>NC_045772.1:40148589-40459422 GCF_008692025.1 Phocoena sinus | reverse complement strand
TTACCAATGGCATTTTTTACAGAACTAGAAGAAAAAATCTTAAAATTTGTATGGAGGCACAAAAGACCCTGAATAGCCAAAGCAATCTTGAGGGAAAAAAACGGAGCTGGAGAAATCAAACTCCCTGACTGCAGAATATACTGCAAAGCTACAGTAATCAAGACACTGGCACAAAAGCAGAAATATAGATCAGTGGATCAGGATAGAAAGCACAGAGATAAAGCCACTCACCTATGGTCAACTAATCTATGACAAAGGAGGCAAGGATATACAATGGAGAAAAGACAGTCTCTTCAATAAGTGGTGCTGGGAAAACTGGACAGCTACATGTAAAAGAATGAAATCAGAATACTTCCTAACACCATACACAAAAATGAACTCAAAATGGATTAGAGACCTAAATGTAAGACTGGACACTATAAAGCTCTTAGAGGAAAACATAGGAAGAACACCCTTTGACGTAAATCACAGCAAGATCTTTTTTGATCCACCTCTTAGAGTAATGGGAATAAAAACAGAAATAAACAAATTGGATCTAAGGAAACTTGAAAGCTTTTGCAAAGCAAAGGAAGCTACAAACAAGATGAAAAGACAACCCTCAGAATGGGAGAAAATATTTGCAAACAAATCAACAGACAAAGGATTAATCTCCAAAATGCAGCTCAATATTAAAAAAACAAACAACCCAATCCAAAAATGAGTAGAAGGGGGCTTCCCTGGTGGTGCAGTGGTTGAGAGTCTGCCTGCCGATGCAGGGGACACGGGTTCGTGCCCCGGTCTGGGAAGATCCCACATGCAGCGGAGCGGCTGGGCCCGTGAGCCACGGCCGCTGAGCCTGCGCGTCCAGAGCCTGTGCTCCACAACGGGAGAGGCCACAACAGTGAGAGGCCCACGTACCGCAAAAATGAGCAGAAGACTTAAATAGATATTTCTCCGAAGACATACAGATGGCTACAAAGCACGTGAAAAGCTGCACAACATCACTAATTATTAGAGAAATGCAAATCAAAACTACAATGAGGTGTCACCTCATACCAGTTAGAATGGACATCATCAGAAAATCTACAAACAACAAATGCTCGAGAGGGTGTGGAGAAAAGGGAACTGTCTTGCACTGTTGTGGGGAATTTAAATTGATACAGCCACTATAGAGAACAGTATGGATGTTCCTTAAAAAGCTAAAAATAGAATTACCATATGACCCAGCAATCCTACTACTGGGCATATACCCAGAGAAAATCATAATTCAAAAAGGCACATGCACCCCAATGTTCACTGCAGCACTATTTACAATAGCCAGGTTATGGAAGCAACCTAAATGCCCATTGACAGACAAATAGATAAGGAAGCTTTTGTACATATATAAAATGGAATATTACTCAGCTGTAAAAAGGGAAGGAAATTGGGTCAATAATAGAGTTGTGGATGGATCTAGAGACTGTCATACAGAGTGAAGTAAGTCAGAAAGAGAAAAGCAAATATTGTATATCAATGCATATATGTGGGACCTAGAAAAATGGTACAGATGAACTGTTCTGCAGGGCAGAAATTGAGAGACAGATGTGGAGAACAAATGTATGGACACCAAGTGAGGAATGTGGTGGTGGTGGGGGTGGGGGTGTGATGAATTGGGAGACTGGGATTGACATATATACACTAATGTGTATAAAATGGATAACTAATAAGAACCTGCTGTATAAAAAAATAAATAAAATAAAATTCAAACTAAAAGAATCTGCCTGCCAATGCATGGGACACAGGTTCAGTCCCTGGTCCAGGAAGATTCCCACATGCAACGGAGCACCTAAGCCCATGTGCCACAACTACTGAGCCTGAGGTCTAGAGCCTGTGAGCCACATCTACTGAGCCCATGTGCCACAACTATTGAAGCCAATGTGCCTAGAGCCAGTGCTTTGCAGCAAGAAAAGCCCACGCACTGCAACGAAGAGTAGCCCTCATTCGCCACAACTAGAGAATGGTCATGTGCAGCAACGAAGACCCAATGCAGCCAAAAATAAATAAATAAACAAATAAATAAATTTATTAAGAAAAAAATAAAGTGAGTCTTGTAGAGAGTGTATAGTTCAATCTTGTATTTTTAATATGCATTCATCTACTCCAAATCTTTTGATTGGTGAGTTCAGTCTATTTACATATAGAGTAATTATTAATAGGTAAGAGCTTACTATTGCCATTTTGTTGTTTTCTCTTTTGAATTTCTTTTGTTCCTCTCCTTCTCTGTTGCTGTCTTTTGTGACTTACTGTGGTTTTTCCCATAGTGATATACTTCTTTTCTATTTACCTTTTTTGTATCTACTATAGTTTGTATGTGTGTGTGTGTTTTTGTGGTTACCATAAGGCTTGCATAAAACTTCCTATAATTATAAGTCTATTTTAGGCTGATAACAAGTTCAGTTGCATACAAAAAATGTATACTTTTACTCTCCCCTACACTTTATGTTATTAGTGCCAGAATTTACTTACTTTTATGCTGTATATCAAAAAATAATTCTTTATGGTTATAGTTATTCTTAGTATCTGTCTTTTAGCTTTCATACTAGGGTTAAAAGTGACTTATACAATACCAGTACAATATTTTTTTCTCTATATGTCTATATGTTTATCTTTATTAATGAATTCATACTTTCATGCACTTTTGTGTTGCTGTTTAGTGTTCTTTCATTTCAACTTGAAGAGCTACCTGTAGAATGTCTTGTAGAGCAAGTCTAGTGGTAAAGAACTCCCTCAGTTTTTGTTTTTCTGGGAAAGATTTCTCTCTTCTTTATTTTTAAAAGATAGTTTTGCTGGATCTAGTAGTCTTCATTGGCACTTTTCTTCCTTCAGCACATTGAGCGTATTATCCCAATCTTTCCTGGCTCGCAGGATTTCTGCTGAAAATTCTACTTATGAGGTCCTCTTGTATGTGATGAATCACTTTTTTTCTCACTACATTCCAAACTCTCTCTTTGTCTTTGATTTTGACAACTTAATTATATTTTGTTTTGATGTAGAACTCTTTAGATTTAACATTTTTGGAGTTCTGTGGGTTTCATGAATCTGGATGTCAATTCTCCTCCCCAGATTTGGGAAGTTTTCAGTCATTATTTTTTTAAATAAGCTTTTCACCCCTTTGTCTTTCTTTTCTGCTTCTGAGACTCCCATGATGTGGTTCTCTTTGATGGTATCTCATAAGTTCTGTGGGCTTTCTTTATTATTTTTCTTTATGTCTCTCTGACTAGACAATTTCAAATGACTTGTCTTTGAGTTTGCTGTTTCTTTCTTTTGGTTGATAGAGTCTGCTGCTACTGATCTCTAGTGAATATTTCAGTTGTAGTCATTGTATTCTTCAGATCTAGAGTCTGAATACTAATAGGAACTTTTTCCATCTTCAAACTAACTATTTTGCTTTGATTTGTTTTAGATAGTATGTGCACGTTATAGATATTAAGTAAGTAAGTGTTGATTTGAACTTTATTATATTCTCTACTTTTAAATTTTTTTGAGAAGAAAATTGGGATTGACATATATACACTAATATGTATAAAATGGATCACTAATAAGAACCTGCTGTATAAAAAATAACTAAAATTCTAAAAAAAATAAAAAAGAAAGAAAGAAATTTTCTTCTTTTGCTTCCTGAAGGAACTTATCTTCCTGTAATCCTTGGGACAACTTCTTGAAGCTCACCACTTCTGCTTCCTTACCATTTATTTCCAGTTGAGGCAAAACCTTACATTTCATCACTGCTTGCTTCCTGGTTTAATTTGGGCCAATCTAAGCATTCATGGTTTCTTCATTTCAAAGGAGAAGCTTTCTTTTCAGTGCACAGGTATCATCCTTTAAAAAATCAGTCAGGTAAATGTGGGTGAAATATAAACATTAAACTCCATGGGTCATGCATTCCAAGTTTAAAAGCTATGTGCTTCAGTTGGATCTGCAGGGGATAACTATTTCATATGCATCTTCTGTATACAATTAGCCCTAGAACAACAGGGGTTTGAACTTTGCAGGTCCACTTAGGTGCAGGGTTTTTTTTTTTTTTTCCCCAATGTATAGGTATTACAGTACTATCCGATCTCTGGCTGGTTGAATCTGTGGATGTATAACCGAGGGTCAAAGCATAAAGTTAGAGTTTTGCATGGGGGTTGGAGCCACTAACCCTTGTGTTGCTCAAGGGTCGATTGTACTTCACACTAGACATGGAACAGATTGTTTTTCTTGGTATAGAACTTCACAAAGTTTTTTCTTCCTCCAACAGGAAAGAAAGAGGTCATTAAAATTTTCATAACAAGTTGGTTCCATTTAATTGATTAATATTGTTTACAACTTCTGTCCTTGTTGTATTAATCATAAAGTTCTTATTAAACTCCACAAGGGAACAATATAAATTTTTATATGAAACATGAACTTAATAAACAAGATTTTGGCTTTCCTGCATTCAGGTAATCATTTTCTTAATGTAAGTAAATGACAAGCACTTCTATAGATCTTAAAGAGTAAAAGTCATTACAGATCACCCTTGATGATCTTAGTACAAAACTTTCTAAGTTGCTTCCCTAAAATATTTCCCACAGAGTATCGTTCTTTCACATCCTAGTCTTAGTTCAAACCAACATACTCCTTTTGGAATAAAGACTAGGATTTCTTGGACATCTGGGGAATTATTATTAAGATAAATATACTATTTATGTAGAGGAAACTATAAGCAACTTTATATAATTATACAAAAAATGAATGTTGCATTAGACCTTAACATTATGCACAAACTGGTTTCACTTTTTAAAAAATATATAAAGAATGGGAGGTAGCTGAATGAAAATGGTCAAATTGTGTGGAGGCAGCTGTAATCCAAGGGGAAATTAAATAGGGCACAGTACAAAGGTTTACATTTTTGTAAGAAGAGAGGATTCCTCCCTTTTCAACATGTAAATGTGTTTGGCCCAAGGCAAGGCAAGAGAATTACACGCTTGGACTTTTCCCTCATAAACAAAGGTGTTGCTGTTTCAGCTCTGTAGCAATTTTCTAAGCTATGTTTTTTACTATTTTTGATATGGAAAAGAAAGACTTCTGATGTAGCTCTGAAAGCTCGACAATCATTTTTTGCCACAAGCATACTATATTATCAATTTGGTGCAAGGCTTGGAGAAACTGAGGTGGTCACTTCTTAGTGCAGAGGGGAGAAAGTTTTCCTAAGTCTGCACCGATAAACACTGTTTTCAGCATCTGTAGGGATCATCAGTAATTCATAAATCTTTAGGAAATATTTGAATCAAGAATGGATGTTTCGTCTTTTTCTATTATGTTAATTTAGTTGGATATTTTTGGAATGGTTCATTTATTAACTCTCTATTCATCAAATTCTTGTCTGTAAGAAACTTTCCTCTAATAGAAATGTCACTTTGTTTTTCTATTCCATGAGATGAATAGTCTTTGCAGCTAATCAGCAAGCAACTATTGTGTGTCTGTTCTACACCACATGAACTCTAGGTATGAATCCCAAACAATACCATTTTAATATACAAGGGAGACAGTACAAAAGATCTTGAAGAAACTGGCAAAAATGTAAGATAGTCTATGTAAATTGTGCAAGTTCTATTTTTAAGTGCTATATTATGTGATATAAATATATGACCGTATGTTACAAAATCAAAATCAGGACCCATGTTGCAATAAATTATTTTTGCTTTATTATTCGGTCATAGAAGCTGTCTGAGAGAGGTAGTGTTAAGCGCTTAGTAATGGAATTTTCAGGATATTTTAATGGCTTATGGGGATAGCAGATATTTGCAATTAGATTTGTCCCTAAAAACCTGATATGTAAACATACTTTGGATATTCACATATAACAAAGAATAATGAAAATCAGAACCTTACTATTCAGGTCTTTATATTCATGGGCCATCATAAAAGATGCTTTTCTCATTTGTCCTGTGTTAGTGAAAAATTTATCGTGGATCAGTGTTTGAGAAGCTGGTGTTGGAAGTGATCCAATAAGACATTATAGACACAATGAACTGGATTTCTCAAGCAAAATGGATTTTGGTAAACAGAGGAAGGATCAGAAGACATTTCAGGACAGAGGGATGAAATGTTTGAAGAGACAGAGTCCAGGAAGAATCTAGCTCTTTTGCAGAACTATGATAAAGGTGGGACCATTTAAGTAAAAAGTACATGTTGTTGGTTAGTAAACATGAGGAATCATCAATGAAGTAAATCAGGATTATGGAAGGCTTAGAAAACCAAAGTCTAGGCATGGTGGATTACCTAGGTTATTTATACATTCCTGTTGCAGTAAGGCATAGAGTCAAATACAAGATGATTATGATGACTTTATCTTCCTTTAAAAGTTATGTTAATGATAGATTGGTGTATTTCATGATGACTATACTTTGATGCTGTTCTAAAATTTGAGTTCTTTATTTTCCTGATCATTTAAAATACATAGAAACAACTTCTCCTCTTCCTTCTCTTTCTCCTGCTCCTGTTCATCCTCCTCTCCTATCCCTGTCTCTCTGTTTATCTCTCTCTACACACACATGCATACATATACACATATACAGTAATCAGATAAACTTGACTGACTGTAAGAAGACCAGTTGCTTACTTTCATAGTGTTTCTTTTGATTTTCCTATGATACTGTAATTTTTGCCCTTGCTCTTATGTCCGAAGAATGTTTTTGATTAATAGAACAAAAACAAATCCTGCCCTAATTATTGGAAGGTGGTGGAAAGAAACTAATATGTGTGAAGCGAAAGCTACTTGATAATCACTAATCTGGTTACCTTACCTGCACACATCCATTTAATCTTCTAACCAACCACAGTAAGGAAAAATTATCTCCATATTACAGATAAGAATATTAAAAATCAAAGAGATCAGTCAATTTGCTCAAGAGTACTCAGTAGGTATATGTCAGAAGCTGGACTTGAACCCAAATCTGTCTGGCTCCAAAACCCTTGTTCACTTCTCTGTACAACTCTTTGCTCAAACAAAATACTGCCACCATATAGGGTCAGTGATCTATAAGATTAAAATTTCATTAATCTGTTTGAAGTAATTCAGTGAAGGGTGTTTTTGTTTTACCTCTTAATTATGGGCCATGAAACAGTCACTTCTCAGTTGTTTTAATGAAAAAAAGTCCACAGTAACTGATTAGAGTCTTTATTTGTCCATAAGAAGCCGTAAGATAAGTCAGGAACCATGGCACACATGACTTCTGTTTGTAGTTAATAGAGAAAATAAACTACAGGCAGTTTTCCTGATAATAAAAAGTGAAAGCAAGGGTCTAGCAGAAAAAAAGAGTTAGCAAAATAGAATTGTCCCTCTTCTCTTTATGACCCTCTTCTATCCATATTCTTACTTCTAATTCTGTTATCTGAATAGAGGAAGGTACGAACAGAAAAATCACAGTCTAATCACATGCTGAACTTTAACTATGGTACCCTGATCAGTGAATTTCCTCTATAATCAATGCCTCCCTCATCTACTTTATCTCTGTGTATCAGGCCTTCCTAACTACCTGATAGTTTATTAAGGAAAAGAAAAAAACTAAGCTTTTCACAGTTCTTTTGTTCTATGCAGTAATTACCATTCTTGCCTCATTTACCAACCCCAATTACTTCCATTGCTTTTGTTACAGAAATAATATCTGCTAGCATTTGTTCAGCCCTTAACTACATGTGAGGCCCCACTTGAAGTACATTACATGTGATGGCTTACTTATTCCTCATACTTAACCCTACAAGACTCATGTTCTTTTGTCATTCCAGTTTTATAGATCTAGAACCTGAGGCATAAGCTGGTTATGGAGTAGGGATTTGAACCTGGGCACTCTGACTACAGAGACCAAACAAACCTTACATTGTACTTTTCAATCTTAGTAAAAAACTTAACCTGTCTCACTTCCATTATTGGTGATTTGTGTACAGTATTTCCTGACTTGCAGAATTGTCAAGATTAAATTAGATAACTTATTAAGATTATTATCATGGTGCCTGACACAAAGCATTTATTATATATTTAATTTATGCTATTATAATTATATATTAGGCTTAAGTATATATTAAATATAAGTAAAATATGACTAGTATATTTATTATCTTCATTATCATTGTGAAACGCCTGTTCCCTTCTATTACAGGTACAGGATAGAATTTGTTGCTTATTTTTGTGCTCAAGGTACATAGTCCAGTATCTAAAATATACCAGCTAGTTAACACATGTTTGTTGAACCAATTAGAAATGTACAAATTACTTTATTAGTGTCGTGGTTTTTTTCTTTAAAAGTTTATTTCTTTTTTTTCATCTTTATTGGAGTATAATTGCTTTACAATGTTGTGTTAGTTTCTGCTGTATAACAGTGAATCAGCTATATGTATACATACATCCCCATATCCCCTCATTCTTGCTTCTCCCTCCCACCCTCCCTATCCCACCCCTCTAGGTGGTCACAAAGCACTGAGCTGATCTCCCCCTGCAATGTGTGTCATGTGTTTTTAAAGCTAGTTTCAAAATTACTTTATAATATCCACATTATAAGCGCTTGTGGAATGAAAGAATTTGATTCCCCTTAAAGTTCTTAAGATGAGATATACAATATGTTCTTCAATGAAGGGTAAAGAATGGTAAATTTGGGTTGTTAAATTAATTGATAAATACTAAACATTGGAGAGTATAAAAATGTTCCTGGTGATGTTTTCTATGATAGGTCTCCTAACAGTGCAACCTTCAGAAGCTCTCACAGATATAAAGCCTAGGTATTTATTTCACAGTGGTTGCAAAGTGAGATGTTTTTGTCCACTTGAAGTAAATAGCAGTAATGTACTTCCTGAGAGTATTTTAATTTAAGGGAAGGTATTGTCAGATGATGAAATATATTTTTAAATCTGATATATTTGTAACTTAACATTTAGCATCTATAAATACAAATGTCAAATAATTGCAGTATCGTAACTATCTTATAGTATCATATATTACTGATAATTTTTTAAAGAAGTGACAGTCTTATCAGCCGGTAGATCTAAAGCAAAATCAGTGAAAAAGGTCTGGGGCCTATGAAAAGAGGTCAGTGTGGTGGCCCAGTATTGAAAGTAGTAAGTGAATTCAGAAGCACCTGACTTTCTTCCTCTTTTTCCTCATTCACAGTCTCATTCAAGTGTGGAATTTCCCTTTAATTATTATCCTCTTTCCTCCCATAACTCATGTTTTCATAATTCTATTGCTCTCTCCAGTGTTCTTGTGTGTAAATGGCATTTATACATTTGAACAGTTAACTTAACAAATGTTTATTTAGCACCCATGAAATGGATTGATTTTGGGGTGAGGCATTCATAGGTTCAAATCCTGACTGGACGACAGAGCGGCTGAGTGATTTTTCTTTTCAATTACCTAATTACCAATTTCCTAATCTCTGTCATGGGCATAGTGATACCAAACCCCCAAGATGGTTGTGAGAAATAAAATGTTGCCACATATGGGTGTGTGTGGGGTGTGTGTGTGTGTGTGTGTGTGTGTGTGTGTGTGTATGAACGATGAATATTAGCCATAATAAAGAATGAAATAATGCCATTTGCAGCAACATGGATGGACCTAGAGATTATCATGCTAAATGAAGTAAGTCAGACAGAGAAAGACAAATATCATATCACTTATACGTGGAATCTTAAATATGACACAAGTGAAATTATTTATAAAACAGAAATGGACCCACAGACATAGAAAACAAACTTATGGTTACCAAAGGGGAAGCAGGGGGAAGGATAAATTAGGATTTTGAGATTAATGTATACATACTGCTATGTATGAAATCAACCAAGACCTACTGTATAGCACAAAGAACTATACTCAATAATTAGTAATAACCTATAAGGGAAAAGAATCTGAAAAAGAAATTATATATATATATATATAAAACTGAATCACTTTGCTGTACACCTGAAACTAACACAACATTGTAAATCAACTATACTTCAATTAAAAAAATGTTGCCAAATGTGAAGAAGGCCACTTGAAGTCAACCTTGGAAACAGGCATAAAACACACAAATAAAACAAATAGAAGTGGAAGAATGAATTTTATAAACTGTACAGAACAATTAAAATCTTTGAAGAAAGAGAAGTAGAGGTATCTACCCATTTTCCAGGGATATGTGGCATTTCCTACTTCAAATCACCGTTGACAGTCTAGGTCAGAGATTATATAAGTAGTGAGAATGCTAAGAAATAAAATTAAGGAGCAAATTTGCTAGTGAAAGTTAAATTATTTACAGTAATCAGAGTATGCCAGTCAGGATTTAGGGAAAGAAACATCATGGAATAGGGTAAAAATAGGTTCCTTATACAAGGGGAATTAGAGTGAACACAGCATTATAGTCAGTATGGAATGTGTTCCTACATTTCCAGTGCTAAATCTCATGATTCCTCTTGATTTAGTTCAATTAATCCATTTCATATTTGTGTGCAAGGTGGACTCTAGCAGGGTTACAATGGGATTATAAGGAGAGGGAGGCTTTAATTGTAAAGTACACAAGAACACCTAGGATTGAAAGAATTCCTCAAATTTAAAAATGATTACTGATATTGATTATTATTTACCTTATATTGTTAAATAATATTCAGTGTCCATTTTATAATGGACCTCACAGACACCTTTTATGAAAAATAATTATCACAAACATGCCTGACTCTTTCTTCCTTCTCTCAACTCTCTGCCCTCTCTCTCTCTCAAATATTTTGTCATGAACACTGGCATGTACAACAAGCAATAATTCTATAGAGGATATCTGAACAATTTGTACTTTGAACAAAACAGTATGATGTATACTCTTCATTCTTAGAAGTAAACTTTCAAGAATGTACAAAACCCCAGGAAACATACATAGAGACTCAATTTCACAGCTATTGAACATGTATTTATAGTTAATCACATCTTTTAATGTGAATCCCTGTATTTGTCTGAAGGCACAGGAGTCTGTCAACAGAGCATACTAATAAATCCTTGATGCCCTGAAAAAATTTTATATTTTTTCTCTTAAACTGTGTTTAGACTGATCAGGAATATATGATTCATGCATCCTTAGCATGCCCTTTTTACCAACAGGGACAGCATCTTCAGATATGTAGGAAAAATATGCTTATTAAGAACACATGGTGGAGTGGACACCACAAAAATAGAGTCAGGGGAACAGGGGAAGAGATTATAACTGCAACACGACTTTGGTTCTTACAGCTTCTAGTACAAGGTTTTTCTATCCCATTAGGCTTTTCAAAGAATATATGTATAAGAATTCTAGAAACCTGTAGAGAAAACACCACAGATCAGATGGCTTAATCTGAACATGAAAGATACTCCCTTCACAGTAATAAGAAAAACAGATCTTTTCTAGAATGATCTGGAAATATCAAGAAAAGAATGGAGGAGGATGTAGGAACAAATTGCCATGATACTAGCAGGTCTGCATAAAATGTGAAAGAAGAGAGATTGGAGTCACAGAATCAGTGGAAGGACATGGCAGGAATCCTGGCCATAGCAGTGCCTGTAAGTCTTCCTATCTTCTCTTGAGTCAAGAAATCTTCCCCACTCTACCTTATGCCACCTACTGGTCAGTGCTTGCCTACACATCCTTGTAGTCAGGGTAAGCACAAATAAAATGGTACAGTACAAACCTGAGGGACAGCTAGGAAAGTTCCTCTGACTTAAAATCCTTCTGCTGTAATACTGTCTCAGAGATCCAATACTTTGGGTTATTAAGCAAGCTCCTTTAGCATGCAATACTGTTGGGAAGAATATGTAGTAATAATAAGGTAGATTCATATTTGTCTAGCTTTCCAGTTTACAAAAAGCACTTTCTCATTTTTAAATTATTTAATGCAACAGTTCTGGTTTATTATTTTCACTTTGTAGATGAGGCAAGAGACCAGAATGATTAAATAACTTTTCCAAAGTCACACCAGGAACACATAGTAGATCCAAGACAAAATTACAGGATATATATTGTTAAAGGGATTTGTCCTTTTATCAATTCATTCAAGAAATGCTTGTTTAATATCAACCACTAGGCCTTGTGCTAGATACTGGGATACCATAGAAAACAGGATATTCATAGTGTACTAAAAAGTCATACAGCCATATAGTAGGGAAAAATACGTGTTAAAGTAAAAGCTATTTTTCTCATTAGAGGAAGAAAGAAAAAAAAGAAAGGAGGGGAGGCAGGGAGGGTGGAAAGTAAAGAAAAGTTGAATCTCATCAATTAACAGGAAGGAACGGAAATTAAGAGAAGATAAAACTAGGTTTTCAACATAAAGGTTTTTGAAAAATATTCAGCATCCTGCCTCTTCTTGTTGAAACCCTAGGTCAAAGTGATAGAAATCCCAGAGAAGATTAGGGAGTTCACAGAATAAAACAGACTCTACCTGGTTTCCCAGGGAGTAGCCCAAAAGACAACAAACCTTGTAGAGAAACACTAGACCTACTTGGGGCCTGAAAATAGAGGTATCCCTGCTGATGGAAGAGTGACATACTCCCAATTTTACTATCGTGTGGAGTCTTTAAAAATAGACACCAAATAGCTCTGGATCATGATAAAGAGGATCATGACAAAGAGGATCTTGGACCATATTGAAACAGTATAGTAGCAATAGGTGGTGTCTCATAATAATATTGACCAGAAGAGATGATTTGTGCTTTAATGGAAACCAGGAAATACAGATGCCAGCATTTGGGTCAGATTTCTCCCCTAACCATGGTTCAACAAGATGATGAGTTGCCTTTATTTAGCACAATTAACTCTTCCATACTATTTTGTACTATGGAATTCAAGAGTTATATTTAAAAGGGATAAAAAATTATGTTTTATTTTTGCTCAACTAATTAAACCACTATATTAAAATTGATGATGAATATCAAACATCACTATACTTAATGTTGAAACACTAAACATTTTTCAACACATTCAGCAAAAAGACAAGGATATCTGCTATCACTAAAATTATTCAATACTGTTCTGGAAGTTTATAAAATGCCATAAAAAATGCAATAGAAATGATACCCCCCTTTATCACTGCAGATAAAACAACTTTATCATAGAAAACCAAAAATAATTAACTGAAAAGCTTTTAGAAATTGTAAAACAGTCCCCAAACTGGCTGGTTACAAAGTATACATAGAAAGATCAATATATGTCACAGTATTCAAAAGAATATGATTAAAGACTTAAATATAAATAGCAAAGCTAAAAAGATTAGGTGACAACATTGGAGAAAAAAAATCTTTATGAGTTTTAGTAGATAAATCCTAAAATGAAACTATTTATATTTTTCTTTGGACATTTATTATGTTTTTATTTAATCATATATTTTAATCATATATCCATCTAATTATATATATGGTGATTTTAGACTGATACATGACTAAATTAAAATGGACACACATATATAATTATGTATATTGATATATATGATTAAATAAAAACAAATAATGTTCAAACACAAATATACTGGGAGAAAACATTTGTGGTACACATAACAAAGTATTGGTATTCAGAACATGTAAAGAACTTTGCAAACAGTAGAGCAGATGAGTGTGCAAACCCTGGAGCCACCCAGTTCGACTACTTACCAGCTGTGTGCCTTTAGAAAAGTCCTTCGGCCCCTCTAGGTTCAGTCTCCTCATTTTGTAAAATGGGAATAAAAATAGTACCTACTTCGTCGACTTGGTATAAAGATTTATTAAGTTCATATTTATAGAGTCCTTAGAACAGTATCTGGCACATAGTAATTACCATGTGTGTTTGTTAAATAAATTAAATGGCTAATAAAATGATGAAGAACTCACTAAAAAATGACAAATCACTTCTTAGAAAAGGTCATATGAATAGGTAATAAAAATATGAAAAGATACTTGACTTCAGTAATAAGAAAAATGCAAGGCAAAAATCCATCAGACTGACAAAAGATTTAAAATGTGTGATTATTAAATGTCTCAAATGAAGAAAAATAATAATTTGGAAGCAATTTTTGAAGTTTCCATTTAAATTTAAAATAATATAAAATCTTTAAAGGAAATATTGATGCAGTAAAAAGAAATGTACAAAGATACCCGTAGCACTACAAATTATAAGAGCAAAAAAAGTGACTTAAATGTTCAATGGCAAAATGTAAAGTGGTATAGCCATGATATGACATACTATGCAAGGTTTACAAAAGAATAAAGGAAAAAATATTATATATATGTAATTATATATAACATACTCTAGGAAAAGCAGGTCATAAAAATGCTTAAATTATCTAAAAGAAAAAACTCAACAAACAATACTATGAGCTTTCTATGACAACTTTAATATTTTAATATGCAGAAAAAATAGGTAAATGATAATACTTATTTCTGGGGAGATGCTATTCATAATATCAATAACATTAGGAATTGAATTTATGAGAAAAAAATCAAGTAAAAAACCCTGTAAAACTTCACAGATTAAAGTAAAAGAAGACTTGGATACATTAAGAGACATACTGTGATTTTGGATTGAAGACTCAATAGTGAAAATAGACTTTCCCCCTAAATTAATTAATGCTGTCTTAGAATAGCAATGTTAATTTTGACTTTGCAAAATATTTATAAAGTTCATGTGTAAGAATTAGGAAGAAAAATCACCAAGAAAAACATTTCAGAGGAAAATATGGCTAGAGAGCTTATATTGCCAGATATTAAGGTATATAATAAATATATAATAATTGAAACGTGTGCACCACAAATGTAAAAGGGAGCATTGCATTGTCTATAAATGTCTGTATTAGTTTTCTATTGCTGCTATAACAAATTACCACATACTTAGTGGCTTAAAAAAACACAAATTTATTATCCAGTTGGTTTAGAAGTCTAGTTTTGCTGGACTAAAATCAAGATATTGGCCTACTGGGTTCCTTCTGGAGAATCTGGGGGAGAATTTATGATGTCTATCTGCATTCCTTGGCTCCTGGCCCCTTCCTTCATGTTCAGAGCAAGCCACTTCAAAGCTAACATCTTCAAATCCATGTGGCATCACTATGGCACTCTGCTTTCATCCTTATAGCTTCTCTGACTTTAAGGAATTTTATAATTACATTGGACCCACCTGGAAAATCCAGGATAATAGTCCATCTCAATGCCTATTGCTTTACCTAATCACGTATGCAAAGTCCTTTTTGCCTTGTCTGAGATTCCAAGGATGAGGTTACGGTCTTTTGGGGGCCGTTATTCTGCCTACCAAAAGCACATGACAATTTATGTAAAAATAAACAGAAACATGATTGTAAAATATGTTTAATGTGAAACATATGGAATATGTATTTGCCACCACCTCTGTTAAGATAAGGAACATTTATCTCACCCCCAAAAGTCTGTTATATACCATTTTAGTCACTCCTCTTTCCCTCCACAGGCAATCACTGATACTCTGTCTGTCACTATAGATTTGATCTGCATTTTCTAGAATTTCATATAAATGGAATCGTAGAGCATGTACCCTGTTTTTATATCTGGTCTCTTCCATTGTGCATAATGTTTTTTATAGTTTAATCATTGTTGTATGCATCAGTAGTCTGTTCTTTTTTATTGCTGAGTAGTATTTCATGATAGGGATTTATCATTTGGTTTACTTAAATATACAGGCATAATTCTAAGAATGTCTCCCAATGACCCTCTCTCTTGTATAATCAACCCCCATCTGAGTGTGGGTGGAACCTGTCTATATGATGAGATATCACTCCTACAATTATATTACATTATATGACAGGAGGGGATTATTCCTGGTAAGCTGAAATGAAGCATGGGAGCCCTTTAAAAGAAGAGGATTTTCTCTGGCTGGTTGCAGAACAGAATTTAGAGATTCAAAACATGAGAAGGTTTTACTTGCCATTTCTGGCTTTAAAGATGGAATGGGCACATACCATGGAATGTGGGTAGCCTTTAGAAATTGAGAGGGACCCTGCATCAACAGCTCGCTGATGAAAACTTCAGTCTTAGAACTACAAGAAACTGAGTTTTGTTAACAAACTGAATGATCTTGCAAGGAAATTCTTACCCAGGGCCTTCAGAATAAGAACTCAATCTGGCCATCACCTTGATTTTGGCCTTCTGCAAATAATTTACTGGCATCTGCCTGGACTTCTGACCTACAGAGCTATAAGCCAACACAGAGATGTTGTTTTAAACCACTGAATTTGTTACGATAGAAAATTAATATCCATTCGCCTGTTAATGAACGTTTGAGTTGCCCTCAGCTTGGGTTATTATGAACAAAGCTGCAATGAATAATCATGTAAAAATCTTTGTGTAGATACGTATTTCCATTTGTCTTGCAAACATGCGTGGAAATGGGATTGCTAGGTCAGTTGGTAGTGTATGTTTTTCTTTTTTTTTATCCCATATTTTATTTTATTTTATTTTATTTTTTTTAAACATCTTTATTGGGGTATAATTGCTTTACAATGGTGTGTTAGTTTCTGCTTTATAACAAAGTGAATCAGCTATACATATACATATGTTCCCATATGTCTTCCCTCTTGCGTCTCCCTCCCTCCCCCTCTCCCCATCCCACCCCTCCAGGCTGTCACAAAGCCCCGAGCTAATATCCCTGTGCCTTGTGGCTGCTTCCCCCTAGCTATCTACCTT
Source organism: Phocoena sinus (assembly GCF_008692025.1). Classification (NCBI taxonomy): domain Eukaryota; kingdom Metazoa; phylum Chordata; class Mammalia; order Artiodactyla; family Phocoenidae; genus Phocoena; species Phocoena sinus. The sequence continues at coordinate 40,442,774 of NC_045772.1, read as the reverse complement.
ACTACGTTTGTTAGTGTGTATATGTCCATGACTCTCTCTCGCCCTGTCAAAACTCACCCTTCCCCCTCCCCATATCCTCAAGTCCGTTCTCCAGTAGGTCTGCGTCTTTATTCCTGTCTTACCCCTAGGTTCTTCATGACATTTTTTTCCCTTAAATTCCATATATATGTGTTAGCATACGGTATTTGTCTTTTTCTTTCTGACTTACTTCACTCTGTATGACAGACTCTAGGTCTATCCATCTCATTACAAATAGCTCAATTTCATTTCTTTTTAAGGCTGAGTAATATTCCATTGTGTATATGTGCCACATCTTCTTTATCCATTCATCCGATGATGGGCGCTTAGGTTGTTTCCATCTCCGGACTATTGTAAATAGAGCTGCAATGAACATTTTGGTACATGACTCTCTTTGAATTTTGGTTTTCTCAGGGTATATGCCCAGTAGTGGGATTGCTGGGTCATATGGTAATTCTATTTTTAGTTTTTTAAGGAACCTCCATACTGTTCTCCATAGTGGCTGAACCAATTCACATTCCCACCAGCAGTGCAAGAGTGTCCCCTTTTCTCCACACCCTCTCCAGCATTTATTGTTTCTAGATTTTTTGATGATGGCCATTCTGACTGGTGTGAGATGATATCTCATTGTAGTTTTGATTTGCATTTCTCTAATGATTAATGATGTTGAGCATTCTTTCATGTGTTTGTTGTTAGTCTGTATATCTTCTTTGGAGAAATGTCTGTTTAGGTCTTCTGCCCATTTTTGGATGGGGTTGTTTGTTTTTTTGTTATTGAGCTGCATGAGCTGCTTGTAAATTTTGGAGATTAATCCTTTGTCAGTTGCTTCATTTGCAAATGTTTTCTCCCATTCTGAGGGTTGTCTTTTGGTCTTGATTATGGTTTCCTTTGCTGTGCAAAAGCTTTGAAGTTTCATTAGGTCCCATTTGTTTATTTTTGTTTTTATTTCCATTACTCTAGGAGGTGGGTCAGAAAGGATCTTGCTGTGATTGTTTTTCTTTTTAATAAAAAGCTGCCAACTGTTTTCAAAAGTGGTTGTACTATTTTATATCCCTATCTGGAAAGTAGGAGAGTTCCAGTTGTTCCACATCTTTGACAACACTGTGTATTGTCAGTGTTGTTAACTTTAGACTTTTTTGTGGGTGTGTAGTAGGATCATCATGAAATCATTACTATAAATCATTATTCTGAGTATCTTTTCATATTCTTATTAGACATTTGTTCTTATATTATTGTCATGAGCTCTTTATATAGTCTGAATATAAGACCTTTGTCAGACATATAATTTGAATATAATTTTCCAACCTGTAGCTTGCCTTTTCATTTTTCTAAATATATCTCTCAAAAGCAGAATTTTAGAATGTTATTAAAGTTTAATTTTTTTAATTTAAAGTTGGTTAGTGTTTTAGGGTGTCCTGCCTTAGAAACCTTTACCTACCCTGATATTGGGAAGATTTTCTCTAATGTTTTCTTCAAGAAGTTTGTAGTTTTAGATTTTATATCTAAAATCTGATACATTTTGGGCAGAATTTTATATTTTCTGTCTGGTATGGTAAGGCTGGATTCTAAGATGTCCCCCAAGTTTTCACATCCTTCTGGAATACACCCTGCATAATCCTTGGATCTGTGAATTTGATCTCCTTTACTCTTATTATTATGTCTCTTTAAAATCACTTTTTATTGGAGTATAGTTGATTTACAATGTTGTGTTAGTTTCTATGTGCAGCAAAGTGAATCAGTTATACATATACATCTGTCCACTCTTTTTTAGATTCTCTTCCCATGTAGGTCATTACAGAGTACTGAGTAGAGTTCCTCTGTGCTATACAGTAGGTTCCTATTAGTTATCTATTTTACGTATAGTAGTGTGTATATGTCAATCCCAATCTCCCAATTTATGCCTCCCCCCTTCCCCCTTTGTAACCATAAGTTTGCTTTTTACATTGGTGACTCTATTTCTGTTTTATAAATAAATTCATTTGTACCATTTTTAAGATTCCACATATAAGCAATATCAATGATATTGGTCTTTCTCTGTCTGACTTAATTTACTCAGTATGACAATCTCTAGGTCCATCCATGTTGCTGCAAATGGCATTATTTCATTCTTTTTTATGGCTGAGTAATATTCCATTGTATATATACATGCCACATCTTCTTTGTCCATTCCTCTGTTGATGGACATTTAGGTTGCTTCCACGTCCTGGCTATTGTAAATAGTGCTGCAGTGAACATTGGGGTGCACGTATCTTTTCAAATTATGGTTTTCTCTGGATATATGTATTAAGTTATGTATATGGCACAGTTGACTTGAAAATAGAGAAATTATCCATTGACCCTAGCCTAATCACATGAGTTCTTTAAAGGCAGAGCGTTTTCTCTCGTGGTAGATGAGGAAGGCAGGGATATTCATAGTGTGAGAGGGATTTGATCTGAGGCAGGTTCTCCTTTACTGAGTTGGAAGGGCCTGTAAGACAAGAACTAGAGACTGGCCTTTAGGAGCTGAGGCTATTAGCTTCCTTCTACTTTTCAAACACAGAAACTGAAACTCCAAGGATTCGGCTGGCACAGAGCCATTAAAAATACTGATTCAGAACTCGAAATCCTTTATTTCTGACTGTAAATATTGATAGAATGCCTTTCCATTTTGCCACACTGACTTCCAAATGTTTAATCTCTCAACTCTGATGTATAAAATGCAATAATCAAAGTGTAAACTTTCCTAAGTTATAAGATCAGACTGTCACACAGTGCAACGATCTACGAAATTAGTACTGGTATACTTAAGAAAGAGGAATAAGAAGAGTCTGGAAGCTCTTTGTTTCCCAAATTTCAACCCCCCACATTACCGCCACCATCTGATGCTACGCATTTCTCCACTGGTTCTGAGTTTCCTGTCAGGGATAACCAGAGAATTTGAGGCTAGTTACATAGTAATTGATACTCTTTGTTCTTTTATGTCTATATGGATAACCTGGAGGTTTTTTTAAATTATAGATTTGGGTTCAGTAATTTGGGAATGGGCCCAGGAGTCTGCATTTCTAACAAGCTGTTTGGTACTACTACTCCTCCACAGAACACACTGAATGTCGAGGAGTTAAAGAGTGTTTTTTAAAAATCACAGTAGGGAACTTGACTTTGACAGTGTGTAGGAGTATCCCAGCAGAAGTAGAGCCATTTCATGTTCCCAGTGATGCTAATATATTCATATATGAATAGCTCCCAAATGTTCAAATAATTTATTCAAATAGATCTTTGAAACTCACCTATTTATTATGTGTAAGAATCAGTAACACTAGAATGAAGTGGATGGTGGCAAAAGACATATTTATAGTTCACTGAGATGGTTAGGACTTAGGTTCATATGAAACATTATAAAATTGACCTTCAGGAAAAGTGACATCTTGTCTCTTATGAATTTCATTTTATTTCTTCTTTTATGTTAAAAAAACCCTAAAATAGTTGTTCATCTGTTTTATGGCTGATTTTTAATGACAGAGAAAATATATTGCTAATTTGTGATATAATTAATATATTTATTTTTGTGTGTGTGTGTGATTAGTCAAAAATTAATTTAGAGGGAGTTTATTAGGCTTTGGTAATAAGCTCGATCTCTTGCTTATGCTTTGGTTTTGAAATATTGGTGACACATTGTGTGATCTATCATTCAGTCAATTGGAAAAAAAATCAGCCACACTTGAATACTCTGAGTACCTTTTTTGTTTTTTAGACAAAAGGGTATTTGAACTGATGGACAAAACATTCTTAAAAGTCATAGATTTGTATAATGGAATATATTACTCCTTTTGTTGATATATTTCTTGGAATATATAGGCTTTATGGAAAATGTCCTATGATGTAAGAGTATTTTTTAAATAGCATCTTCAGTAACAACTTCTTAAAGATTCAGTGGAAATGAACCATAATATTAATTACACTGGCAAACACAAATTTATAAATATTTCTCATGAAAGTCAGATTTTGAATGTCACAAATTGATGCAGTTTGATTAGTCTCTTTGGGACCAAAAGAGTGTATATATATTATGGGCTTAGGTCATGCTGGGACAGGAAGTCTCTCTGGGGAGAAAATTAGTTTGACTTAACATGGGAAATTTCATAAAGGTGAACTTGTTATTCAAATGAAGATTTTGTCTATAAGCAGTACTTCATAAAACCAAAAGAGAGTTGTTTACCAAGGAATGAAATTTTAGGAGCTAGTTTATAATGTTTATGAAGTAAACAAAGTTATGTACTTACATTCTTTCACTTTTCTTTTTTGTTGTGTTACCTGATTTTCTATTTATATTAATAAAAGAATCAAGTCCAACAATGCAATTAGATTGCCAGGGACAAAAATACGTTTTTAAATTAAATTTAAACTTTTGGTCCATTTTATTCTCTTAGGATTTGAATAATCAGCATTCCTTTTTATTTAACATCTTTATTGGAGTATAATTGCTTTACAATGGTGTGTTAGTTTCTGCTTTATAACAAAGTGAATCAGTTATACATATGTTCCCATATCTCTTCCCTCTTGCATCTCCCTCCCTCCCACCCTCCCTATCCCACCCCTCTAGGTGGTCACAAAGCACCGAGCTGATCTCCCTGTGCTATGAGGCTGCTTCCCACTAGCTATCTATTTTACGTTTGGTAGTGTATATATGTCCATGCCACTCTCTCACTTTGTCACAGCTTACCCTTCCCCCTCCCCGTGTCCTCAAGTCCATCCTCTAGTAGGTCTTGTGCCATGACAGCTGCCATGTCTAAAACATGCCAGTAGTTTTCTTCAAGTCCTTTGGAAGTTTTCAAGTCTATGTAAGAGATTATTTCTCTTATCATCAATGAGAGGCAAGAGAGGCCCTAATGGCAGTTTTTCATTAGCCTCATCTTTGGCTTGTCAGTGCAGTGCAATTCAAACAACAACAGCTTGAAAGTCAGATTTTTCTGTGTCCCATTTACTAGCTGCATGGACTCAGATGATTCTCAACTACTCAGTTTTCTCAATCAGCAATAATAATAATAATAATACCTTTCTCTTGGAGCTATGAGGGTGATGAAAAAGAACATATATAGAGTTCCTAGCACAATTTCTGACCCATAATGATACCAATAAACATATTTATATTCTTCCTTTTTTTTCTGTTTCCTTTCCCTCTCCAACTTATGAGGTCCTTGACAAAATAAATTGTGTTAATTGTCAGTATTCTGTACTTGGCAGAAAACTTGGTAGATGTCTTCTCCAATTCCTTGGAAAGTACTTTCCGTTCTATATTGGAAGAGAAAAGAAAGCTGATCAAATTGTGAATCATGTTGAAAGAAAATTGTTTCATGTTCATATGAGTGAGGCTAAATTCATAAACTTCCTCAAAAAACATATGTTTTACTTCTGAACATAATTTTAAAATATTTAATAGCTTTCCACTTTCAGTCAGTTTTATTGAGTAAATGCTTCCTAGTTGTTTTGATGTCAACTCACTTCAAATTTTTTCCTGCCACTTATTTTGATCTAATAGTGGACTTGTCTGAATAATGTGTTTATTTGGAATACTAAGCATTTGATAATGCTATTTTAATGATAATAAGACATTTTTATATAGACCATTGGTAGGTAGGCATGAGGACATTCAGGAGAGCATCTGTATAATAATAGCAAAGTATTTTAGCAGAGGAAAAACAGGATAGTAATATGGATTTTCCTCCGATTAGGGCAAATTAGTGGAAGGGAGGGGAATCGCCTACATTTACATTTAAGATTCACTTGATCTAAGTTCCTGGGCTCACTTAAAGGCCAAGGAATCTGGAGAAAAAATGAGGAAACTATTCTAGCATACTTTTATTTTAAAATGCCAGTAGGATCAATCTCTTCATAGAATCTCTAGAAGCACAAAGACAGATTAACTTATTCTGTTAATTCATTCACTCAAAAATATTTACTGAGCCCCAACCATGTGCCTGACCCTTTTGTGATACATCAATATGCCAAATAGAGTACAATCCCTGGCCCTATGGAACTTACATTTTAGAGGAAGATTTGGTTAGACAAGCAAAAAGTATTAAATATAATAAACGTTGCTTAAAGGTGATTAGTGCTTTGAAAAAGAAAGAACAGCAGGTAAGAGGGCATTCAGATATTATGAAAGAGGGTGACCCATGGATGATGATTTTAAGATTATACTAAACAGTGGACTGGGAAGTTTCAAACACAGTGAGAAAATGGTTGCTTAGTGCGTCAAAGTTCTCCGGGGAAAACAAGGTAGAAATTTATTAAAGTTTGTTAGGTCAGCCAAAGTGTCTTCCAGAGAGACAAAGACTAGCCAGGAAAAATCCCCAACTATGCCACATGAACTGTGGTAGAAATCACTGTCGTCCCCAGCCTGCACAAATAGCATAGTTCTGAGTCCACATGGTCAGTACCTACGGTGTTAATACTGTCAAGACCACAGACTTCCACTGCTGCTGCTCTTGAAAGGTCTTACTCCCTGACCCCATGACTCACTGAAGGATGGACTCTGCACATGTCTACTTCTTGTTTTTCCCTGCTTGTCTTATAAACAGTCCTCTTGTTTCTGCTGGCTCCCTCACACAGGTGTGTCTAACCGACAGAATCTAGGTCACCTGCCTATGTCCTAGCAGTGAGTCCTGGGATAGTCCTTGAGAAGGATAGAACTCACAGTGTGAGAAATCGCCGCCTCCCCAGAAGTCATTCAAATGATTTGTGGCTAAGCAAACATGACAAATACACACGACCGCTAGGAATCATTGATTAATTTCTAAGCCATATCATCTTACTTTTATGTTTTACCTTATTCTTAATTATTGATTTTTTTTTTTTTTCTCTCAGACAGATTCATCAGAGTGTAGCTCTGTGTCTTTCAATTAGCCGGGTTTTGGAACATTTTAGTGTTTCAAGCAACATGGATTTTTCTTTCACGTAGGATAAAGACAGAAAATTGGTTGATATTGATGATGATAATGGTTTTCATGGTGATTATATCTGAATATCTAGTAAACGGTGAGAGAAGTTTTCTTAAAGATTACAAGCCAGTTGTAGTTTTAAACATAAAACTCTAGACTTTGATATGCTATGGGAAGTAGGTACTCTAATTTAGCAACCTCTCTTTTAATATATTTATTTCTCCCTAGAAACATTAAAAAATATATTCCCCTCTCCTTCACACCTGGTAAGATTAGAGGATAATAGAGTTCAGTTATGTGTAAAGAAATAAATTAATTAAAAAGAAAAAGTATATGCAACTATTGAAAATAACAGCTGTAGAATTATATACTGTGAACATCAATGTAGGCATTTTAGTTATGATTTATGAACTATATATTTTCATTTATGGATGATAATATTTTTCTGCTTAGCTTTTTTCATCCCTTCATTAACTTAAATCTAATCTTAGTAGTTCTCCTCTATAAAGTATTTACAAAGAGTTCTTAAATACATACATTGTTCATTTAAATACTTTACATATATTTATAAAGAAATCAAGTGCATGTAAATAATGAGTTGTTTCATAATTTCTTTTTTTTTTTGCGGTACGCGGGCCTCTCACTGCCGTGGCCTCTCCCGTTGCGGAGCACAGGCTCCAGACGCGCAGGCTCAGCGGCCATGGCTCACGGGCCCAGCCGCTCCGCGGCATGTGGGATCATCCCTAACCGGAGCACGAACCCGTGTCCCCTGCATCGGCAGGCGGACTTTCAACCACTGCGCCATCAGGGAAGCCCCATAATTTCTTTTTTACCTCATTTAAGTAAAATGGAACTGAGCCAAAAACTGTTGTGAAATCTTTCCTGAAGAAAGATATTCAGAAGAGAGTTTTCATTATTTAGGTCATCATTAATGAAACGCAGGGGGTGAGACTAAAATCATGAGTCAGAATTAGAAGCATGGTTCGTGTGAATATGTTGAAGAACTACAGGTGAATTGCATTGGAGAGACGAAGATCATTAAAGAAGAAACTGTTTGGCATAAAGTGAATACACTGAAGGATTGAGTGCACATTTATTAGGGACAAATTCTTCCTTTGATATCATTTCCAGACCCAAGCCATTTCGGGGCTGCCAGTGTTCCCTACAGAGTCACCCCTTTACTCTCGGGGTGATTTAGTCCATATACCTGACTGTGATGGAAGGAAGCATTCTAATTGTGACCTTTGTGAGACTGTAAAGCAAGTGGTCCTTACTTCCATGGGCTTATTACTGGGTGTTTCTCTGCACCGCTGGCAGAAAATTGGGCTACGTATGAGTTCCTCTTGAATTAGTCAACCAGACTACAACTTAACCACAACTGAAAAGACTTTGTAACAGTTGCCAAGGATGTTTGGACAAGCCAGACTTCCACAGCTTCCCACAGGGGAATCCTGACGCACTTGTCACTTCCCAAATCAATCACTGGCCTTGTTGTTTTGCTAAGTTTCCCAATGGCTGGACTACTCTCCCCAGAGATTCTGAGAGCCTGGCCAAGGGGGCTGGGTAGTCTGCAGAAATAGGTACCACAGCCAGGATTGTCCAGCTGCATGAGTTCTCCCTTGAGCTAAGAAACTTCAAACACTATCACAATGCAATGCCCTGGACTATAAGCAAAGGCATTTTCAGCATATAGCATCTCTGTATGCTTGGCAGTGTAATAGATGCCACATGCAGAGAGATTAACCTGATGGTTATCCAAAGAAGGAAACAGAAGGGAGAGCCTGGCCTGGCATGCCTTTAACTACGTCAAACACAACAACAAAGTAAAACAACAACATTCTTTTTGGAACATACTTTATCCTTTTCAGTACTTTCTCACATGTATTAGCTCATTTGACTGTAATGACCTCACTCGACTTGAGACAATGTGGTATGTGGCTGAGCCCAGGATTGGGAATCCTAAAGCGTGGAGCCAAGCCACCATTAAACCTGTGTGTCGTTAGCATCTGAGTGGCACTGTGCCCAAGGTAATGTGAGGATAAATGAGATGATGAATGAGCCAGTGCTTTGTAAACGGTCTCCAGATATAAGGCAATGGTATTATCATTGAAGTGGACTATACCCTCGTAAGAAAGGCTGTATATTATTATTTATCTGACCTAGCGCATCTGTGAAGATTCCCAGAAATGTATGAAGAAGGAAACCCAGTCAAAACCCAGAGAACCCTCTAGTTAAGCAGGGTGAGGATTTGGACTCTCCTTACTTGGGCTTTAAAAGAAAAGATGACCCTTGAAACCTGGAGAAGTCTAGGACATCTGGGTTACATAAGCAACTCTGAAATGCAGCGGTTATTTTTGGTCAGGTAACACGGCAGGAAAGTTTTTGTAATTCTGTTGTATGTGAAATAAACAGTACCTGTTCAGGTACTGGAAGTTGAATGACGGTGCTCATCCGTAGAAGCAGCAGCTTTGAGGTAGCAGTTTTGACATGACTGTGAAGCTATGGACATAAGGAGAGAGAGAGAGAGATTATTATCCAACAGACAGTAATTTTATTTTCAGACTCCAGAGCAGTTTAGTTTCCATTTCCCATGATGTATTAAATGTGTGTGCATGCATATGCACACGCACCACAAATGCAAAAAAAAAGTGCTTACTATAGAGCAAGGCTCAGGAATTTGGATGAAATTGTGAACAGCACTATTGAAGCTGCTCTAATTTTAAATTCCCTCTTGCAGCTGCACCATCCTGCCCTATTCTCTCTGAATACAACACATTGATTTAAATAAAAAGAGTTATCAGCATCACGCTTCCCTGTACCAGCTGCAGAACTCTAATAAACCTTTGATTTACTCTCTGTTAGTGGTATAGAAATAAAGCCATTTAAGATGAAAATAGTAATGCCTCCTATTCCAGTTCCCAGATCCTGTCAAGTTTAACCTAATGTCAATTAATGTGACTGGTTTTATATATTCAGTATCTTGTAATAATTTATAATGAAAAAGAATATATATGTGAATATGTATATATGTGTGTGTATATATATATATGAATCACTTTGTTGTACACTAGAAACTAACACATTGTAAACCAACTATACTTCAAAAAAATTTTTTTTTAATTTTAAAAATGTAACTCGTTTTATATTTAACAAAGGAATCAATCTGGTTCTTTCTGTGAGGTAGAGAGGAACCTTTTTGAACTCTTCTCCCATGTTCACAGGTTTTGTCCTAGAGTTGATTGTAGAGTTGATGTCCTTTAAAGCAGTTCCTGAACACCTCCACGTGTTTTTTTCTTTCTCCTTGTCCTGGTAAAGCTTCTCTTTCTCCTGTTCACCACTGGAAATACCTGTCTTGACAATACTTTTTATCTCCCCCCTACCCCCTGCCATAGATAGTGCACAGAGACAGAAATCTCCTTAGGTGCCCCTCCTTTCTGTTTCCAAGCACTATAAACCCCTCTCTAGAGTAACACACAGCCTCATTAAAGCTCCATATGAGCAGAGGCCGTATCTGCATTTCCCCCATTGTGTATCCCTAGCCCACATAACTTGGTAGACCCTTAATAAAAAATAATTGAACAGATGGAAGACAGGAATGAGTGTATTGCCTGTGTTCTTGCCTAATACCCTGCCTAGTACAAAGCAAGTGCTTAATAAGAAATATATGTTGAAGAAGCAAATCCAGTGTGTTAGAGTGGTTTTTCTTATCTGTGTTGACCATAAATGGAAGAGAACTGTGAGGGCAGGAGAGAAGATATTCCCTTCATTGTTCTCACTGGCGCTAGAATAAACTTAATAGTACCTATGGTAGTTAACAGCCATCTTGGTTCAAACCTTGCTCACCTATCCCACTTCATCTCTTGCCGCTCACCAGACTTCCACTCTCGGCCCCCGGCACTGCCCACTGCACAGCTGCAGACCTAATGTATCCCGCTCTCCCTTTGCCAGGTCATTGCATGTTTTCCTTCTATGAGAAATGTCCTTCGTAATCTCTCCACCTTGCTTCCTCAGCCATCAGGTCTTAGGATCAAAGTCACTTTCTCAGAAGATCATTTCCTGATACACCAGGTTGACATTAGGTGAGTTTTTCTGTGGTCGTTTTGCATATTGAGCTCACCTTACTTTCATAGCCATATTTTGTTGTAAATTATGAGATTTCTGGTCCTTTAGACGCTTTTCTACTGGATGACTTAGAGCGTCATTTCATTTAAGATAAAGCCCAAGATTCGTAAGTGTGGAACGCAAGGTTCTAGGGGATCAAACCACTCTTTGCCATTCCAGCCTCATTTCAGCCTCAGGGTCTTTGGCCATAATGTCCCTTCAGGTTGAAAAATTCTTCTCCCTTCCCTGAAAATTCCTTCTCATCTTTTAGTCTTCTCTCAAAGCCTCTTCTGTTAACCCAGTAACTAGTTAATTCCTAGTTCAAAATAGTCATTGCAAAAATGACTGATCACTGTGCAGCTAACTATAGTGATCAACACAAATAAGATGTAAGCATATCATATTTTAGTTTCTATAATGCTTTTACAAAATATTCAGTAACTCTATGCTTTAATAAAAAGGTCTCATACTCTGCGGGTGCATCACAGATTTATGTGGACAGGTTATACTTCTCTCTTCCTTCTCATTAGGCTGTATAACAGTTCAGACCCAGAGTTTTGTTGTGTTGTTCTTGTCTCCTTATATTAATGAAATCCTTCAACAAGGATATCAAGGTATTTAAAAGGGAAAATGTTGTTAGCCCTCTGCAGTTGAGAGTACCCGAGTTTAACGCCCACATCAATAAATAATCACTGCAAGGTTATATTATTCATCTGGACAAATTGTATAAACTAGATGCTCGTTGTTTTAATTAAGTTCCAGAGCTATTCCAATTAAGACAGCTGTATAAAAATGTGAAGGGAGAGAAAAATGGAAGTAGGGCATTTGAGTTTCTGACCAAGGAAAAAATGATGGGGGAACTAAACAATCAATTTTATTTTATCTAACGAAGTCAATTTGAGAAGTCAAATTGCAGGAACTGGTTTTCTCGATTTTCTATGCAGCATCTAGCATACTCTTTGCCTTAATGATCTGAGTCCTCCTTGTGCCCAGAAACCTATATAGGAAGGAATGAGAGCTGCTTAGTAAGCCTGCTGTGCAGATACATGAAATGTTAGAGATAGGAATTAAAATGTTGTACAGGAGGCACTGGTGAGTCAGTAAAGGGATTAAAAAGAATTGAATAATGTGTGATTATTTTATTTGAGGTTTAAGCTGATTGAAGTCAGGGGTAATTAATAATACCTCAGAAAAATATTTAGAAGTATCGTGGACTTTGTCTCCTACAGCTGTAAGAAATGATAACTAACTATTCAGATCAACTACATATTAAGCTCCTGCTATATGTCAGTTGTTCAACTATAACCTTTATATTTTATCTCTAAGCTTCCCATAACTCTATGAGATTCACGTCGGTATTATTATTACCATTTCAAGTGTTAGGAAATTAGTAACTGCCCTCATGTCATATACACATGAGATGTCAGAGCTAGAATTTGAACCCAGGACAATTGCACACCCCAAACCGGGCAATTTCTTAGCCACTTAGCACATATTATTTAATTTATTTATTCTTGGCAACAATCCTGTTGAGACAGCGTCATGATCCTCATTTTGTAGATGATAAAGTTGAAACGCAGGGCTTCCCTGGTGGCGCAGTGGTTGAGAGTCTGCCTGCCGATGCAGGGGACAAGGGTTCGTGCCCCGGTTCGGGAAGATCCCACATGCCGCGGAGCGGCTGCGCCCGTGAGCCATGGCCGCTGAGCCTGCGCGTCCGGAGCCTGTTGCTCCGCAACCGGAGAGGCCGCGGCAGCGGGAGGCCCGCGTACCGCAAAAAAAAAAAAAAAAAAAAAAAATTTGAAACGCAGAAGAGTTCAATAACTAACATAAGGCCACATCCTCAGTCAAGGGTGGAGCTCGGATTTGAACCCAACACAGTTTTTTCAATCCTGTGAACAGTCTTTTTTTCTACTAGATTAGCTTTGATGTGCTAATCCTATGCCATACTCTAGTGACTCTGTGGGTAAGGAAACTAAGAATCATTTTACTTTTATATAAGAGAGTGATTTTCAAATGGGTAGGTAAACAGGTCCTTGGAAATTGTGGCTACATATAATAGGGATTTCTTAAAATCAGGCTCACTCATATAGGCTTACATTTCAATATGATTTGCTGTTTCCAAATTATTTCAATTTAATGTCTATGCAGAGGAGATAAGTTGATGCCAAGGACTGTTGGATCAAGTTGCTGAAATTCGGAACTGATTTATTAATTAATTTACTGTAGCAAAATCTAGCCTATCCTGACTAAAAAAATATCTGCCTTCTTCATAATTCTGTCACTTTCTTGCCAGGTAACAATGGGAAAGTTCTTTAATTTTTCCATGTTTCAGTACCCTTGTCTGCAAAAAGGAGGTAATGATAATGCCAATCTTGTAGGAGAATTGTGGAATTAAACTACTTGATATACTCAGAGTTCTTAGACTAGTGTCGGTACAAAGTAAAAATTCTTCTTTGGCTTCAATCCCCCATTATCTCAGATGCTTATACATAAAAAAGATGAAACACTTTGTATGGTCTAAGAAGTTAACCAGGATCTTCAAAGTAGTCATTTCAAAGCCTCTGCTGAATTTTTGGACATGTAAAGGGAAGACCTGACCAGAGTTGACAGCAGAATGGAGAGCTCAGTTGCTCTGCATTAGGAAATGTAGCTTAGTGTCATTATTGTGTTTATGTCTGTATGATTTTTGCTTTTGTCATGAAAGAGATGAGAAAGGAGGAATGGGTTACATGGAATCACTAAATCTCATAGTGGCCCAAGAACAAGAAATAATAATCAATTTAAAGTTGTTTTTGTCCCTCTGATGTAAAACCGTATTCATCTCCAAACTTTCAGTCACATAGACACCTTAGTAAATATTGTTTTCTTTGTTTCAGTGTTTGCCTTTGATTTTTATTTTATGGTTGCAATCGTTTTTTGAAGTCAAAGAATGGAGTTGACGATAGTGCCGTAGCAGAGGTAAAGGAGAGTAAACAGTAGTCACAAATAGGAGCCAGAGAAAAATGCTGTAGAATATCATCTGTAGCCTAACTCTGATATATTCATAGTTGATTGCAGTGTTATCCACTAATATCCCATGATATCATTATTGGAAACTATAAAAGTGTTTGTTTACTGGGTAAGAGACCAAAAAAGGAAATGATACCAATGGCATCATACACCCAGACTCTCCATTCCTCCGTCCTTCACTCCTGAGTCTGGTATGCTTCCCCTAGGGATGGATAAAGCTTCTAGACCAAGGCTCAGTCTTGGAGGTTTCCATATTTCTACTCAAGAGGTAGCAGACCTTCAGTGGGTCATGAGAATGGAATGAATATATGGTCAACCCAAGAAACTCCTGTCTGTGATTGTTCAGAATTTTCATTGACCCCCTTCCCACCTTCAACTCAAACACCACCTGTCTCTCCTTCCATCAGATGCTAATGAAGAAATTAGATCACTTCACCATAGGTAAAGTGGAAAGAATTTAAAGTCAGGCAACTCAAAAGTGAACACAGATTATTCCTGACCAACCAGTGTTTTCCAAGGCTCATTCTCTGAGATTTTGAGGTATTAACTTCATTTCTCAGGGAACTCTCCCCTCAAAAGTTGGAGTACTAATTATCTTCCCTTTTTTTTCCCACAAATCTTGTTACTACTAAGATCCTAAATGAGCTAATATTGACATCAAATCTTGCTTCATGACTATACTTTTGCTGCTTGAAGTGATATGAAGTTCCACTTTAAATAGGAAGCAGGGGAAGAAAAGTCATTTTGCCCTCACATAAAATTCATATTTAATATGGAAATACCAAGAATCCACTATTGTAAGGGTGAATCAAATGTCCTCTCTTAAAGGAGTTTTCATTATTGTAGGTGAGATAGGTGCACAAAATAATGATAAAATTGATTTTGGTATATTGATAAAATAATGGTAAAACTGAAGAGTATAATTTAGAAATTTAAAAAGTGTTATTGGAATACAGAGGAGAGATTGCTGACTTCTAAAGGCATGGAATGTGATGGAAAGTGAGAAAAACTGTTGAGGACATAGTATTTCAGCACGTTTCATGGGTTTTGGATTAATGATGGATCTGCAGGAAGGGCATTACTAGCACAAGACATGAGCAGATCACAGAAGCAATAAATCAAAGGATCAGGAGCAATATTTTGCTGTAACTGGGAAATGAGGTGCATAAAGGGAAGTAATGGGAATAAAATTGGAAAAAAATAATTTGTGAAATGTTGAATACCAGGCAAAGACATTTGGGTCTGTTTAGTATTCAAAGGAGAGCTATTAGAAATTTTGAACAAAAGACTTATAAGGTCAGAATGGAGATTCAATAATATTAATGTGACAATAAGATCTAGCGTGGATTGGAATGGGGGAGATTTTGAATGAGACAAGTTGGGAAACCAAGACAACATTTTGGGGGAATGGTAAAGATAATCTAAATAAGTGCAGAATATGAGAAGGAAATGAGCCTCATAATTAGATCCAGTAGGACTTGGTCACTAATTAGAATTTGAAGGTAAAGAGAGGAAGGAGTTGAAGATGACTTAATCCTAGAATCAGTAGTAGAATTAAGGAAGCCAGAAAAATAAACAGGATTGGGGAAAGGGAATTGAGCTTGGAATATACTGAATCCGAAGCTTAAGTAGAATATCCAAGTGAAAAAAATCTAAGAGAAATGGGAAATACAGTTTGGACTATGAATTTCTTTGGGGAAGAAAACAATATTCTCTTTTTAGAGTTTTTTAAAATTTAATTTTAGATAAGCTTGCAGTTGCAGTTCAACATAAGCTAGGAATAGGAATGTTTAGGATAGGGAAGGAACAGTATTGTATTAAAATTATTATATTAGATAGCAGATAAATCTGATTGGAAAATACTTTAGAGATGCTTACAATGCATGTTTTCTATTCCTAAGTCAGAGACATCTACTCTCTTAAATATCTCTTGGAAGACAATTTCAATTTATGTTTAAAATTGGAATGGTCAAGAAATGACCGTTGTAACTCTTATAATCTAAATCTCATCTGTTGTAATTTGACTATTTACACTCATTTTTAGACATTTTCTATTGTTAAATTGCATCTTTTACTCAAATATTATTCATTACTTACTATGATTTTAGATCCGCTTTTGCATTAATCACCTTCATGTTTATATTGGCATTAATCACCTTCAAATTTACTGAGATGTATTGCCAGGACTTTCCTATTATTCCTTGACATGTTTAAAAGATTTAACTTCTCTGTTTCATTGTATTTATAGTGTACTTTAGCATAGTATTATCTTAATGTCTGGTTGAAATAAGTTAATGTTTCAGAAATTTAATGAAGATATTAATGACAGAACACAGAGAATTTATTTTAACTTTTTGTAGTGTCAAAGATTTGAAGGCAGAAATTAAGGATTACTTCGGAACAACTGCATTTTGGGAATGTTTTCTTTTTGTTTAAGTCTGACCTTAGGCATATATAAGTGCTCTCTATCCTTTCCCTTTTTTTTTTTTTTAGACTTTTTTTTCACTTCATTGAATACTAATGGTTTTTTTTTTTACTATCACTCTGAACTTCCTGATGAACATCTGGTTGACCTTCTCTTTTCACTGTACATACCACTCGAAGAAAGTTTATCAGTTCCCATGGCTTCATCTACTCTTTGCTAGTGATTCCCTAATTTTCTGCCTGGTGTAGAAATTACCTAGCCATCTTTGACTCTTTTTTATGGACATATCCTGTCCGTTCCATACCATAAATACTCTCTGTGCACTCCCCACTGACCCCATTGCTGCTACTATTATAGACTGTGACGTTGTCATCATTCTGTGGATAGTTGAAATCAACTTCTAATTGACCCTCTTACCCTGTCTCTCATTATCTACCTTGCCATGCTGAAGAATCTAAGACATACCTTTAGCATGCACCCCATTTCCTCCAGAGCTCTATTAACATGCCAGTCAAGGCTCTGAACGTGCTTGCCATAAACTTTTTTCAGAGCCAAGTCAAATCCTCTCCTCACATATAAATATTACTCTTGATTGAAGAGAGTGTACCTTGGGCCTCTTGCCTCTATTCCTTTTCTTATGATCTTCCGTATTCCCAAGATATACTCGCACTCTCTTCTCTGCTTTACAAGTTCTTACCCGTTTTTAAAGTCTTAGCACAAATATCACCTCCTGTAGTTTTCCTTGATTCTTCTGTCAGAATAACTTTTTATCTTCATCTGAGTTTCCATAGACCTGTGCATGAACCTCCATGATAGAACTCAGCACGTTGTACTGGAGGGAATAGTTTTCATACCTGGCTGATTATAGTAGACTGAGAGCTTTTCGCAGGTAGATGTGCCTTATTTCCCTAGTCTCCAATGCCAAGTATAGTTTCAGAAATTAGCAGGTACTCAATAATTGCTTGAATCACTATTTCATCATATGGAGAGGCATAGAAGAAATAACTGTCTCAAAGGAAGAGTGGAGAAACAGACCCAAGAGGATTAAAAGCAACTGAACTTGAATTTTTCTCACAAAAATATTACTATAATCAAGACAGATGTCATTAACGGGATACAGTGAAGTGGCAGCCCTTTGGAGTGCAAGCTGAACTTGGGGAGGTGGTTCTGTTGCTACGTGGTGGGGGAAGTGGGTTTGGTGACCATCTACCTAGACTGGGCAAGTGAAGGTAGGAGTGAGAGCAGCACATGAGTGTTGGCAACAGAAGATGGCCTCTAAATTAAGAGTCTAATTATAAAACAGCTTTACCGAGATTCAGACATACAGACTGCCCCTAGCCACCCACTGGACAAGGTCAAGCCTTTTTATACTCACATCTCTCTTCCCTGTAATATCCGTACTCTTATTCTTTGTTCTTCCTTTCTTGTTCACATTCTTCCTCCAGATTAAAAAAAAAAAATTTGTATGCGGTAGGGAGGGAGTAAGACTAGGGAAAACAACTGATAAGAAAGAGTTTCTTGAGATTTATAAATGCTGTTCTCGATGCATGCTTATTCTTTATTAGAGAAAGTAGTGTTAGCGATACTACCAAGTAAATTCCAAAATGTCAGTGGTTGGGCACAATGGAGGTCTACTTCTTGCCCACGTAAATTGCAGTTGGCAGTTTGAGAATCGGGGGTGAGGGTAGGATGCGTGGGTAGTGGGTGTGTGGGAAGGTCAATGTGTGAAGTATGCGCAGTAGAGGGGGTTTCTGCTCCAGGAGTCATTCCGGAGCCCAAGCTGACACAGACTCTACTTTCTTCAATCAGATGGACATTTGACTCTACAATGCAGTCTGTGAAATGAATTCTAGCCACCTGCCCAGGAGGAAAGGGACTCGGGTTATTGAGCAAGCAGTCAGTCTCTGCCCATTAAGTACAAGTGATGCTACCAAGAGATAGCAAGAAGAAAGTTTTAGCTGTTATATTTATATTCATATACAAGGTGTATACATGCACATATAAAGCAACAAAAGACATTCTGATAGAATATTCTTTAAAAGCATAACAATAACTAAACACACACTTTTCAGATGTCTCCATATGACATCAATAGGCAATGCTTCAGTAAATTTATTTTATAGTCTGGAGGCAGAGACTGTAAGATTACATATATATTGTTTTGGCTCATTTTTCTAAAAAATGAACCGTGAGAACTTTAAATCACACTTGCCTGAGGATTCAAAAGTAAAGAGATTTGTGGGTAGAAGTGATTTACGTGTCATATAAATAATGCTATTTCTGTTTTGAGGCAACTGGAAACAGTATAAAAAATCAATGCAGACATTCTTTTGAGTGAATATAGGAAACTTACTGTGGGTACATACATTGCTGGAGAACTGCGGAGTAAATAACATAGATTTGCCTGATGTTTACACAGTTTGGGCTGTAATTTCTAAAATAATAAGACTTATTTTACAGAAAAATTAAGTTAAATTTCAAAATAAAAGTGATAGTTGTGTCTAAGTCTAATGAATAATGTCATGTCAGATTCACTAACCCATTTTTGTCTACAGAACATCTACATATATACCATCTTCATGC
This sequence comes from Phocoena sinus, assembly GCF_008692025.1. Taxonomy (NCBI): domain Eukaryota; kingdom Metazoa; phylum Chordata; class Mammalia; order Artiodactyla; family Phocoenidae; genus Phocoena; species Phocoena sinus. The sequence goes on along the minus strand of NC_045772.1, from coordinate 40,423,721 downwards.
CATCCTCATGATTGCTGAACCTTAACCCTGGACAATTAACAAATGTGGTGGGAAGAACCAGCATCCATGTTTGCAGTTGATGAAACACAGGCCCCAAATTATTTTTCTTAGGATTAAATAGTGACAAATAAGACTTTAGATTAAAAAAATTTTTTTTAGTGTCGTCTCAGGATTAATTCCTTTGTAAGCTACTTCTCCACACATCATACATACTTAAACATAGGATTTCGTGTTTCTTTGTTTCATCTTTGCAACAGATCAGCAGTATGATTCAGGATTCATGTCAGTGGACCAGTGTCCTGTGTGCTCCAGAAATGAAAGATGCTGTCCCTCTAAGTGGACTTCTTCATCCCTTTAGTGTTTGTGATTCTCTCTGCATTCAATATGTCAACTTCAAGTTAAATTGTGCCCCAAGTAGCACAGTAATTGCATTTGATGCCTGGAGGGGTGAACATCAATTAGTTACAGGTGTTCAAAAGGCTTCCAACTGGCAGGTTACATTATTCTTGTATGAGGATTTCATATTGCTTTGAAGGCATTTTCAATAACCTCAACAGGTGGTGAAACTTTTAAAGGATTTTGCCACTTATATTTGCCACCATTCCCTTAGAGCCCTAGATTGATCTACAGTGTCTAACAAGGCCTGATACTGGCCTTTGTGGATTCAAAGTTTTCTTTCTTTTCCCTCTGTTTCAATTTTTGCCGAAATTGATAATATAACCATGTGGAGGAAAGAGTTTTAATCATTTACAAGGAAGGGCTCAAAAAGTCAAAGTGATTTACAGCAGCTTCTCAAATTTTCATGTACCTACAGATCACCTGGGGTTTTTGTGAAAATGCCCATTATGATTCAATCAGTCTGGGGATCACCTTAGATTCTACATTTCTGAAAAAGTCCCAGGTAATGCTGATGTTGCAGATCTATGGATCAAAATCGGAGTGACAAGAAATAGTATTTCAGTGGTCTGCAAAGCCAAAGGTTAGTCACAGGCTAGGACAGATCCACAAATTTAGGTGTCTCATTTTCTGATTAGTAGAATGAAGTCCAGTATATTATTTAAAAATATAAATGTTGTTAGATATCCCTGGGTCCACTAGTAGCTACTCATAATTGCTCAACCTTAACCCTTGGCAATGAACAAATTCTCGTGGGAAGAGCCAGCAGTCCTGGGATCTGGCCTGCGGAGTCTTGCTCCTAAGTTCTGGAGAACAAATGGAGCAAATACGAAATTTGACATAATAATTTGCTTCATAGTTGTCTTATTGCAGAGCCTCAAAGAAATGTGGACCTATGGGAACGTCCCTGGTATATAGCAGAGTGTCTGGCATTTGTTTATTTCTCAATAAACGTTGAATGAATAAAAGAGTGAAATAATCTCTAATTGTTAAGAGATGTTGATAACCCGTGACCTGCATAGGTTTGAACAGGTTAATCTTCCTGCTAGACATATTTTCTTCTATATAAGTGTATTAAATAAAAGATGTGCTCTCTCCCCAGATAATATGCATGGGCTTGTTGAAAGACTCTCACTATACAAACATATTAGAAATGATGTGGGTTCAGGAAGTAATACAAAAAAAGAAATCACCAAATGGAAGATAGGATAACTCAACTAGTAATAATAAGTAAACAGATGGACAAAGGTAACACAGAGAGTGAAGCAATAAGAAGAAATTCCATCTAATTAAAAAATAGGTAAAAAGCATTGTATCTAACACCAACTATGCATGGAATGTGTTAAAGAGTGAATGGATAAAGACACAGTTATTATTCTTTCCCACACCCCCAAACTGAATGCATGTTTTTAGGGAAGAAATGCATATTTCTACAATAGAGAAAACAAAGAATTGTAACGCTAAAAATAATACATGTAGTGTCATGTCTGTTATCTCAGTGCTGAAAATTAGAAATTATGCAGCCACAAGTAGTATAAAAGGGAAACTTTCACTTACAGTAGCATTTGACTAGGGCTGTCACCTGATGGTCAGAGGAGGCGGGGTGTTTGGTAAGTGATTAGGTCATAAAGGCAGAGTTGTCGTGAAGGGGATTGGGATTAGTGCCCTTATAAAGGAGACCACTGGTGAGCTCCCTCACTCCTTCCACCATGTGAGAGGTCAGCAGTTTGCAACCAGCAGTGAGCTCTCACTTGGACCCTGACCATCCTGGCACCCTGCTCTTGGACTTCCTAGCCTCTAAAACTGTGAAGGAACAAATTTCTATTGTATGTAAGCCACATAGTCTATGGTATTCTGTTATAGTAGCCCGAACAGACTAAGACACTAGCTACTTTTAAAGCTCTGATGGTCTTTGTTTTATTCTTTACCAGTCACTGAATGGGTCTGTTTCCAGGAGGTTGTATATTTGCTAAGGAGGAAAGCATGTTTCAAGTATCAGTTAAGTTGACAGTAGTCAGATAGTCCGCTTCTATCCCCAACACAAGATGAATGATGCGATTAGGACAAATCTAGGGGATATTTTAAGGGTTGTAAAGCTGTAAACTCAACTTGAATGGCAAGAGTGCACAGCAAACGTTTCCCCATTTTCTCCCAGTTAAGCTATGAACTCTGGTAGAAAGAGGACATGGGAAATAAACAGCAAACAATGTGCATGGTGCCAGATGACATACCTACATATTCTGGATGTGATGGACTTTATCTTGACTATGCCATATATATGAAAATGTTTCCAGATAAAATTGAAACATCATACGTTGTGGGAGATGTTAGATTAGATATATCTATCCATTCATGTATCCATTCGTTGATTCAAGAAACATTTATTGAGTGCCTGTTGTGTATCAAGCAGTATTCTACTATTCTTAGGAAATAGCAGTAAACAAAAGTGAAAATCCTTGCACTCTGTGTTTGTGTATAAATAGAAATTTATTAAAAATAAGTAAATTGTAGTGTCATATAGTATGATATAGTGAATATAGTCTATGGAGAAAATGTCATCAGAAAAGGGGAATGAGAAGTGCTGGGAATGTGGGTTGGGAGAGTTGCATTTATAAATGGGGTAGTCGTTGCATTTATAAATGGGGAAGTCATAAAAGGTTTGGTTGAGAAGGGGTCACTGAAGAAGATTGAGGGAGTGAGCCATATGCAAATCCGAGATCAGAGGTCCAGGTAGATGAAACTGCAAAGAGTTATAAGGTACGAACGTGCCTCGGGTATTGAGGAAAGGGCAGTGTGGCTGTAGCAGAGTGAGCTAAAGGAAAACTAATAGGAGATGTGGTCAGAGAGGTAAGGTTGGAGAAAAACGAATCAGAGATGGGGCATGGGGAGTGCTTTATGTGTGTGCATATGTATGGTGGTGCAATTATAAATCCAGTGGTGATTATATGTAATTTTTAAAATATTGGCTTTAAATTTGAGTGAAGTGGGAAGTTTTAGAAGGGTTTTGAGCAGAGGAAAGACATGACCTAATGCTACCGCAGAATCAGTTTGGTCATTGTGTTAGGAATAAATTGAAATGGACTGATTGTAGAAATAGAGACCAGACTATGAAAAAAATCCAGGTGAGAGAAAACTGGGACTTAAACTAAGGGGTTAACAGTGGAGATGGTGAGAGACAGTTGGATTCTGGATATATTTTGAAGGTAGAAATGGAGATATTTGCTGATGGATCTAATGAGGTATATGAAAAAGATGAAAGAAGTTAATTAAAACTTCAATATTTGGAGGCTTAGGAAATGGAAGGTCCGGGATGGATATATAAATTTGGAAGTCATCAGCTTATAGAGACAGTGTTTAAAGGCAGGAAACTAGATAAAAATAATCTTGGTATGAAAGAGAAGAGGCTAAAATTCTGAGTTCTGCAATGCTTCTGTATCAATAAATAGTTGGAGAAATGAGCAGGAGCCAGCAAAGGAACCTAGGAGGGAGGGGCTAGTAAGGTAGAAGAATTAATTATTATAGTAATATTCTCAGTGATAAATTACTCCCAGTCATATACAGAAGAAACCTCCAGTAATTCAAAAGTGACAATAATGTTTTCAGAACTCTATGTATCAATATACAGATGGAAAAGAAAGACGGAAAGAAATGTTTTCAGAGCTCTATGTATCAATATACAGAATATAGAGAGGAATAGTTAGAAATATGGTGAGATACCATCATCATCATTGTTATTAACAATGAAAATGACAAAACAAGTACCATTTAAGTTACAAACTTTATTTAATCTTCATAAAATTGTGATTTAATTATTCACACTTTTTATGGAAAATGAAGATGAGAAAGGCAAGTAACATTATCAAGGTCATTCAGGTACAAAGGACTCAAGAGGAGATGGGAGTTACAACTGGAATTCAGGCACCAAGTGGAGTAGAAGGCTATAACTTTGAACTTAGAACACGCATTTTAATTAATTTACAGTTGTTCGAGTAGCATACGTTCAGCAGAGTGTTAAATATAAGTACAGTTTAAAGAATGATTATAAGGCAAATATTAGTATAAACACCACCAAAGGCATAAAATTGAATATTGTCAGAATTCTGGAAACTTTGCCCCTTCCAGGTCAGTACCTTCCTACTCATCCCAGAGGTAACCACCACCCTGGTTTCTTTATTGTTCTAACTAATTCTTTGTTGTTCTAAGTAATTCTGCAACCTATGAATGAACACTTAAACTATATAATTATTTTGCTTACTTTTGAACATTATATAAACAGTGCCACACTCTTTTTAGTCACACTCTTTTTACTAAAAGAGTTGAGAACTGCAACAAACTGCGTCAGACATAGCTATTAGGACTAAGAAGTAAGTGTTGTCAGCACGACTTCGTTGTTTGTTCCAGGAAATCTTTGCTCAAAAAAAAAAAAAATAAAACTATGAACCAATGAATAGCACCACTGCTTGCTTAAGAAAACTTGTGCCAAAAAATATGAGACAACTGCTTTAAGACAGTTCAGGACCATCACTTTGCTGTGTCTACTAGTCTGGAAGTTTGATGTCACACACTTTGCAAAATCCAGTCAGTTTCCTGACTGGAAAACCTCACTTTAAATTACTTGTGCCAAGACCTCAAGATCCTAGAAATAGCCCTCTTCTGACTCTCACCTTCTCAGTCACTGCTAAGACGTTGCTGAGATAATGTTTTCCCTTACTGCAGTGGCTCTGGTAAATTTAGCTATTCTTTACTAACAGGTTGTCTGATGATGCTTTAGGGATTTCAGCAAACTTGGGGAACTTTTGGGGGAGTCCCGTTGAGATCAATTCAAGACTTCCTCCTTGCCATGTTCCAAGAGGCTTGATTCAGAAATAGTGTGCTTCCCAGAGGTCCTTTGAGCCTCCCACTCAGAGATCTGTGGAATTAGTCTCACAGTGGATCTCAGCCCCGATCTCTTTTCTTTGAGCTCCAAATGTGAGGTTTATTTTGTATCCCAGAAAGTAAGATGTTTTAGGGGAGGCTTTTGGTTTCTTGATCAGATTTGAAATCTCTTTCTTTTGGTGGAAACGTATCTTGTGACTGCAAACACTACTGTGTGTTTTGTCTGTCCTTTTCAATTTAGATTGTAAATCTGTAAGAAACATACTATAGGGAGAATATGGGCATAAGCTGAATAAGTCTGTCCTCAAAACAAATTCTGAAAGGCTCTTCAGGAGTCCCTTGGGCACACTTTGCCTTGGGTCAGGTTTTCAGAACCTTATAAGCACCTTCCTCAATTGTTTTTGTAACTGACCTGTTTGGTTCTCTCTATTTGGATCTGAGAAATTTATTGGGCTCTTGGTGGGTGATAGACAATCTGTTGACTAATTTCTTTGCACCGCTCTTAATGACTGTTGCAATTCTCATGGGCTATTCACGTTTAGGTCTTTAATCCACAAGGAACTGGTTTTTCTGTAAAGTGTGAAGTAAATATTTAATTTCATTCTCCTTCCATATGTATGCATAATTTCCCAGGACATTTATAGACAAGTCTGTCTTTTCCCACTGATCTGCAATGACATTTCTGTCATATAGTGTGTCTCTGTATGTGTAGGTCAGTTTCTTGGCTTCCTATCATGTTCCTTTTGTCTAGCACCGGATTATCAACCCACTGTTCCAAACATTATATTTTTATAATAAGTCTTGATATATGTTAGTGCAGTTCATCCCAATTCGTTGTTCTCCTTTGTGAATGCCTTGGCTGTTTAGATCTCTTTCACTATTTAATGCAGTAAAGAATAACCCTGTCAACTTTGAACCAAAAAAAAATAAATAATAATAAGGAATTTGTTTGGGATAGCATTGAATCCATAAAATAATATGGGGAAAAGCGACATTTTTTCAATATTGGATATTCCTGCCATGAACATGGTATATCTCTATTTATTTAGGTCTTTTAAAATATCTCTCAATTAAATTTTATAATTTTATTTACTAAAATAATATATATATTTGTAGATATACTCACAGGTATTTTGCACTTCTGATTACAAGTGGTATATTTAAAAATTTTGTGTTTTAAATACTTGTTGATGATTTATAGAAAAGCCATAAGTATTTATATTTTTACTTTCTTCCTATCAACCTAAATTCTTTTATTAATTCTAAAAATTTACTTGTAAATTCTTTTGATAATACAGATCACAACCACAAAATGCAGATACCATCACTAAACAATGAGAGTTTTGTTTTTTCCTTTTCTATCTTTAGTCTATTTGTTTATCCTTTTTGCCCTGCTGTGTAGTGAGGACCTCTCAGGTAAATGCTGAATGAAAATGTTGCTGATAGAATTAATTTCTAGTCATCATATAAAGGCAAAGCTCTCAGTATTTCACTGTTAAGTATGATATTTGCTCTAATTTCAGTGGAGGTACTATTTAGCAGATTAAGGGATATTCTTTTTATTCAAGTTTGCTAAGAGCATTATTTGAAAAGTCGTGAATATAAACTTTTATTGATGAATTTTCTCTTCATAATTACACACACACACACACACACACACACACATACACACACACACCTTGGTATCATCCTCCCTGCTTTTCTTCTGATTCTACAATCAGTCTATCTATTGGTCTCTACCTTCAAAATGTACAGAATTTGACTACATCTCACCATCCTCAGCGCCACTACCCTTGTTCAAGCTGTTATCATCTACCACTTGGTTATTTTAAAAGTCTCTAACCTAACTGAACTCTGTCTCCACCCTTGTGCAGTCAGGGCAAAATTTTGAATGTATAAATTAATCAGACCACATGACTTTGTGACTCAAAAGCATCCAATGGCTATCCCACTCACTCAGGATAAGAGCTAGAGTCCTGACCAGGACCGTCAAGTCTCCTCCCACCTCTGCCCCGTGTGTAACCTCTCTTACTTTATTCTCTGTCCTCTTCCCTGGTTCTCTAGACTCCAGCACAATAGTGTTGTTTCTGTTCCATGGATATGCCAGGCCTGTTCTTACGTCAGCACTTTGCACTCATTGGTATACTACTCAGAACACTCTTTAATCTATCTGCATGCCTGTTGTCTTCATTTCCATGAAGTCTTAACTCACACATCATGTTTTTATTGATGACATTTCTTTATTGATGACCTTTCTAAACACTGTAACTTAAAACTACGCATGTGGCCCATTCATACCTTTCCCCTTATTTTTTCCTTAGCACTTATCAACATGCATCATACCATAAATTTGACATATTTTTTACCTCCCTCTCTGCAAACTAGAATGTAGTCTGCACAAGGGCAAGGCTTTTCATCTGTTTTACCCAATACTATATTTTCCAAGCATAGAACGATGCCTGGGATATACCATGGTGGAACGAATTAGTTAATTATTGTAATTTTTAAAATTTCTGAAAATCTACTTTAAGAAATAGGAAATGTCACTCTGTACAGTTTCCTATTCCCTGCACATAACTTTCACATTTTATTTCTTTAAATCTAGTAAGCGTACTGTACTTTAATCTGTGTCTGATAATTCCAACATCTAAAATCTTTTTGAGACTTTTAGCTCTTTTATTTCTGTTGGTTCTCAAAGAAAGTGTCGTTTCCTTGTGTCCTTAGTTTTGACAGGGAGTTACCCCAGAGAGTATTTGCATTTCCTTCTGACAAGCACCTACAACACAATTTCTCCGGACTTCATTAAACTCAATGTGTAACATTAGGGTTTTTGTTGTTGTTCTCGTTTGAGTACATACATGATCTCATTTTGTCATAGAGATCCACAGAGCACCATCTGAGGATTTTTTTTCCCCTTTCAGCTTTGCTTGAAGCCAAGGTGATTTTTCATGCAGTGTCTTGTGGTGGAGGAGGTAGGGGAACGTTTATTTTTGACTTACTCTTTCGCTAAAGTATAGACATTTGGAATTCCAGTGTTCTCTTCTCTTGGACTTCCAAGCTTGGCCAGTGATTGTGTTTGATTTTGGCCCCCATTCTCCAGCAGGCTATCAGAAGGAAAACTCAATTTTGCTAGTTTGGTGAATGCTTTCAAGGTAAATGTGGTTTCATTGATATGCTTACGTCTCTTAGTTTCTGCCTTCTCTTTGATTTACTATCTTGCCACATATTTAAAACTTTAAAAAGGATTTTTAAAACAATGTTAAAAGCACTTCAGTTGTTTTCAGCAGAAGGGATAGTCGAAATAGCTTAGCTCATCATATTACTGGAAATAGGATTTAAATATTTCTTTCCAATTGTTTTATAAAAATAGCATAAAAATATTATGAAAGATTTAGAAATTTAAGAAAAGGAAACAACTCATCTAACAATGTACCATACAAATGCTAACTGAATTGGCATTTTAATTCATATAATATAATTTTTAATTCATAGTTTAAAATATGGTTTTTGAACTTTATGCATGATTTTGCATTGTTTTAATAATTTAATGTCACATCAAGAAGCAGTAAATCTTGTTGCAGCACTAATAAGTAGTTTTTATGGTATAGTGTTGATTAAGAACTCAAAACTTGGAGTCAGATTGCTTATTTCAACTTTTTCACTTTTACTGTGATCTAGAGTAGGCCATTTAAACTCTGTTTCTCAGTTTTCTCGTCTCAAATTTGGTTATCTTCCTAGAGTTTCTGTGAGGAAATTAAATGAAACGAGTGATACATTTAAATATCTGGGAACAGTATTTGTCACACAGTAGGGCCTTAGTAAATGTTTATTTTTATAATCAATTCTCATATTTTAATAGCTTTATTTAATCTATGCATCAAAATAAAAACCAACTCATAATTTTTTTTTTTTTTTTAAACATCTTTATTGGGGTATAATTGCTTTACAATGGTGTGTTAGTTTCTGCTTTATAACAAAGTGAATCAGCTATACATATACATATGTTCCCATATGTCTTCCCTCTTGCGTCTCCCTCCCTCCCACTCTCCCCATCCCACCCTTCCAGGCTGTCACAAAGCACCGAGCTAATATCCCTGTGCCTTGCGGCTGCTTCCCCCCAGCTATCTACCTTACTACATTTGTTAGTGTGTATATGTCCATGACTCTCTCTCGCCCTGTCAAAACTCACCCTTCCCCCTCCCCATACCCTCAAGTCCGTTCTCCAGTAGGTCTGCGTCTTTATTCCTATCTTACCCCTAGGTTCTTCATGACATTTTTTTCCCTTAAATTCCATATATATGTGTTAGCATACGGTATTTGTCTTTTTCTTTCTGACTTACTTCACTCTGTATGACAGACTCTAGGTCTATCCATCTCATTACAAATAGCTCAATTTCATTTCTTTTTAAGGCTGAGTAATATTCCATTGTGTATATGTGCCACATCTTCTTTATCCATTCATCCGATGATGGGCGCTTAGGTTGTTTCCATGTCCTGGCTATTGTAAATAGAGCTGCAATGAACATTTTGGTACATGACTCTTTTTGAATTTTGGTTTTCTCAGGGTATATGCCCAGTAGTGGGATTGCTGGGTCATATGGTAATTCTATTTGTAGTTTTTTAAGGAACCTCCATACTGTTCTCCACAGTGGCTGAACCAATTCACATTCCCACCAGCAGTGCAAGAGTGTCCCCTTTTCTCCACACCCTCTCCAGCATTTATTGTTTCTAGATTTTTTGATGATGGCCATTCTGACTGGTGTGAGATGATATCTCATTGTAGTTTTGATTTGCATTTCTCTAATGATTAATGATGTTGAGCATTCTTTCATGTGTTTGTTGGCATTCTGTATATCTTCTTTGGAGAAATGTCTGTTTAGGTCTTCTGCCCATTTTTGGATGGGGTTGTTTGTTTTTTTGTTATTGAGCTGCATGAGCTGCTTGTAAATTTTGGAGATTAATCCTTTGTCAGTTGCTTCATTTGCAAATGTTTTCTCCCATTCTGAGGGTTGTCTTTTGGTCTTGGTTATGGTTTCCTTTGCTGTGCAAAAGCTTTGAAGTTTCATTAGGTCCCATTTGTTTATTTTTGTTTTTATTTCCATTACTCTAGGAGGTGGGTCAGAAAGGATCTTGCTGTGATTTATGTCATAGAGTGTTCTTCCTATGTTTTCTTCTAAGAGTTTGATAGTTTCTGGCCTTACATTTAGGTCTTTAATCCATTTTGAGCTTATTTTTGTGTATGGTGTTAGGGAGTGATCTAATCTCATACTTTTACATGTACCTGTCCAGTTTTCCCAGCACCATTTATTGAAGAGGCTGTCCTTTCTCCACTGTACATTCCTGCCTCCTTTATCAAAGATGAGGTGTCCATATGTGCGTGGGTTTATCTCTGGGCTTTCTATCCTGTTCCACTGATCTATCTTTCTGTTTTTGTGCCAGTACCATACTGTCTTGATTACTGTTGCTTTGTAATATAGTCTGAAGTCAGGGAGCCTTATTCCTCCAGCTCCTTTTTTCGTTCTCAAGATTGCTTTGGCTATTCGGGGTCTTTTGTGTTTCCATACAAATTGCGAAATTTTTTGTTCTAGTTCTGTGAAAAATGCCAGTGGTAGTTTGATAGGGATTGCATTGAATCTGTAGATTGCTTTGGGTAGTAGAGTCATTTTCACAATGTTGATTCTTCCCATCCAAGAACATGGTATATCTCTCCATCTATTTGTATCATCTTTAATTTCTTTCATCAGTGTCTTATAATTTTCTGCATACAGGTCTTTCGTATCCTTAGGTAGGTTTATTCCTAGATATTTTATTCTTTTTGTTGCAATGGTAAATGGGAGTGTTTTCTTGATTTCACTTTCAGATTTTTCATCATTAGTATATAGGAATGCCAGAGATTTCTGTGCATTAATTTTGTATCCTGCTACTTTACCAAATTCATTGATTAGCTCTAGTAGTTTTCTGGTAGCATCTTTAGGATTCTCTATGTATAGTATCATGTCATCTGCAAACAGTGAGAGCTTTACTTCTTCTTTTCCGATTTGGATTCCTTTTATTTCCTTTTCTTCTCTGATTGCTGTGGCTAAAACTTCCAAAACTATGTTGAATAAGAGTGGTGAGAGTGGGCAACCTTGTCTTGTTCCTGATCTTAGTGGAAATGCTTTCAGTTTTTCACCATTGAGGATGATGTTTGCTGTGGGCTTGTCATATATGGCTTTTATTATGTTGAGGAAAGTTCCCTCTATGCCTACTTTCTGGAGGGTTTTTATCATAAATGGGTGTTGAATTTTGTCGAAAGCTTTCTCTGCATCTATTGAGATGATCATATGGTTTTTCTCCTTCAATTTGTTAATATGGTTTATCACATTGATAGATTTGCGTATATTGAAGAATCCTTGCATTCCTGGAATAAACCCCACTTGATCATGGTGTATGATCCTTTTAATGTGCTGTTGGATTCTGTTTGCTAGTATTTTGTTGAGGATTTTTGCATCTATGTTCATCAGTGATATTGGCCTGTAGTTTTCTTTCTTTGTGACATCCTTGTCTGGTTTTGGTATCAAGGTGATGGTGGCTTCGTAGAAGGAATTTGGGAGTGTTCCTCCCTCTGCTATATTTTGGAAGAGTTTGAGAAGGATAGGTGTTAGCTCTTCTCTAAACGTTTGATAGAATTCACCTGTGAAGCCATCTGGTCCTGGGCTTTTGTTTGTTGGAAGGTTTTTAATCACAGTTTCAATTTCAGTGCTTGTGATTGGTCTGTTCATATTTTCTATTTCTTCCTGATTCAGTCTTGGCAGGCTGTGCATTTCTAAGAATTTGTCCATTTCTTCCAGATTGTCCATTTTATTGGCATAGAGTTGCTTGTAGTAATCTCTCATGATTTTTTTTATTTCTGCAGTGTCAGTTGTTACTTCTCCTTTTTCATTTCTAATTCTATTGATTTGAGTCTTCTCCCTTTTTTTCTTGATGAGTCTGGCTAGTGGTTTATCTATTTTGTTTATCTTCTCAAAGAACCAGCTTTTAGTTTTATTGATCTTTGCTATTGTTTCCTTCATTTCTTTTTCATTTATTTCTGATCTGATTTTTATGATTTCTTTCCTTCTGCTAGCTTTGGGGTTTTTTTGTTCTTCTTTCTCTAATTGCTTGAGGTGCAAGGTTAGGTTGTTTATTCGAGATGTTTCCTGCTTCTTAAGGTGGGCTTGTATTGCTATAAACTTCCCCCTTAGAACTGCTTTTGCTGCATCCCATAGGTTTTGGGTCGTTGTGTCTCCATTGTCATTTGTTTCTAGGTATTTTTTTATTTCCTCTTTGATTTCTTCAGTGATCACTTCATTATTAAGTAGTGTATTGTTTAGCCTCCATGTGTTTGTATTTTTTAAAGATCTTTTCCTGTAATTGATATCTAGTCTCATGGCGTTGTGGTCGGAAAAGATACTTGATACAATTTCAGTTTTCTTAAATTTACCAAGGCTTGATTTGTGACCCAAGATATGATCTATCCTGGAGAATGTTCCATGAGCACTTGAGAAAAATGTGTATTCTGTTGTTTTTGGATGGAGTGTCCTATAAATATCAATTAAGTCCATCTTGTTTAATGTATCATTTAAAGCTTGTGTTTCCTTATTTATTTTCATTTTGGATGATCTGTCCATGGGTGAAAGTGGGGTGTTAAAGTCCCCTACTATGAATGTGTTACTGTTGATCTCCCCTTTTATGGTTGTTAGTATTTGCCTTATGTATTGAGGTGCTCCTATGTTGGGTGCATAAATATTTACAATTGTTATATCTTCTTCTTGGATCGATCCCTTGATCATTATGTAGTGTCCTTCTTTGTCCCTTTTAATAGTCCTTATTTTAAAGTCTATTTTGTCTGATATGAGAATTGCTACTCCAGCTTTCTTTTGGTTTCCATTTGCATGGAATATCTTTTTCCATCCCCTTACTTTCAGTCTGTATGTGTCTCTAGTTCTGAAGTGGGTCTCTTGTAGACAGCATATATAAGGGTCTTGTTTTTGTATCCATTCAGCCAATCTGTGTCTTTTGGTGGGAGCATTTAGTCCATTTACATTTAAGGTAATTATCGATATGTATGTTCCTATTTCCATTTTATATATTGTTTTGGGTTCGCTACTATAGGTCATTTCCTTCTCTTGTGTTTCGTGTCTAGAGAAGTTCCTTTAGCATTTGTTGTAAAGCTGGTTTGGTGGTGCTGAACTCTCTCAGCTTTTGCTTGTCTGTAAAGGTTTTAATTTCTCCATCAAATGTGAATGAGATCCTTGCTGGGTAGAGTAGTCTTGGTTGCAGGCTATTCTCCTTCATCACTTTCAGTATGTCCTGCCACTCCCTTCTGGCTTGTAGGGTTTCTGCTGAGAGATCAGCTGTTAACCTTATGGGGATTCCCTTGTGTGTTATTTGTTGTTTTTCCCTTGCTGCTTTTAATATGCTTTCTTTGTATTTAATTTTTGACAGTTTGATTAATATGTGTCTTGGCGTGTTTCTCCTTGTATTTATCCTGTATGGGACCCTCTGTGCTTCCTGGACTTGATTAACTATTTCCTTTCCCATATTAGGGAAGTTTTCAACTATAATCTCTTCAAATATTTTCTCAGTCCCTTTCTTTCTTTCTTCTTCTTCTGGAACCCCTATAATTCGAATGTTGGTGCGTTTCATGTTGTCCCAGAGGTCTCTGAGACTGTCCTCAGTTCTTTTCATTCTTTTTTCTTTATTCTGCTCTGCAGTAGTTATTTCCACTACTTTATCTTCCAGGTCACTTATCCGTTCTTCTGCCTCAGTTATTCTGCTATTGATCCTATCTAGAGTGATTTTAATTTCATTTATTGCATTGTTCATCGTTGCTTGTTTCATCTTTAGTTCTTGTAGGTCCTTGTTAACTGTTTCTTGCATTTTGTCCATTCTACTTCCAAGATTTCGGATCATCCTTACTATCATTATTCTGAATTCTTTTTCAGGTAGATTGCCTATTTCCTCTTCATTTGTTAGGTCTGGTGGGTTTTTATCTTGCTCCTTCATCTGCTGTGTGTTTTTCTGTCTTCTCATTTTGCTTATCTTACTGTGTTTGGGGTCTCCTTTTTGCAGGCTGCAGGTTCGTAGTTCCCGTTGTTTTTGATGTCTGTCTCCAGTGGCTAAGGTTGTTTCAGTGGGTTGTGTAGGCTTCCTGGTGGAGGGGACTAGTGCCTGTGTTGTGCTGGATGAGGCTGGATCTTGTCTCTCTAGTGGGCAGGTTCACGTCTGGTGGTGTGTTTTGGGGTGTCTGTGGCCTTATTATGATTTTAGGCAGCCTCTCTGCTAATGGGTGGGGTTGTGTTCCTGTTTTGCTAGTTGTTTGGCATAGGTTGTCCAGCACTGTGGCTTGCTGGTCGTTGAGTGAAGCTGGGTGCTGGTGTTAAGATGGAGGTCTCTGGGATATTTCCACCGTTTAATATTATGTGGAGCTGGGAGGTCTCTTGTTGACCAGTGTCCTGAAGTTGGCTCTCCTACCTCAGAGGCAGAGCCCTGACTCCTGGCTGGAGCACCAAGAGCCTTTCATCCACACAGCTCAGAATAAAAGGGAGAAAAAGTAGGGAGAATTAGTAGAAGTATGAGTAAAGAAAGAAGGAAAGGAGGAAAGGAAGGAAGGAAGAAAGAAGCAAAGAAGGAAAGAAAGGAGGGAGGGAGGGAGGGAGGGAGGAAGGAAGGAAGGAGGGAAAGAAGGAAAAAAGACAGAAAGAAAGATGATACAGTAAAAATAAAATAAAGTATAATATAGTTATTGAATTAAAAAATATTTAGAAAAAAAAAAAGGGACGGATAGAACCTTCGGACAGATGTTGGAAGCAAAGCTATACAGAGAAAATCTTACACAGAAGCATACACATACACCTTCACAAAAAGAGGTAAAGGGGGAAAAATCATAAATCCTGCTCCCTGAGACCACCTCCTCAATTTGGGGTGATTCGTTGTCTAAAGGAGGGAAGGAAGGAAGGAAGAAAGAAAGAACGAAGGTAAAGTATAATAAAGTTATTACAATTAAACTTAATTATTAAGAAAAAGAATTTTTAAAAAAAAAAGTCATGAACGGATAGAGCCCTAGGACAAATGGTGGAAGCAAGAGTATACAGACAAGATCTCACACAGAAGCATACACGTACACATTCACAAAAAGAGGAAAAGGGAAAAAAATCATAGATCTCGCTCCTAAATTCCACCTCTTCAATTTGGGATCATTCCTTGTCTATTCAGGTATTCCACAGATGCAGGGCATATCAAGTTGATTGTGGAGCTTTAATCCGCTGCTTCTGTGGCTGCTGGGAGAGATTTCCCTTTCTCTTCTTTGTTCTCACAGCTCACAGGAGCTCAGCTTTGGATTTGGCCCTGCCTCTGCGTGTAGGTCGCTGGAGGGCGTCTGTTTTTTTTCGCTCAGACAGGACGGGGTTAAAGGAGCCGCTGATTCGGGGGCTCCGGCTCACTCAGGCCGGGGTTGGGGGATGGGGGAAGGAGGGGCACTGCGTGCGGGGCCGGCCTGCGGCGGCAGAGGCAGCGTGACGTTGCGGCAGGAGGCCGGCGTGATGTTGCAACCAGCCTGAGGCCCGCCGTGCGTTGTCCCGGGGAAGTTGTCCCTGGATCCCGGGAACCTGGCAGTGGCGGGCTGCACAGGCTCCGCGGAAGAGGGGTGTGGAGAGTGACCTGTGCTCGCACACAGGCCCCTAAGGTGGCGGCAGCAGCAGCCTTAGCGTCTCCCGCCCGTCTCTGGGGTCCGCGGTTTTAGCCGCGGCTCGCGCCCGTCTCTGGGGTTTGCGCTTTCAGCCGCGGCTCGCGCCCGTCTCGGGGGCTCGCGCCCTCAGCCGCGGCACGCGCCCGTCTCTGGGGTTCGCGCTTTTAGCCACGGCTCGCGCCCGTCTCTGGAGTTCCTTAAGCAGCGCTCTTAAACCCCTCTCCTCGCGCACCAGGAAACAAAGAGGGAAGAAAAAGTCTCTTGCCTCTTCGGCCGGTGCAGGCTTTTCCCCGAACTCCCTCCCGGCTAGTCGTGGTGCACTAACCCCTTCAGGCTATGTTCAAGCCGCCAACCCCAAGTCCTCTCCCTGAGCTCCGTCCAAAACCAAAACCCGAGCCTCAGCTCGCAGCCCCGCCCGCCCCGGCGGGTGAGCAGACAAGCCTCTCGGGCTGGTGAGTGCTGGTCAGCACCGATTGTCTGTGCAGGAATCTCTCCGCTTTGCCCTCCGCACCCGTCGCTGTGCACTACTCCGCGGTCCCGAAACTCCCCCCTCTGCCTCCCGCAGTCTCCGCCCGCGGAGGGGCTTCCTAGTGTGTGGAAACTTTTCCTTCTTCACAGCTCCCTCCACTGGTGCAGGTGCCGTCCTTATTCTTTTGTCTCTGTTTTTTCTTTTGCCCTACCCAGTTACGTGGGGAGTTTTCTTGCCTTTTGGGAGGTCTGAGGTCTTCTGCCAGCCTTCAGTAGGAGTTCTGTAGGAGTTGTTCCACGTGTGGATGTATTTCTAGTGTATCCGTGGGGAGGAAGGCGATCTCCGCGTCTTACTCTTCCGCCATCTTCTCTCACCCCATAATTTTTTTTATTTTATTGAAGTCTAGTTGATTTATAATGTGTTAATTTCTGCTGTACAGCAAAATGATTCAGTTATACATATATATATTCTTTACCATATTCTTTTCCATTATGGTTTATCATAGGATATTGACTATAGTTCCCTGTGCTATACAGTAGGACCTTGTTGTTTATCCATTCTGTATATAATAGTTTGCACTTGTTAATGCCAAACTCCTAATTCATCCCTTCCCACCCCTGCCCCTGCCACCGTGGCAACCAAAGTCTGTTCTCTGTCTGTGAGTCTGTTTCTATTTCGAAGATGAGTTCATTTATGTAATATTTTAGATGCCACATATAAGTGATATCCTGTAGTATGTGTCTTTCTTTTTTTGACTTACTTCACTTAGTATGGTAATCACTAGGTCCATCCATGTTGCTGCAAATGGCATTATTTCATTCTTTTTTATGGCTGAGTAGTATTCCATTGTGTGTATGTATGTATGTGTGTATATATATATACATATATATATATATATATATATATATATATATATACAGTTTCTTCTTATCCATTCATCTGTTGATGGAACTTTAGGTTGTTTCTATGTCTTGGTTATTGTAAATAGTGCTGCTATGAGCATTGTGGTACATGTATCTTTTTGAATTATAATTTTGTCCAGATACATGCCAGGAGTGGGATTGCTGGATTACATGGAAACTCTATTTTTAGTTTTTTGAGGAACCTCCATACTGTTTTCCATAGTGGCTGCACCAATAGACATTTCTACCAACAGTGTAGGAAGGTTCCCTTTTTTCCACACCCTCGCCAGCATTTGTTGTTTGTAGACTTTTTAATGATGGCCATCCTGACAAGTGTGAGGTGGTACCTCATTGTAATGTTGGTTTGCGTTTCTCTAATAATTAGCAATGTTGAGCATCTTTTCTTGTGCCTATTGGCCACCTGTATGTCTTCTTTGGAGAAATGTCTATTTAGGTCTTCTGCCCATTTTTTGACTGTTTTAAAAAAATTTTTGTTTTCGTTTTTGTTATTGAGTTGTATGACCTGTTTGTATAGTTTGGAAATTAAGCCCTTGTTTGTCGCATCATTTGCAAATATTTTCTCCCAGTCCATAACTTGTCTTTTCATTTTGTTTATGGTTTCCTTTGCTGTACAAAAGCTTGTAAGTTTGATTAGGTCCCATTTGTTTATTTTTGTTCTTATTTCTGTTGCCTTGGGAGACTTGACCTAAGAAAACATTGGTATGATTTATATCAGAGAATGTTTTGCCTATGTTCTCTTCTAGGAGTTTTATGGTGTCATGTCTTATAGTTAAGTCTTTAAGCCTTTTGAGTTTATTTTTGTGTATGGTGTGAGGGTGTGTTCTAACTTTATTGATTTACATGCAGCTGTCCAACTTTCCCAACCCCACTTGCTGAAGAGACTGTCTTTTCTCCATTGTATATTTTTGCCTCTTTTGTTGAAGATTAATTGACTGTAGGTATGCGGGGTTTTTTCTGGGCTCTCTATTCTGATCCATATGTCTGTTTTTATGCCAATACCATGCTGTTTTGATTACTGTAACTTTGTAGTATTGCCTGAAGTCTGGGAGGGTTATGCCCCCAGCCTTTTTCTTTTTCCTCTGGATTGCCTTGACAATTCTGGGTCTTTTATGGTTCCATATAAATTTTAGGATTGTTTTTTCTAGTTTGGTGAAAAACGTCATAGGTAATTTGATAGGGATCACATTAAATCTGTAGACTGCTGAGGATAGTATGGCTGTTTTAACAATATTAATTCTTCCAGTTCATGAGCATGGTATATATCTTTCCATTTCTTTGAATCACCTTCAGTTTCCTTTATTAATGTTTTATAGTTCTCAGCATATAAGTCTTTCACCTCCTTGGTCAGGTTTATTCCTAAGTATTTTAATTTTTTGGTGTAGTTTTAAAAAGGATATTTCATTTTCAGCATAAGAAAATGCAGCCAATTTCTATATGTTAATCTCGTGTCCTGCTACTGTGCTAAATTTATTTATCAGTTCTAGTTGTTTTTATGTGGAGTCTTTAGGGTTTTCTATATATAGTATCGTATCATATAATTATTTTTTACGCTGGTTTATTTTGGATTTTTTAAATTGGTTTAACTAATATAAGTAATACTATGATGGGCACCACTGAGTATTGCTTTTCCCCATATTTAAATTATTTCCTTAGGAAAATCTCAAAAAAGAGTTATTTTGCCACTACATGCATATATTTATTGTTTTAGTACATAGTGCCAAATACAAATTCAAAAGGATTACACTAATGTACAATAAAAGCTTTGCCAAACTTAAGTTTTCTAATGTTTAATTATTACTAGTAGAAAAAAATTATTTTTGTTATTTTGATTTGTGTTGATTACTGGTATGAATGAACATTTTCTCAAATGTTTGTTTAGTATTTGTATTTCTGCTTTTGGAAAGTATCTGTTTATTTATTTGCCTGTTTGTCTTTTAAGTTTTTTCCTATTTATTTTATGAGTTTTTTTAGATAAAGAGATTAACCTTTGGTCTGTCATATTTCCTGCCACTATTTTACTATGTTGTTTGGCTTTTAATTCTAGTTTCTGTTTTTGCATGCTTTTATCATACAAGTACACTTTTAATATATTTGAATCTGTAGACACTTTCCTTTGGACCTTCTCCTCTTGCTTCTAGATTAAGAAATTTCTTACCCTGAAGATATTTAATAGACAGTATTTTTTCTTGTCTGGCTGAAGTTTAGAGTTTACATTAGGCTGTTTGGTTAAAAGTCAGTTTATTTTGGTGTATGATGCTGTGTAGAGAACCAAACTAAATCTTTTTTAGATTGCTAACTATGTCTTCCAAATCCATTCATTAAATAACTGCCACTCCATTGATCTGGGATGCTTCTTTTATATTAATTTAGTAGCTGTGTTAAAATTTTAAATGTGATTTTCATTTTTTTCTTCAGTGTAAACCAATATGTTTATGACCCCTGGATTATCTTTATAATAGGTACATTATATTTTGAGATAGGGAAGGATTCTCTATTAAATTACAAATTCACAGTAAACAGATTTTGAGGTTATCAGTTATGTTCCTTTGTGCTGAAGGGTAGGTATCCTCATTCATTAATAGCTGCTGAGTGGAAACGAATCAAATCACTTAATTTATCTTTAAAATAACAGTAAGTTGGATTGGCACATAAAGAAAAACTCTCTCAGTATCAGAGCTTTTCACATGGAATTGACCACTTCAGGAAGCAATGAGTTCCCCATCACCGACTGTAGTTAAAGAAGATGGTTAAATAAGAGCTCATCACCAATTGGAGGATTTTCATAAAGACTCCTTGTTGTTTAATACTGGAGGACTCCAAGGTCCATTTCAGCTTTAAGATTCCATGTTTCTTTAATCTACCTATGAATAAATATTTTTCACAGTGTAGGACTTAGAGGACAGGAGTATTTTTGATTAACTTTTGAGTAGCTCCTAAACCACAGAACAAATCAATTGTTTCATTTAATTCTATTTGAATTGCCAAATTTGCATAAATTCTCATCAAGTTTAATGCCTGTACTTCCTCTCTTTTTTCTCAATAAACAATAAAGTTCCAGGGAATAGGTACATACCTAAGAGAAACACAAGCCTGTTTTAGAAGTTCCCTAGGTAGTTTTAGAAGTTGAATAAAATAATTAACTGGATTTACCCAACAGGAAAGCCCAGTAGGGGCTTCATGTCATTACTGAAAGGGGAGATACATGTTACCAGACTTTAAGGAGGATAATGATGATGAATCCATAAAACCATACATAAGTTTCATTAAAAGCAAAGTTATATCTCATCTATTTAGATAATTGAGGAAAAATACAATACTGAATTATAGGATATTTTAAATAAAAATTTATAAAGCAATAAATCAAAAATTTAATAAAATATGACCTTTATAGAAAAAAAGTACATTTGTTCTATAAAATAAATTGTTTCAACAAACAGATGAGAGTAAATTATAATTAATATAGGTACTACATTTAACATAGGTGTTGCATTTAGAATTAAAAAGTTTAATTTCCCTCATAGTTTGAAAAATATTGATGGAATTATAACATATTAATATGCCTATTAATCTTTTTCTGTGATAACCTAAACATTAGCCTGAACTCTAATTAATCAAAAAAGTTAAGTAGGTGGTTCTCATTGATGAAATGGTAATGCATTGATACATGTACTGTAAAGCAAAGAGAATGCCTTAGAAATAAACATCACAGTAGAGGCAAGAGTCTGTGGCTTTTACCATGACTCTCAGGAGAAGCTCAGCCATGAAATTTCTGCATCCCTGGCTCCAAGAAACTTTGTAAGCAGGTCACAACAAATTGCACATTTTGGTACCTCCTATTCTGTATGTCTACAGACACAACCTGAACTGCTTACATGGTACAGATGGCTCACAGTTCCTAGAACAAACACAGAGGAATTTGTAATATATGATCATCATTTCAAAAATTTTGCATTTATTTTCTTCTTTGGAGGAATCATTTTGTATAATGTGACTACTAAAGATAATTTTCATCGTAAAACGTAACACACATTCACAAATGCAAAGTGGTTTTATATTTTTGAAAAGGAGCATCCTTATTTTCAAATAAATTGGCATAGGAATGTAGGTTAAAAATGACAGAAGTAGGGCTTCCCTGGTGGCACAGTGGTTGAGAGTCCGCCTGCCGATGCAGGGGACACGGTTTCGTGCCCCGGTCTGCGGGGATCCCACATGCCGCGGAGCGGCTGCGCCCGTGAGCCATGGCCGCTGAGCCTGCGCGTCTGGAGCCTGTGCTCCGCGCCGGGAGAGGCCACGGCAGTGAGAGGCCCGCGTACCGCAAAAAAAAAAAAAAAAAAGATAGAAGTAAATAGTGTTTTAATATGATTATTTTGTAAGGAACAAGATGGAAATTTTTTGTTTCTCAGTTTACTCAAACTATTCAATGAGAATGATGATAATACCCAGTTCATTGGGTATTGAAAAGATTAATAAGTATAAAGCACAAGTGCTATGTTAAATGCAAAGCATATATTATTGTTCCTTGAAGTTTAATTAAATGAGATACATTTTTGTTCAGTTTGATGTATGTTTATAAACTTGTGCTAGGCACAGTAGAGAGGACAGGGTGGAAGAGACAGATATGAGGTTAGCCAGTTATGATGTAAGATGGACCATGATGCTAGAATAAATTGACAAGGGAGACATGTTCCAGCCTAGAGGTGGGGGGATGGTTGAGGAAGATGACCTAGGGGGAAAGGTTTAAGCAGTTATCCATGTTGTAGGCTTCCCTAGACCAAAAATATTCCATATAGACATAATCCAAACTTCCCCTTTGTACTCTCTTAAGTAGCCCAATACTCTACCACTAGAGACATCCTTGGTTAGGTTCAGAATCATTTAAAACATATAAATTTTCCAACTCTCTTCTAAATATGTTGTGCCCTTTCATGTCCCTAGGCCTTTAAATAGGCAGTCCCTTCCTGGAATGCATATTTTTGCTCCCTTCCTGTCCACTACAGACTTTGTCTGAAAAATTTGCACTCCCCCTCCAAAACCTAGCTGAAAATCACTTCCTTTGCATAAAATTCCTATACAACAGCATAGGCAGGACACTCCTTGACCTAAATTGTAGCAATATTTTTCTGGACCTGTCTCCTAAGGCAAAAGAAACAAAAGCAAAAATAAGCAAATGGGACCTAATTAAACTTAAAAACTTTTGCACAGCAAAGGAAACCATTAACAGAATGAAAAGACAACCTACTGAATGGAAGAAAGTATTTGCAAAACATATGATCGATAAAGAGTGAATATCCAACATATATAAACAGCTCATACAACTCAATATCAGGAAAACAATCTGATTCAAAAATGGGTAGAAGACCTGAATAAACATTTTTCCAAAGAAGATATACAGACAGATGGCCAACAGGCACATAAAAGATGGTCAACATTTTTAATCACCAGAGAAGTGCAAGTCAAAACCACAATGAGATATTACCTCATACCTGTCAAAATGGCTATGATCAAAAAGTCTACAGATAACAAGTGTTGGCGAGGATGTGGAGAAAAGGGAACCCTCCTAAGCTATTGGTAGGAATATAAATTGGTGCAGCCACTGTGGAAAACAGTATGGAGGTTTCCCAAAAAACTGAAACTAGAACTACCATATGACCCAGCAATTCCAGTCCTGAATATATATCCCCCCAAAATGAAAACACTAATTCAAAAAGAAACATGCACCCCTATGTTCATAGCAGCATTGATTACAATAGCCAAGATATGGAAGCAACATTAAATGTCCATCAGCAGATGAATGGATAAAGAAGAGGTAGTATATACCTACAATGGAATAGTACTCCTCCCTAAAAGGAATGAAATTCTGCCATTGGCAACAACATAGATGGACCTAGAGGGTATCACTGCTTAGTGAAATAAGTCAGATAGAGAAAGACAAATACTGTATGTTATCACTTATATGTGGAATCTGAAAAATAGAATGAATGGACATAACAAGACAGAAACAGACTCATAGATGTAGAGAACAAACTAGTGGTTACCAGTGGGGAGACGGAAGTGGGGAGGGACAAGATAGGGGTAGGGAATTAAGAGATACCAACTACTATGTGTAAAATAAATAAGCAATGAGGATATACTGTACAGCAGAGGGAAGTATAGCCATTATTTTGTAACAACTTTAAATGGAGTATAATCTATAAAAATATTGAATCACTATGTTGTATACGTTAAGGTAATGTAATATTGCAAATCAACTGTACTTCAATTTAAAAAAATCACTTCCTCTATGGAGCCTTCTTCAAATCCTGCAGTATGGTGAACTGCCCTTTCCTTGTAGTTCTCACAGTGCTTTGCTCTGTGTCCTGTGATGTATTTATCAGACCATATATCATAATTTGTGTGTACTATCTAAAATAGTGTGGAGATTTACCCCCAAACAAGGACAGTATCTTACCTATATTGTATTTCCTAAAATCTAGTATGTACTGTGTTTCTAACAGATGTTTTTGCTTGAGTTGATGGAAATAATAGCTGAGGGAGTAAGAGGGGGCAGTCAGAGATAATGAGAAATCTTTAGGAATGACAGTTCTAGGAAGACACCTGGAAGCAAGACTTCAATAACATTTAGACGAGAGGAAGGGTTTCCAGGTGTTGGAAATGGCCTCAGAATATTAGATAAAATTACAGAACAAAATGCATACTTCTCAACTATGCCCAGGGCAAGCTCTGAGAAGAAGGTCCTGAAATTTAAATTGCTGTTCCTTGAATTGTACCTCCTCCAAAAAAAGCCAACGAAGACACATTGTAGTAGACCTTATTGAATTTTATTATTTCTGTCTCTTTTATTTTGTTTACTCTCCAGGAGTTTAATTAATGTGCTAAGTTCAATTTTTAAGTGTTCATGCTTCTTACAGTGCTTTTTCCCTTTCTGATGAAATTTTGCAAAAAAAAGTCTTTACAAATTTTAAAGTTAAAAAGCTTACATTTCTCATTATTAGTTCAAAGACATGTATTTTTTTTCAATCAAACCTGAACTTTGTACCAGATCAGTACTAAGCTAAGTCTGACTGTGAAGGGGAAAGAATCATACAAAGATGTCAAAACATGGTGTCTGCTCCCAAGGAGCTCTTAAGGTCATAGGATAGTAATGTTTTTTAGCATTTTATAGATAAAAATACTTTCATTTGCTAAGTCTCATTTCACTTTTTTATACAACTTATTTTTTAACAGGTAAGGAGGCTAAAAGTAAGAGATTGAATGATGACTGAGGTCACAGCTATTAAGGGGAAGAACATGGACTTGAAAATGGGTTTTCTGACTACAGATCACATAGCTTTTGGACAGCATCCTACTTTGTTCTTTTGCAAGTCTCATAATCAAATTGATTAAGTCGGACCTCAGAAAACTCAGTTTAACATTGGAGACAGGCACATTTCCAGTGTTACTATAGAACTCATGATATATATATAAAAGACCCAAAAGGGATAAGGAGCTATAATATTTGGAGTTGAGATGAGAAGGAAATTTCCTGAAGGAGTTGATTCTTAAGCTGAGTTTTGAAGAACAAGTAAGTTCTAACTTGAAAAGGATTGGGAAGATTGCCTCCATGCAGTGAGGACTGAGTGTATATGTGTACAGAGGTATGTAGAGACAGAATACATGTGGGGAAATAGCGGTACTGCAGAGACTGAAATAGAGAAAGAAGAGAAAGGAGGAGTGGAAGGCGCTGAGCTAGGAGGCAGACAGGTGTTAGCTTTTAAAGAGGCTGACAGACTGAAAAGAAATCTGTTTTTTTGTTTGTGGAGTGCAGACCCCACAGACGTGTGACATGTGACCAAATTTGTATTTTGAGAAGTTCATTCATTCAGCACAGTAGATGATTGTTTGGAGGGAGGACAAGGGTTGTTTGGAGGCCCAGACAGAAGGAAGCCATCACAATCACTCAGGGGAGGAGGAAAGAAAGTTTAACACGCAAGAATGGCAGTACGAATGGAAAGGAAAGGATGTGGAAGATTAGGCAGGCAAATATGTATAGAACTGATAAGTGATTTTATGGTTGAGGTGGGAAAGAAAGCAGGATCTGTGGTAAGTCTCAGGTTTACCACTTAGAAACCAAATGGATTGTGTTGCTGTGTCCTGAGAGAGAAATTTGGAGCAGGTCTGAAGAAAGATGCAGTGAGTTTAGGCTGGCATACGTTGGATGTGATGTAGCTTTGAGGCACTCAAGGCAAGATGTCTAGCTATCGTTTGTTGTAGAGAAAGCAGTAGAACCCAGGACTTAGGATTGCAGTCCGTGAAGCTAAGGTGACTTACATTTCAAGCCCTGCTTACCACCTACCAGCTGCATGACCTTAGGCAAATTATCTAATATCTTAAAATCTTATGTTCATAACTAGTAAAAAAAAAAAAAAAGGGGGGGGGTTTAAAATAGTTACCTTAAAATGTATTTTGAAGATTAAATATGATCACATGTGTAATTATTTATGGTCTGTCTTCCCAACTGAATTGTCTGCTTTTTGAGAATAGAGACTATGTCTCTTTTGTTTAATTCTTTATCTCAGTACCTGGAACCATACTTGGAATGTAGTAGGTACTCAGTACATACTGAGTGAGCTAAATGACCAAATGCCCAGAGACTCTTCTGTAAATAGCAGGTATAAACATCATATAGGAGGTTGAAGCTTAGCAAAGAGGGTTGGGAAAGAGAATGTGTGTAAGTAATTGAGTGTAGCTATGGGTTCATAGTAGTCATTCTATGGAGTTTGTACACAAAATGTATCCCTGAGGAAAAGAATTTTTAAGGAACAACTGAAGGAAAAGGAATCTCTGCTGCTATGACTCTTGACTATGTCCAGCTGTTCTTTTTCTAAGCTTATCAAATCTAACACTCTTAATATCAGAGCTGGTTCCTGGAGACACCCCTTCACCTGTTAACACCAGACTCCACATGGTGAATTCTTCCATGATGTGCACTGGGCAGTCAAGGGTAGGTCCCACTTACAAACTGGTGATCCTCCTTCAGGCAGCCTACTGCCCATCTGCCTTCTGAGTTGCCGGGTTCCAACCAGTAACATTCAAGAGTGCCCTTGGCTTTAATGGGAGCATTTAGAGCACAGACAAGAACAGCTGCTCCTTCCATGCATTCCTGTATATAGCAAGCTGTAGGTGTTTCCTCTATCTGGATTCATCTCACAACGAACTTCTGTGCTGCTGTTACTAAAATATGGGACAACTGTGACATCTTTAGATGGGAAAGTCTAATTTGTTTCATACTATTCTAGATTTAAGTTTCTAATTAAACTCAGAGAGGTGACAACATTGTGGGTGTGTGAAGTTGTCTTCCTGCCAGCTAAGTGTTTCTCTTTTTTGCTTGTGTGGCAGAGAAGGTTGTGCTGTGCTTTGTTAACATGCACGACAGTTGGCTTTTTGTCAACAGCTGGCCGTTTGGGGTACACTCAACTGTTCTTCAGTCAGATGACAGAAATGTCTTAGGGTGGTTCTTCAATCACAACCAAAATAGTTTTTTTTCTCTGTATGTCTAACTAATAACAACAATAACAATCATTTTCTAAGCTTCTGTTACACTGCAGAACACGAAGAAGACAAGGAGGGTAAGAATGCACACCTGTTAAGGAGCTGCTTGTTGTGATCTAAGTACAAAGTGCTAGTGACCTGAACTAAGATGGGGACAGTGGGATTAGAGGGAAATTAAGGGATAAAAATGTAGAAAGAGCTGTGAATTTTATGACTTGGTGCTAGATTGGGGGATAATAAGCAAGAGGGAGAATCAGTGATGACCCACTCCCACTCTCAATAATTTTAAGTACCCCATTTGCGTGCTCTACGCACTCTTCCTCGTATATTTCTTGTTAAATTTTATTCTTCACTGTTGGGTTGAACCTGAAGGAAGGCAGGGGCCACCTCTGTCTTGTATACTGCAGCAGCTCTTTAGCAGCTGGTAGAGTGACTACAAGCCATTCACCAAGGTGTGGACCACAGAGGAAGGGGTGGGTTGGAACTGTGTGAAGAAAATGATAGTTATGGACATATGTGAAACATTCAGTTGGAGCTGTGTTGTAGCAAAACTGAGACAGCCGTCTGGACTCAGGAGAGAGTTCTGTGCTGGACATTTAGATTAAGGAGCCATCAACATTTAGACAGTAATGGAAATTATAGAGGCTTTGCAATCTATGGAGAATATTTAGGGTGAGAGAAGACAGGCCAGAACTCTGGGAACACTGGGACTTAAGGATAGATAGAGAAAATCCCACTTTCTTTAAAGAAGTTAGATTTCTCTCTCTTTTTTGCCCCCTTAAAACAAGAAAAATCATTTATTATCTCATAGTTTCTGGTCAGAAATTTGGGAGGGGCTCAGTTGGACAGTCCTGGCTTTGGGTCTCTCATGAGGTTGCGTTTCCTGTAGGCTTGACTGAGGTGGAGGATCCCATTTCAAGGTGGCTCCCTCACATGGTTGGCAAATTGACAGTGGTTGTTGGCTGGAGGTCTTAGTTCATCTCTACATGGACCTCTCCACAGAGCTGCCTGAGTGTCCTTGTGGCATGGTAGCTGGCTTCCCCCAGAGTGAGCATTTCAGAGAGAGTGCCAGGTGGAAGCTGTACCCTTTTTGTGATAGTCTTGGAAGCTACATAGTATTCCTTCTGCCACATTCTATTTGTTAGAAGTAAGTCACCAGTGACCCACGTTCAAGGGAAGTTAGACTTCTCCTTAAAGAAATTTAAGCCAACTGAGGCATTGAAAGCAACCTTTGCGTTTAGTACCAGAGATCTCATTGATTACCTTGCTAAGGGCAGATTCTATAGGGTTTTGGCAATGAAAATGCATTTGTAACAGGTAATCTGGCTTCTGCCACTGTCTATTTTGTAATGGCTATTTGCTTTTATGTCAATTTAGAATCCTTGTCTTTCTCTCTCCGCCACTGCTCAGGGTCTACGCTTTCAGTACAGAGCTTTCTTCAGTTCTATTCCTAAGGAGGTATAGTTTACTCCAGGAGAGATCTTTTAAAACACTGCCTCTATATTTTACCTGTGACTGTTTTTTTTTCTCCTGTTATGTACATTCCCTCTCTGGCTGTTCTTTCGGACTTGAACGAGGCACTCTCATGGTTTTCTATGAGTTTTTATGAGTTTCTAATAAGTTTGGTAGAACTGTCCAAGCTGACCCCCAAAAGACTTGTATAGCTCTTATGAAAGTTCGGTGTGAAATATCACAGGTAGCCTTGACTTGAGAAGCTCAGTGTTTTTCTATCTAAACTTTAATTCTTCCGTAGGTGAAGACCATTCAAATCCATCTCAGATTGTTTAGGCTAGAGGTAGAGGAATGGGCAAAAGTAGTAATCTGCCAACATACCAGTCACATCTGAACTAAAGTGAAAGATCTCTTCAGTAATTCTGACCTTTAAAACAGTCATCGTCTACATAGCCATGTTCAAAATAAACTCGTCACCAAATGTTCTGTGTAGGCAGCTGGAGAAACTGATGCAGGGAATAATGAAATCCATATCAAAGGGCTAACAAAGCATGGCAGGAGAGTTCAGGCAAAGATTTGCTGACAAAGATCTTTGAAGAATGATCATCTTTGCCTTGATACACAGCAGGTGTGCCCATTGGACGAGAAATAAGTCATCTTTCGATGCCAGCAAAGGGCCTTGTTTCTACACTGCTATCAGGGAGCATCTACTCCCCTTAGTTGCCTGGAATATTACTAAATTGAATCCTGGCTGCCATTGTGGCAGCCTGAATTATTTGTAGGACTTCAGTTATCATGGGCATACCATGGGGCTTGAGGAAGAAATTATTTGCCCCCTAATGTTGTAAATTTAATTTTCTTTCCGAACACCTGCTAAAGGACTAACTAAATCATTTGCCAGTGTGAAATATATCACACTGAAAGTTGATAGTGGCTGTATTTATTCTCATTGGAACCATATTTCCCAAGAAGCCTGCCACAGTCTATAGAACAAGGGATGAATTTCTTAAAGGAGGTTTTACAACAGTTGGATCTTTCCAGGCTAAAGAGAATTGTTAAGTTTTTACAGGTTACACATAGTAGTCAGAATGGTGATTAAAATGTAGAAAGACTTCAGTTTCTTTTTTAATGGTACATTTGTCTCACATTTTAAGTCTCTCAGCTGTAAAAACATCATGTGCAATCATTACACTTTTACTGAAAGAAGTCCTGATTGCATTCCCACTATCAGTCTCCACAAACAAGTCTAATAATTAATAGGTAGGAAGACCAAACTGTCCTCCTACTGTAAAAGGTAGGACAGAATTAGGGCAGACATAGTTTTGGGAGGAAACTTAGAAACTTTACCTTGCTTTTTGAAGGAAAAATAAAGTTTCTACTTTGCATCTCCTTGATACTTTCCTAAAATAAAAAATGAGCTACTGAGGCTAAAATTAGAGAAATAAATTATTAATATGTACATTAATTAATATTTGCATTAATTTTGCAAGTCTCTGAGCTGTAGAAAAGAGAAAAAAGCTAATTTCATACCTCTGGTATCCTCAACAGTATACATGAATTTGGGAAAAATGTTTTAAGTATACCTTGGAACACCCTATGACCTGTAAAAAAATTTTTTTAAATGAAGATAATGGATATAAATCTGATAGTACTGTCACTATAGTTTAGCATACTTATTTACTTTGGGATATATATGCCAATAAAGTCATGTTTTGGGAAGAAACAAATACATTTCTAAATTGAAAATGATCTTTAAAGTAATCATTTTGGGAATTATAGACATTTGGTGAATTCCTCTTTGGGAATGCCTTCAGAATCAGAGTCACACATGAAATTCAGGTTTTATTTTATAGCAATATATTTGGGACCCGAAAATATATTACCAAGATGTCACATATGTTATTCGTAGAATTTGTCAAAATACTTTTTATTGACTTAAACCAATCTATTATACTCCCAAAGTACAATATCCAGTATGACCTAAATGTATAATACAGAAAATCATCCCCGCCCAATCCCTTGCCATTTCTTAAAAAAAGATCTAAACTCCGAAGTACGAAGGCCAGGTAAGTCAAACCTAACTTAAGGCAGATCTGGGTCATTGTCAATTTTTAGTCTAACATATGTCAGTGGGACACAGGAGCAGGACTTCTATATGGCAGACTGTCTCAAATTTCATCTGTAAAACTGTAACAACTCTGGAGGTCTACCTACCGTGATACCAGAGGAGCTGGAAGCAGTGAAAGTATTGGCAAGAACATAATTCCAATCCTTAGAGGGAAATGTAATGAAGCTCTTGATATGCTGCAAGTTTGGGTTCTCAATATTCACAAACTAAGAAGAGATACTATTATTGTTGCCTGTAGGTAGACAAGGCTTATGCAGATAGGGACACACAGAGTGGATGAAAATGGGCCTTGAAATATTTTAAAATAACGTGCTTTAGAACCTAAAGATAACTTTGAAAGAGGTGTATGGTGATACAATTTGAATGGAATTATTTGAATTGGAATCAGTCTTCAGACTTACAAGTTTGCTACTTCGAAGTGCCTCATCATCCATTTGGGTGTATAACTTCCAGTATTGTTGTTAAAATAATACTAAATAGGGCTTCCCTGGTGGCGCAGTGGTTGAGAGTCCGCCTGCCGATGCAGGGGACACGGGTTCGTGCCCCGGTCCGGGAGGATCCCACATGCCGCGGAGCGGCTGGGCCCGTGAGCCACGGCCGCTGAGCCTGCGCGTCCGGAGCCTGTGCTCCGCAACGGGAGAGGCCACAGCAGTGAGAGGCCCGCGTACCGCAATAATAATAATAATAATAATAAATAATACTACCCTCTTTTTAAGGTCATAATGCTTATGTTCTTCTGCTTCTGCTGTTTGGATTCTAAATTCTCTGCATATTCAAGTTTGAAATTTGCTCTAAAGAATAATAGGCATACTATGACCCCCAGATCCAAATTGGATTTTTATTATTTTTTATGCTATTGGAATAACCTATGAGTATCACCTGCCTCTGCTCTTGCACAGTAAAATTTCTAATGTTTGAGATACCAAGGTTTTATGTATTATATTAAAAATATACTCTCCACCAATAATACTCCAAAAGGCCAGCTGAGATTAGTTCAGCATTCCATAATTTCTCCCTTTTGACCTTTATTTACTCCTATTAATTGTGTGCATATCTGTCTTCACAATTGATTTTAAGCTCCTTTAGGGGTATGGACCATATTTCACTGAAATTTATATCCTCCACATAATCTAGGGGAGAGTTTTCTGTTTTATCATTCTTATTATTAAAATCTTTAGGGCATATAAGAATTCATGTGGATCTAAGGACGAAGTGCAAAAAAAGAGAAATGTGGGAAGGGTGGGTCCCACCTAATAGTTCCACACGGCTGCTTTCCTAGGCAAACTGCATAAGCAACAGTCATTTTCCTGAAAGAGCTATGCTACGTATAGCTGCTCCTGTGAGTTGACCACGGCGAGGGAGTTCTTAGGAGATGCTCTAAAATTATTGCAGTGAAGTAGTAGAAAGCTACCTTATAAGGTCTTGTTTGCTATAACTGAGGATAAGACTGGAAGTAAACTGGGCAACAACCAAACTGAATTATTGTTAAACTGAGGACCAATAACCAATAGGCGGTGATGAGCTGAGAATGTATATGTCAGAGGAACAGGACAGAGGAGCTGCTGATGTACACACAACTGGACAAAATTAGGAACTACTGCAAGGCTAGTACCACCCCTCCACCTTCATCGGGTTAGAACTTTTCACACCCTGAAGGTTGTGGCAAGACGGAGGTGGGAGCACAAATTCCACTCACATTAAAAAATTTTCACTACATATTAAAAAAAAATTGTTTTTGGCTACGCTGGGTCTTCATTGCTGCATGCGGGTTTTCTCTAGTTGAGGCGAGCAGGGGCTACTCTTTGTTGCGGTGCATGGGCTTCTCATTGCAGTGGCTTCTCTTGTCACGGGGCATGGACTCTAGTAGTTGTGACATGCGGGCCCTAGAGTGCGCGGGCTTCAGTAGTTGTGGTGCGTGGGCTCAGTAGTTGTGGTGCGTGGGCTCAGTAGTTGCGGTGCGTGGGCTCAGTAGTTGCGGCATGTGGGCTCTACAGTGCGCAGTCCTCAGTAGTTGTGGCACATGGGCTCAGTAGTTGTGGCGCACGGGCTTAGTTGCTCCACGGCATGTGGGATCTTCCTGGACCAGGGCTCGAACCCGTGCCCCCTGCATGGGCAGGCAGATTCTTAACCACTGTGCCACCAGGGAATTCCCTTCATTACATCTTAAATGAAGATTGAGCTAAGATGGAGGTCGGAATGTGAAGTATTTATGTTTTATGCATCTTCAAGCAGAAAGCTGAGATTATTTAAAATGTTCATGCAGAGCAAGAAATCGAAATACCAGAAAGGATCAAGTGGCACTGACTTTGGAATATGACCAGGTCTTCCGTTTCTGGGGAGAAAGAAGAAGAGGGAGCTGTTTGAGGAAAATACTTGGAGTAAAGAAAGAAACAGAAACACTATTCTCTTTTAGAAATATTCGGTAGTTAAGTGCTTCAAGTTTTGTCTTTATAGTTAGCCGTCTAACTCCTTAATGGAATTAGAGTACTTGGTTGGTTTCACTGTTTGTTTTACATTTTAATTTTATTTATTTTTAATTTTTCTTAATTTTAATTTCAGTCTCTTTTATTTTCAAAACCACTAAGCTTTTTTCTTTTTAAAAAATAGAAAATAGTTGGGCTTGTATTAGTTTTCTTAGCTCTGTTAAAAGAAGATTGAAAATGGATTATGAAGTTGCTCATTCATGAACAATCAAATATCACATTCTTTGCTGAAATGACAGCTTTTGGTTAATTAATTATGTTGTAGGCATTTACACTTCTTCTGTGGGCAGTGCACCATGGCACAAGTTGCTCACGTGAGCAGCTTCAAGAATATTCTACACTTAATACTCACGTATTATAAGAACTTCAGCTAGTAAAAAAGTGTGTTTCTTTTTATTATCATCCTTTCCTTTTGCTTACTTCTCTGGAATCTTTGCTCATGTAAACCTAAATGTCCACTTGTTCTCACCAAAGACATTGAATAAATCGTTCTCTCTGAAAATTGTGCTGTTTCCTAAGCTTTCAATTTCCAATGTATCCCTGAATTCTTCACTCTCTACCCTTGAAACATTCTCTCACTTTTAGTTTGTGTCAACAGCTCACCCTGCCTTATCAATCTCTCTTGTCTCTTCTGTTGCAGAAACTGCCCATGTTAGGAGTGGTGGATATGAGATTTGAGCTTTAATTTCCAATTCCATACGCTCTTTAACCATGTCCTAAGGAAGCTGTGAGATTTCAGTATCCCATTTTTTAAGCAAGAATTTGTTGTAAGTAAGTCTGGCAGATGGCCACAACATCTGGGACAATTAAGCCCCAGGAATGGATGAGTAGTTTTCTAAGGTGAGTAGAATTTTCCATCTGTTCAAATGGCACGTTAGGGGTTTAGACAAGCCAGTGCTGGCTGCTCGGGGTGTGCCTTACACAAGCCTACTTTTGGCCCCCCAGATACTTCCTGGTTGTGCTGCTA
Organism: Phocoena sinus; assembly: GCF_008692025.1. Classification (NCBI taxonomy): domain Eukaryota; kingdom Metazoa; phylum Chordata; class Mammalia; order Artiodactyla; family Phocoenidae; genus Phocoena; species Phocoena sinus. The sequence goes on along the minus strand of NC_045772.1, from coordinate 40,389,792 downwards.
AAAAGTGGAGAAAGTAGGAAAATAAATATTTGCTCTTTTTACAGCTGTCCGGCTGTTGTGAATGCATAACTTAGGCTTCTTTGGGTTTAAGAAATGAGATCAAACAGTTTTCATGAAATTCCACTCACATTTCAATGCATGACTTATTTTGGTTTATTCTGTTGTAGAATATTCCAAAGCCAGAAGTAAATGCTAAAGAATAAATTATCCCATTTAAAAGATATGGATGTACCACATAACAGATTGTGGCCACAAACATTCTGAGTCAGACCTTCCCCTCCAAATGCCCCATCATCCCCTACACCCAGGCAACTCTCTAATTAATGTGTGATGGAATCATACCAAATCAGTATTAGGAATATATTATTTAGAGCCTAGGTTATTATTTTGAAGGTCTGTTGCTTAGGGTAAGCCACAGAAAATCAGTGAATTAGGCAGGATTTTTGTTTGTTTTCTGTTTGAGGAGGTACAATAAGTTGGCTAGTACAAGGAAGCTCTTACATCCTTGCAAACTTCAGTCACATTGCCATGTAAAGTCACTGCCAAGTTTTCAAAAATGAATCTGGACTGCTATTCTAATTCATGACTGTTCCGCCTCCGTGACAGTTGGTGCTCGCTTTTGCAGGGGACACAGCTGAAACTGCGTGGTGGAAGTGTTGTTCCACTGCTAAGGTTTTGGATTTTGTTGCTCTGAAGAACTCGTATGTCAAAGAGTAGCAGCTTCTCCGTCTTCTCTCCCCATCAGCAGCTGATATCTACTTTTCTCCCTATTTCCTCCAGACCATCCACTCCCCAGCATCATTTCTGGAATATAACTCTGCCTTTCTTTCTGCATTTTTTTTTTCTTTTTGGTAAGCATATAGATTTATATGGTTTGCTACTAATTCCTGAATATGCATTTGCAGCCTTGAATCTCAGTGCCTTTCTGGCTTAAGTATCTGGGCAATCTTATGGCAGTACTTGGAGAACACTGTAAATGCTGAGACCTGTCCTTTCAAACAGTTGAAGTATTGACCACACCAGATTTACACTTGGCTGTGCCATTTGCTATCACTGTAGCTTTAGAGCATATATTTGACCTATGCTAACTATTTATTTATCTACTTCACATCTCTATTGGCGTATAAATGCTTTACAATGTTGTGCTGGTTTTTGCTGTACAACAAAGTGAATCAGCTATATATATACATATATCCTCGTATCTCCTCCCTCTTGCGTCTCCCTCCCACCCTCCCTATCCCATCCCTCTAGGTCATCACAAAACACCGAGCTGTTCTCCTTGTGCTATGCACCTCCCACTAGCTGTCTATTTTACGTTTGGTAGTGTATATACATCAATGCTACTCCCTCACTTCATCCCAGCTTCCCCGTCCCCCTCTGTGCTCTCAAAGTCTGTTCTCAACATCTGCGTCTTTATTCCTGCCCTGCCACTAGGTTCATCAGTACCACTTTGTAAATTCCATATGTATGTGTTAGCATACGGTATTTGTTTTTCTCTTTCTGACTTACTTCACTCTGTATGACAGATTCTAGGTCCATCCACCTCACTACAAGTAACTCAATTTTGTTTCATTTTATGGCTAATATTCCATTGTATATATGTGCCACATCTTCTTTATCCATTCATCTGTTGATGGACACTTAGGTTGCTTCCATATCCTGGATATTGTAAATAGTGCTGCAGTGAACACTGTGGTACATGACTCTTATTGAATTATGGTTTTCTCAGGGTACATGCCCAGTAGTGGGATTGCTGGGTCATATGGTAGTTCTATTTTTAGTTTTTTAGGAACGTCCATACAGTTCTCCATAGTGGCTATATCAATTTACATTCCCACCAGCAGTGCAGGGGGTTCCCTTTTCTCCACACCCTCTCCAGCATTTATTATTTGTAGATTTTTTGATGATGGCCATTCTGACTGGTGTGAGGTGTTACCTCATTGTGGTTTTGATTTGCATTTCTCTACTGATTAGTGATGTTGAGCATTCATTCATGCATTTGTTGGCCATCTGTATGTCTTCTTTGGAGAAATGTCTATTTAGGTCTTCCACCCATTTTTGGACTGGGATGTTCGTTTTTGTGATATTGAGCTGCATGAGCTGCTTGTATATTTTAGAGATTAATCCTTTGTCAGTTGCTTCATTTGCAAATATTTTCTCCCATTCTGAGGGTTGTCTTTTCATCTTCTTTATGGTTTCCTTTGCTGTACAAAAGCTTTTAAGTTTCATTAGGTCCCATTTGTTTATTTTTGTTTTTATTTCCATTTCTCTAGGAGGTGGGTCAAAAAGGATCTTGCAGTGATTTATGTCATAGTGTGTTCTGCCTATGTTTTCCTCTAAGAGTTTTATAGTGTCTGGCCTTACATTTAGGTCTTTAATCCATTTTGAGTTTATTTTTGTGTGTGGTATTATGGTGTGTTCTAATTTCATTCTTTTACATGTAGCTGTCCATTTTTCCCAGCACCACTTATTGAAGAGGCTGTCTATTCTCCATTGTGTACTCTTGCCTCCTTTATCAAATATAAGGTGACTATATGTGCGTGGGTTTATCTCTGGGCTTTCTATGTTGTTCCATTGATGTATATTTCTGGTTTTGTGCCAGTACCATACTGTCTTGATTACTGTAGCTTTGTAGTATAGTCTGAAGTCAGGGAGCCTGATTCCTCCAGCTCTATTTTTCTTTCTCAAGATTGCTTTGGCTATTCAGGGTCTTTTGTGTTTTCATACAAATTGTAAAATTTCTTGTTCTAGTTCTGTGAAAAATGCCTTTGGTAGTTTGATAGGTATTACACTGAACCTGTAGATTTCTTTGGGTAGTATAGTCATTTTCACAATATTGATTCTTCCAATCTAGGCGCTTGTTATATCTCTCCATCTGTTTATGTTATCTTTGATTTCTTTCATCAGTGTTTTATAGTTTTCTGAGTACACGTCTTTTGCCTCCTTAGGTAGGTTTATTCCTAGGTATTTTATTATTTTTGTTGTGATGGTAAATGGGATTGTTTCCTTCATTTCCCTTTCTGAACTTTCATTGTTAGTGTATAGGAATGCAAGAGATTTCTGTGCATTAATTTTGTATCCTGCAACCTTACTAAGTTCATTGATTAGTTCTAGTAGTTTTCTGGTTGCATCTTTAGGATTTCTTATGTATAGTATCATGTCCTCTGCAAACAGTGACAGTTTTACTTCTTCTTTTCCAATTTGTTTTCCTTTTATTTCTTCTTCTTCTCTGATTGCTGTCGCTAGGACTTCCAATACTATGTTGAATAATAGTGGTTAGAGTGGACAACCTTGTGTTGTTCCTGATCTTAGAAGAAATGCTTTCAGTTTTTCACCATTGAGAACGATGTTTGCTGTGGGCTTGTCGTATATGGCTTTTATTATGTTGAGGTAGTTTCCCTCTATGCCCACTGACTGGAGAGTTTTTATATAAATGGGTGTTGAATTTTGTCAAAAGTATTTTCTGCGTCTGTTGAGATGATCATATGGTTTTTATTTTTTAATTTGTTAATATGTTGTGTCACATTGATTGAAGAATATATTGAAGAATCCTTGCATCCCTGGGGTAAATCCCACTTGATCATAGTGTATGATCCTTTTAACGTGTTGTTGGATTCTGTTTGCTATTATTTTATTGAGGATTTTTGCATCTATGTTTATCAGTGATATTGGTCTATAATTTTCTTTTTTTGTGATATCTTTGTCTGGTTTTGGTATGAGGGTGATGGTTGCCTTGTAGAATGGGTTTGGGAGTGTTCCTCCCTCTGCTATGTTTGGAAGAGTTTGAGAAGGTTAGGTGTTAACTCTTCTCTAAATGTTTGATAGAATTCACCTGTGAAGCCATCTGGTCCTGGACTTCTGTCTGTTGGAGATTTTTAATTACAGTTTCAATTTCCTTACATGTGATTGGTCTGTTAGTATTTTCTAATTCTTCCTGGTTCAGTCTTGGAAAGTTGTACCTTTCCAAGAATTTGTCCATTCCTTTCAGGTTGTCCATTTTATTGGCATATAGTTGCTTGTAGTAGTCTCTTATGATCTTTTGTATTTCTGCGGTGCCAGTTGTAATCTCTCCTTTTTCATTTCTAATTCTATTGATTTGACTCCTCTCCCTTTTTTCTTGATGAGTCTGTCTAATGGTTTATCAATTTTGCTTATCTTCTCAAAGAACAAGCTTTTAGTTTTATTGATTTTTGCTGTTGTTTCCTTTGTTTCTATTTCATTTATTTCTGCTCTGATCTTTATGATTTCTTTCCTTCTACTAATTTTGGCTCTTTGTTCTTCTTTTTCCAGTTGCTTTCGGTGTTTATTTGATATTATTCTTGTTTCTTGAGGTGAGCTTGAATTGCTATGAACTTCCCTCTTAGAACTGCTTTTGCTGTGTCCTGTAGGTTTTGGATCATTGTGTTTTTGTTGCCATTTTTTTCTAGATATTTTTAAATTTTCTCTTTGATTTCTTCAGTGATCTCTTGGTTATTTAGCAATGCACTGTTTAGCCTCCATGCATTTGTGTTTTTTACTGGTTTTTTTTTCTCCTGCAATTGATTTCCAATCTCATAGCATTGTAGTTGGAAAAGAAACTTGATTTCAATTTTCTTAAATTTTCCAAGGCTTGATTTGTGACCCAAAATGTGATCTATTTTTGAGAACATTCCATGTGCACTTGAGAAGAAAGTGTATTCTTCTGCTTTCAGGTGGAATGTCCTAAAATATCCATTAAGTCTATCTGGTCTGTTTTGTCATTTAAAGCTTACGTTTCCTTATTTATTTTCTGTCTGGATGATCTGTCTACTGGTGTAAGTGGGGTGTTAAAGTCCCCCACTATTATTGTGTTACTGTCGATTTCTCCTTTTATGGCTGTTAGCATTTGCCTTATGTATTGAGGTGATCCTACGTTGGATGCATAAATTTTTACAATTGTTATATCCTCTTCTTGGATCAATCCCTTGATCATTATGTAGTGTCCCTCTTTGTCTCTTTTAATAGTCTTTATCTTAAAGTCTATTTTATCTGATATGAGTATTGCTACTCCAGCTTCTTGTGATTTCCATTTGCACGGAATATCTTTTTCCATCCCCGCACTTTGTCTGTATGTGTCCCTTGGTCTGAAGTGGGTTTCTTGTAGTCAGCATATATAACGGTCTTGTTTTTGTATCCATTCAGCCAGTCTGTGTCTTTGTTTGGAGCATTTAATCTGTTTACATTCAACATTGATATGTGTGTTCCTATTACCATTTTCTTAATTGATTTGGCTTTGTTTTTGTGGGTCTTTATCTTCTCTTGTGTTTCCTGCTTAGAGAAGTTCCTTTAGCATTTGTTGTAAAGCTGGTTTGATAGTGCTGAATTCTCGTAGCTTTTGCTTGTCTGTAAAGCTTTTGATTTCTCCATCGAATCTGAATTGCATCCTTGCTGGGTAGAGTAATCTTGGTTGTAGGATTTTCTCTTTCATCACCTTAAATATGTCCTGCCACTCCCTTCTGGCTTGCAGAGTTTCTGCTGAAAGATCAGCTGTTAACCTTATGGGGGTTCCCTTGTATGTTATTTGTTGCTTTTCCCTTGCTGCTTGTAATATTTTTTCTTTGTATTTGATAGTTTGATTAATATGTGTCTAGGTGCGTTTCTCTTTGGGTTTATCCTGTGTGGGACTTTCTGCACTTCCTAGACTTGACTGACTGTTTCCTTTTGCATGTTAGGGAAGTTTTCGACTATAATGTCTTCAAATATTTTCTCAGATCCTTTCTTTTTCTCTTCTTCTTCTGGGACCCCTATATTTCAAATGTTGGTGTGTTTAATGTTGTCCTAGAGGTCTCTGAGGCTGTCCTCAATTCCTTTCATTCTTTTGCTCCCTGGCGGTTATTTCCACCATTTTATCTTCCAGCTCACTTTTCCATTCTTCTGCCTCAGTTATTCTGCTATTGCTTCTTTCTAGAGTATTTTTTAATTTCAGTTATTGTGTTGTTCATCACTGTTTGTTTGCTCTTTAGTTCTTCTAGATCCTTGTTAAATGTTTCTTGTGTTTTTTCCATTCTGTTTCCAAGATTTTAGATCATCTTTACTATCATTACTCTGAATTCTTTTTCAGGTAGGTTGCCTATTTCATCTGTAACATAGTTTTTTGGCCTTTCTTTTTTTTTTTTTTTTTTGATGAGTGGGGCTGTATTCCTGTCTTACTAGTTGTTTGGCCCGAAGTGTCCAGCACTGGAGTTTGCAAGCAGTTAGATAGAGCTGGGCCTTGGTGCTGAGATGAGGACTTCTGGGAGGCCTCACTTCGATCAATATTCCCTGGGGTCTGAGGTTCTCTGTTAGTCCAGCGGTTTGGACTCGGAGCTCCCACCGCAAGAGCTCAGGCCCACCCTCCGGCCTGGGAACCAAGATCCCACAAGATGTGTGGTGCGGAGAAAAGAAAAAAAAAAAGTAAAAAAGGAGCAATACAGTAACAAAGAATAAAAACAAAATAAAATCAGAAAGATAAAAAATATATTAGGCAAAATAAAAATTTATTTGAAACAACTGCAACAAGGTAAAATAAAACCACAACAGAAGAAAAAAGAAACAAAAACAAAAGCCTTGGCTATGGGGGGTGGAGTTTAGGTGGGGGTGGAACTTAGACAGGGGTGGGGTTTAGGGTGGGGCAGGACCTAGGCAGGTGGGGGGTGACTTTTGGGTGTGGGTTGCAACCTAGTCTCAGGACCCAAGCCAATGGAAAAGGCAGTGGGGGCAGGGCCTAGGTGGGAAGATGTTCACAAGTGGAGTGGGGCCTCTGCTTAGGACCTGCACAGAAGGGGAGAGGCAGCACCTCCAAAGGAGGGCCTCTGGAGTGTGGAGTTCTACAGTTTGGAAGTTAAGTCCCTGGGTGAGGGTGTGTGGGTGGGGTTTAGGCCCAGTGCAGTTAGAGGGGTCTAAGAGAGGGTCTCTGAGTGTAGAGGTAGAGCCCTGGGTGAGGGTGTAGGGGTGGGACTTGGGCTCTGCACAGCAAGAGGGAGGCTCCTAGGGCAGAAGATTGGGCTTGGGTACCAAACAGGCTCCCCAGTGCCTAAGTGGACAGAGAGAGCGCTGTTTGCATTCTGTTCTTCTGCGCCCCCCTCCCCCACAGTCTCCCACAGGGTCTCCCCTGTACTGTTGGACCCCTAACCATGGGTGGGTCCTGCTGGGTGTAGGAACTCCTCCCCTCCCCCAGGCCCCCCTCAGGGGAGGCTGGTCCCAGAGGTCCAGCCTTTACTTTCGCTCCCCCTTCCCTCCCTCCCACTCCCTCAGGACCCGTGCGGCTGGAGGGGACCTCGGTAGGCAGAGGATCAGCCCCAGGATATCAGCAGGCTCCCAGGGGTCCAAGTGGGCAGGGGAAACCTGGCCACACTCCCTTTTGGTCCTCTGCCTTCCCAGTGGTCCCCCAATATCCCCCTTCGAGTGTGGGATCCCTTCCCCTCCCCCAGCCACCCCTCAGGGGAGCCAGTCCTGTCCCACCTCCACTTCTCCTCCCCCTTCACTCCCCCCCATGCCCTACCCGGTTGCTGGGGTTTCCTCCCGTCCCCTTAGGTGTCTGTGGTCCCCTGCCAGTACCTGGTAGGTGCCCTAGTTGTGCGGAGACATGAATTCCGTTTCTTCCTAGTCCGCCATCTTGACTCCACCTTGCCCCTATGCTATTTATAAAATGGAAATAATCATTCTTTAGAAACCTCGCAGGGTTATGAGGCTTAAATGAAGTTGAATCTTTGTTTGATATAGTAAATGATAAACAATTGTGTTCTTCTCACTGCCAATCTCCTAATTGTTGTAAACTTCCAACTTTGGAATTATCCTTAATTTTTCACACTTTTATCTTCTAAATCAAATCCATCACCATGTTCTATTAAATAGGGTCCCCCTCTTTCTCTGTGTCCATGGCTACATTTTTTTTATTGGTTCAGACCATCATTGTAAACCAGGAGTACTGCTGTATTTTATATCCAAATTTCTTTACTTTTTTTTAGCCCATTTAATATAATTAAATTTTCTTTCAATTTAGCAAACATCATTTTGAACCTACTATGTGCCGTAAAGATTGCTAGGCCATGTTGTAAGTGGCCTTGGATGACACTATTAGTTAGAGCTTGGGCTCTGGAGCTGGATTGCTTGGCTTCAAATGCCAGCTCAACTATTTATTAGCTATGTAACTTTGGACAAGTTAGTTAATATTTCTTCATTTCAGCTTCCTTGTCTCTAACAAGGATATAGATAATAATAGTATCTCATGTCATAATGATTATCATAAGAAATAAAGGAAATGATGCATATAAACATGCCTAACATGCAGAAAGCACTCAATTATTAATTTTTCTTATTAATTATCTTTGAATTTTTTTTCAGCATTGGCCTCCCATTTTGATACCTACAATGACCACCTCTTCAATATCAATTAAATTGGAGCCTCTGTATTTGAGTTTTCCATTAACTTCCTTTTAATCAGTTCTCACTAAATTCTTTGACACCTGCATAAACATAGACATTTAGCCTGATGGCATTTAGTCCATCATCCCTAGACTTCCAGTCACTGACAGGGTTTCTCCACAGCATAGATTCTCTGTCTTAGTTAAGCCATTGTACTTCATGTTTATTTTTATCTGATGTAGTTCTAGATTCAGTGCATTTACCCAAATCATTCCTGTTTTTCTATTGTTTATTTTTTTGCTAATTTCAAACATTCTGCTTTGAACTCGCTTTTCAAGATTCTTTCCCTTACTAGGTGCTCCTAAACTAAGCACTCTTATATTCCCTCTGCCTTTAGAATAATTATGTTCTGCTTGTGCTATGTTGAATCCCTTACTCCATAAGCCTAAGCCTTTCTGCCCCAGTCATATTAGTCTCCTGCTATTCCTGAAACATGCCGAGCATTCATCTGTCTTAGGGCTGTTGCATCTGCTTTTCCCTTTAACTGAAAATAATGTTTTTCTCTAGACGTATGCATGGTTTATGGTCATACTTCATTCAGGTCTCTGCTCAAATATCACTACCACAGAGAGTCACCCCATCATCCTTACACGGTTTCATTTTTCTTTGTAGTATTTGCTATAGGTTGATCTGATATTTATCTATTGTCTTTTTTCCTCACCAGGGGGCAGGGCCATTGTCTTGTTTTGTTCCCTGTTCTATCCGCAGCTCCTGGCACAGTGCCCTTTATATAGGAGATTCTCAATTAATATACATTGGATGGATGAAAGAATAAATTGTAACTTGACATCCCCCACCAAAAATCATTCTAAACACTTAAAATATTTATGGACAATATACTTGATTTTATAACACACCACTGTATATTGTGATATTGATGAAAACATGCTGGTTTTAGGACAAAACTGACTCAAATTTCCAATTTCTCAATATTATCTGAGTGAATCCCAGTAAATATTTCTCTGAGCCTCAACACCTTTATGTATAAAATATAGTAATACTCACTGTGATGATTAACTTTATGTCAGCTTGCCTGGGGTATAGTGTCTAGTTATTTGGTCAAACACTAGTCCAGATGCTGTTGTGAAGGCATGTTTTAGATGTGAATAACATTTATACAAATGGACTTCGAGTAAAACAGATTACCTTCCATAATGTGGGTGGGCCTCAAACAATCAGTTGAAGGCCTTAAGAGGAATAACTGAGGTTTGCAAAAGGAGAAACACTTCTGCCTCAAGACTACAGCATAGAAACCCTGCCTGGATTTCTAGCCTGATGGCCTGCTCTAAAGCTTTTGAACTTATCACCCCCACAGAATGCTGTTTGCCAGTTCTGTGAAATCTCATATATTCTTATTCTCTCTCTCTCTCTCCCTCCCTCCTTTCTTCCCTCCCCCCCCAATTCATATATATCCTCTCTCCATATGTGTGTGTGTGCTTGTATACATACATATCATATCATATTGGTTTTTTTTCTTGGGAGAACCCTGACTAATAAACCTACCTTGCCTGATTGAAGTTGGGATTGAATGAGGCATGTTTAAAACTCTCCGTAAATAGTACTGATTATTATTACATAGTACAGTAAATTCTTTTGGCAGGTTATTGTGCCTGCCACATAGTAGGTGCTCAATAAGGATATGATGAAAGAATGAATAAATATTTTCCAGAACAAATATTATTCCAGAAGACTGTAAAAGCTCTTACACTTTGGTCACCATTAATCATTTCTGAATAGTCTTTTTGGCTGAATGTACAGCACATTGCATTCCCTGTAAAGGTCTAAGGAAGCCTATTCATATTCAACATCATTCACTGAAAATAAGTCAGTATTTCTTTCATGATGGCAAAAGTACTGTTTGCGAATGAAAGGAGGTTGAGTGCCAAATCACTCCTGAATCTTCTAGCAATTTTTAGATAAATCTCATTTTCTACATCTGAAAACACTTTCTAAGAGTTTTTGAACACTAGTTAGCTAATTGGGGCCATGCTCTTTGAAAATATATATATATACATATTATACAAATGTTAAGTATTTTAATTCAGGTGGAAATGGGAAGTGGCAAGGTATCTTTTAAATGTTTGAGCATCTGGAAATTAAGTACACGTATTTGAAGAATATACAAATTCAGATGGGGTTCTAGTAAGAACGTATTCTGTTTCAAAGAACTGAGAAGATTGAAATAGTCACTGTTGAAGTTGAACAGGTTTCATGGACTGTAAAGGTGTTTTGCAGTATATGGACTTGGAGGCCTATCAGGTGCCATCGTATTTGGGGTTTCCCTCAAGGTATCAACTAGAAGACTAAGAGATAGACCCATGTGGCAGGGATGGCCGAACAAATACCAGGACCGTGTTAAGAGTCTTTAGTGCCAACCAAACACACTCACTAAAGGCTAGGCTCTTAGAGAGACAGTTAGGGAGAAGATGAGAGGAGGAGGGAATGATTGAAAAATCCAAAATAAGACGCTGGAAACCAGATTGTCTGCCTTCAGTTTTGCCCAGTTTCCCAGCCAGAGTCTTCCAAAAGAAAACAGTATTTTTTAACTCCATTGACATTCTTACCGTGGTGGAAATATCCTGAAATTCAGCAGAAATTTGAATTTCTACATTGTTAAGTCTTAATGTATGACAAGTTTCTAATCCTACTGCCTCTGTCTTTCCAATGCCCCTTGATTTGGTAGTTGGTTGTAAATGTCCTAATGAGAATGTTTTTGTTAATTAGGATAGGAAAATATCCTAAAAATATGAAAATATCTTTACCACTTTTAAATATGCTTGCATTATAAACCTACTCACTGGAATAACCAGCTCCTCAAACATCATTAACTACTTATTTAAAAATTCATTTTTAACACTTTTATATTATATCAAGTTTTATTGCAACAGATGCTGAAATAAGCCTACCAGTTTCATGGGGATTTTAGTGACAAGATAGGGGAAATGTCTAGACTTCAGTTCTTTTCTCAGTACTTGAATTCAGGCCAACTGCAGGATATCAGCTTCTACATGTGTTCCAGCTCTCAGATTTTTTTGTTTTAAATGAAAGTTACATAGATTGGAACATCAATGCATTGGAGATATTTGAGGGAAAGAAAGAGGACAATAAAAGAATAAAAGTGAGTTCGTGGACTTCCCCCTAGAATCCTAGATTCCCTAAATGACATAAAAATGTCATGTGGCTATGTGTGGCCAGATAGTGACATTTTGGACATAAATTGAATTCCCTGTTTGAAAGAAGAAGAGAGGTTTGTCCTAGAACAATAAAGCTTGCAAAAATGAAGTACTGTAAGCTGGACTGTATTTAAAATTCACTATATATATGTATAACTGAAAAACTTTGCTATCCACTTGAAACCAATACAGCATTGTAAATTAACTATACTTCAATAAGGAAACATAAAAAATAAAAAAGATGAAAGAGAAAAAAATTCACACTACACATCTGTGCCATAAGGATTCAGGAGTTGTCCCCCACGTTGTCTTGTCAGTGCTCATTTGACTTGTAGTGGGCATATGGCAGGGAGGCATCAGAGCATACCTGAGAGCACACACCACCTGGGAAGCAAGTGGAGAAGGCAGTAACAGGGGAATAATTAGGGTGGCCTTGAAGGGGAAGGGCATTACAGGGGATTGAGACTGTTCTCCATAGCCAATCACTGAGATTTACTGCAGTATGAGGAAGAGGTCAGGGACCAGCAGAGTGACTTAGGAAGAACCATCCAGGGATCTATTCTAACCCAAATGATCTGTAATTTGAGGGATCCAGTCTCTGAATGCTCCCCCAAATATACCATCATTTTTCACTAAGCAACATGGAATTTGCTACAAATGACTGTTCTGTTGATACGCAGAGGTCTAAAGTGCCTTCAAATCTGATAACACTGTTCGATAGGCTTTGAGACACCACTCAGCATGTGCATTTTTTAACAGAAATTAAAATAGTTGCCTCAAAAGCTTTCAACAGAGGAGAAGAACTTCCCTGCACCCCTGTTTCTTTAGTTTATATCTCTAAGTTCCATTGTTCTGTGCATAGCTGTCTCTTGGGCCTTTTCAGAAAGCCTTGTCACCAAAGTTAAAAGTATCTGCCAAACTGGATTCTAAGAACAATGCACATCTTTACTGACTTTTTGCTTGTTTGTTTTCAGTTTTGCTAAATTGCAAGTACATCATTCTCTGCACAGCTGGACACTGTGCTCTTTCAAATATTTTTCCCTTCTCAGAAATTAAAAATATATATATATATATATTTGCCAAATTATCTTTCACCAAAACATACCCCCCCCAAAATCATTTTATTAATTTTTTTATGCTTCACAGTGACAGATCTAACTTCAGAAACGTGTCACTAAAGGGCTAGATAACCTGGTATTACTTCAGACAGGCAGCCAACATGTTGGCCACAGGTTTTATTGTCCAAATCTGCTCAGTGAAACCCCACGCCAACAGTGGCCATTACGCAATAGAACTAGGGATATTGTCAGAGAATCTAGAGACCATAAAAATCTGTATGTTGTATGCATAAATTTGCATATGGAATTAAAGAGGTCTTAACTTCAAGTGGGAAATTGTGACTTCGTGAACTTAACGCTTTGATCTCAGTGGTCATATCTGGACATCTGAAATTTACAACTGGTTGTGCCAAGATACTTGGGAAGAGTCGGGTAGGAGTGAGAACATTCTTAACCATTAGCAGGGGACTAAGCTTCAGATAATATACACAAGCACAAATGGACAGAAAAGGTCTCTGCTGATCTGTTTGTCTCCTTTTCCACAGGTACATGAGGCCAACAATTTAATTTTCTATTTTAATTAATCTGGTAGCCACAGTTCAATACTGGCTTGTGGTAGAGAAAGAATTGGACAGCTCTTTCTGACTTAGTATTTTCGTACTTTTCTTCTATCATCATATTGTCTTAATATGATAAACCATAACTACAATAAAGGAAAGAATTTGGAGACAATCCACATTAATTTTACAAGTACTTAGATCTCTCCCTCTCGAACCTCACAGGAGCTGCCTGAGTGATTGTTCATGGATACTGAAAATAGCCAATCATTTGTTATCCATACAACTTCGCTTCTGAGAAAAATACATTAGGAAAAGGCTTGCTCTGGATTTTCCAGCATGCAAAACTCCATCAAATCAGTTCAGCATGCAAAAACAATTTAATAAAGCACTTACTTCCCCTGGGCCCAAGGTCATATCTATGTAGAACTGAAGAATTGAAGGTTTTTCAACACTGTTACTGATTTTCAGTCATTTTTAACTTAGCCAGACCAAGTAATATTGACATGTACTAAATACAACTCTTAATCATTAGGATGATTAAAAAGAACATAACTTTTCTAAACAGTGCTTTACATTCCTTTTACTTTTACAATCATAACATTTTCATTTATTAACTTAACACATACTAATTGAAAATAAACTGTGCTCCAGGCATTGTGAAAAGGTTTGAGAATATAAAGATAAATAGCAAAATCCCGTCCCCAAGTTGTTAAAAAAATCTTAGTGCTTAAAAGGAATTGCAGAGCGCTTTTAATCCATTCTGTCACAATATCCTTCACAGTTGCTGTCACATATCTCATGGAAAGGCTGGTGGCAAAAGCCCCGAGGGGGAGAATCAGAAGTCCTGAGTTTGAATCCTGACTTTGTCCTCTGCTTGCTGAGTAACCTTGGGTAAGTCAGTGAATACTGAAACTCTTAAATTTGTTTCCCAATTTATAAAATAGGGACTCGGGATGTAATACCTGTCACTTAGGGTTACTGTAAGAATGAAATGGATTGATACCATGTCAAATGCCTAACAGGGTGGCTTGCATGAAGTCAACATTATAAATAGTAGCTATTTTCAAGGAGTTAACAGCCAAATTAGACAGCTCACTCTGTTTTTCAACAGTTCTCATTGTCACAAGGTTCTGAAATTTGCCTTCCTGCGAATTCCGACCACTGGAACTCATTATGCTCACTGGAGCAGATAAGTTTAATTCTTTCTTCCACATGAACAACCTTAAGACAGTGGAACACAGTTTCCACCCTTCTTGATTTCTTCCCTGTTGAGCGTCTGCAGTGAACTTTTATTGTTACTTAACTATTTTTTCTTAAGTATAATGAATATATTAAAACCTTCAAAACCATTTACACTAGGGTGAGAATCAGTATAGGATGGAACATTTCATACTGAATTTAAATCTGTTTAGTAATTGAAATCAGAAAATAACCTCTCCTCCAAGTTTTACTTAGAAGATAAACCTCCATAAACTTTCACCAAGGCACCAACCTTCTCCTAGTCTATTTCCAGCCTGCTTACTGAGTCATGTTCTAAATACAAATCTATTTCTCTATTGGTTGCCATAAATAAAACTTCCCAGCTTACTTAGTACAGTGGTTCCAAACTTTCTGATCTACTAACCCCTTTACACCCTTAAAAGTGATTGATGATCTCCAAAAGCTTTTGCTTCTGTAGGTCAAATCTATATGTACTTACTGTATTAGAAACTAAAATTGAGACAATTATTAATTCATTTAAAATACAACGGATTTATTATATATTAACACAAATAACACATATTTATGACAAATAATATATTTTCCTAAACAAAAAAGAAATAGTGAGCAGAGTGGCCTTGCTTAATATTTTTGTAAAATGTTTAATGTTTAGCTTAATAAAAGTCAACTAACTGTCTGCTTCTGCATTCAACCTGTTGTGATATGTTGTTTTGTTTGAAAAATGTGACAAAAATCATACCTCACAGAGATATGTAGTTGGAAAATGAAGGAATATTTTAATAGTCTTTTTCAGATAATTGTGAATATCCTTCTTTGGTATTACACCAAATCTCAACAAATGGTAGTTTCTTACAGGGTAGTTGAAATGTATGATCTCAAGTGATGCCCATGACATTTAAATTAAAATCTATTTGTCTAACTTGCACTTTAAAAGGAACTTTTACCCATGTGTGATCTTGTGATGTTTTGATTATATGAAAAAATTGGTTCACTACGTTATACAGAAATTCCAAAGACTGATGCATTTCACTATATAATATCAAGAAATCACATTCACTGATACCATCCCAAATCTCATTTTTAAAAAAAAAAATTGTTGTATACTGGGATGCTGTTAAGTTCATGATGGCAGATACAAGTTTTCCAAAGTTCTAATTTTCTTTGAAATTTGTCATTGGCAACAAATACTATTAGTTATTTTCCTTACAATGACAAGTTCACTTTGTTCATTTTCAAGAAAATGCCTGCCAAACAAGACTCATTTCAACATTTTGGAACACCCTGAAAGAGTCTTAGGGACTCCAGAGGTCTATAGACCATCCTTTGAGAACTGCTGTCTCAGCTTTTAATAAGATCCCCTACAAGTTGCAGCGTACCTTCCAGCCCTACCATACCTCTAATCCTCTCTGGCCTAATCTAATCTATCTTTCCTCTCATCTGCTCTGCTCATTTTTTGGCCAAGATTCATGAACTCTTTCCTGATATTTTTTCCATGTATTATTAAAATATTATTAAGATAATCCCTCCTTGAGTTATTACTATATATATCGTGTACTTTCTTTTAGCGTTGACCTTGCATAGTTTCATTTGTTTATATACCTGTCTTTTCCTTTTAGACAGTTAGTTGCTCAAACACTGGGACTCAGTCTTGTTAGTATCTATATCAGAAAATAAATACTAGATCTACCAATTATTAGCTTGAACAAGTTTTTTAACCACTCTGTGTCTGATTTCTCACCTGTAAAATGGAGTACCATTACTTACTCCAGAGAGGACTGAAAGAGAAAATGCATATATCAGCTCAAAATACTGTTAAGTATGATCATTATTACTACATGTTTTTGAGGGATTACCCCGTTGATGAGGTATTTCCTGTTTTAATATCAAAAGGATTAGTTATAATTGAGTCTATAGCATTGTCTGAGTTTACAAGGGTTTCTTGTCTTGTATTTTTTATTTAGGGCCTAAATTCTAGACAGTGATTTATTTGGGTAATTTTTGATCTATCGTGAGTTCTGTTTGGTAAGCAAACATTTTCAGGTTAGATACTTCTGTCACTGTGTTTATTCTGTGAAGTACCATATTTTAAGCACATGTATGTGGTTCAGGCCCTTACTGATGCAGTCATTCTAGACCCTGTCCTCTACCTGACCAAGAAATCTCTCACATTACTCCTCAACTCTCCTCCCTACTGCTACCATTTCAGGGTTGATCCTTATCCCTTCTCTTCTGGACTTTTCCAAATAGTCTCCAGTCTCTCTCACCTACAATTTAACCTCCATTCAGATTCTGGAGAGTGCAAATTCTTCATAAAGTGCTAATATGACTAAAAACCTACCTTAGCTACTTGTCACACACAAGATGAAGTCCAAACTCCTTGGAGTGGGTATTAAGGCTCTTTATATTCTCACCTCTTTATTTCTTGCTAAACTGACTTCTTATTCATTCTCTTAGCCCTACCCCACCTCTCATGCACCTGCTGTGTTGAGCAACTTGCAGTTCCTAGAATATGATATATCTATATTTATTGGCTCCAATTTTTTTTCTATTTCTAGGCTATCTTTCTGAAAATTACCACTGAGTCTTCCAGACTCAGCTCTTTTCTGCTCTGGTGTCATTCTGCTGTGACTTTCTCCTCTCCTGTTTTTTTAGGCTCTGTATCCTATGTTATAGCCCACACAGTACTTTGTTACCTCTATTTGTGTTTATATCTGTCTTCCTTCGTACACTAAGACATATTCACAGAACCTGCCAGTCATATGATCTAACAAGAGAAACTATTCCCCCTCAGTCCCTGCTGTATAGAGATCTATGACTTGGACCACTAATTCTGTTCTCCTGGCAAGATCTTCAGACCAACTGACAGGAAGACAGCAAATCCAAAGGATGCTCTGTGATCTATGACTTAGGACCAATGGCATACCAAGTGTGAACGTTTGAGATAGGCTGAACAGGTTCTCCTGCCAAACTGAGTTGGAAAGAACTGAGTCATAAAGTGAAGTTGAAAGAATTTCTAGGAGTACTTATATGAGTCCCCTCCGTATCCACTCATCTGCTTCCATCTGTGTACATACACCCTGCCTTCCTACCTTTATCACAGGTATACTAACTGACCATTCTTACTTAAGGCCAACCTCTCCACTGGAGCACTCAATCCTCGCCTCACTCATTTATTGGAGAACACCAGTCTAGCAGTTCTCTCCTACCTTATCTTTTTCCCCTTCTGATAAATCATTCTCATCGGCATACAAATATGCTGTAATTTCTTCACTCTAAATATATATAAATATTTTTCTCCTGAATCTACATCTCCCTTTAGCTACTGTCCTATTTCTCATCTCTCTTCTGTGGAAAAATTTTCTGGAATAAAATAATCTCTAATAGATATAATCATAGAATTCTCTACTTTCCTGAACCCGCTGTAATCAAGCTTTTACTCCACCACTGCAGAAGTTAAATTTTGGTCATCTTCTTCCTTGACAATTCAGAGGTATTATACTGGTAGTCAAGTCTTCTACCTTCAAATACTTTCTTCACGTATCCTTCAGGAGATCACACTCACCTGAGTGGCCCTCTACCCCACTTACCCTCCTTTGGAGCTTCTGTTTTCTCCTTGTCTTCACGCATCAAGGTGATTATTTTTTCTGTCTGTACTGGCTCTGTTAGTATACTTGAGTCAGGTGATTCTATAATACACCTAGACACTGATGATTCACATATTTTAATCTCCAGTTCACACGACTACCCTCAACTCCAGACTCCAAATGCCTCCTAGATACACCCAACTGCATGTCTCCCAGCCTCTGCATTTCTCTCTGCCAACAATAATTTTATTAACGCAGTAGCCAGAGTAATCCTTTTATAAAGTTAGTCAAAGGCTATTATCCTTCCTTTGTAGCCCTCTCAGGGGACCTCAGTGTTCCTACAGGATCTGTTCTGCCTCTTCCCTGTTATCTCGCAGACTTCATCTTCTACTATCTTTCTCCTCTGTCTCAGGACTCCCATCAAGCATGCTCCTGACTCAGGGGTTTTGTGCTTGTTCTTACGTCTCCCTGGAATTCTCTTCCCTTCAATATTTCCTAGGGTTAATCATATTCCCTTCAGAACTCTGCTCAAAGTTACCCCACCCCAGCGCTTAAAAACTCTCCTGCCTTTTGTTAATGGAGTTGAACTCAGTTCTGTACTGAAGTCCTCTCCCCTATTGCAATAACTCAAATAATACTTGTCATTTTTTAATGTACCCAGTGAAATTTCTGTTTTACATCCCTGTACTTCCTTTTTAACATTTCACGTACTGTGCCTGCACATATTATACTTTTAGGAAATGTTTGTTGTGTGGGTGAGTGGATGCAAAGCCTCATAAAAATTTGAGAGGGTAGGAAAGAGGAATAGAAGATAAAGACTTCAGTAGACAGAGGGAGAATGAAAGAGTATATGCTTAGAGAGTAGGCAGAGGAAAGGAAGGGGAGAGTGAGAGAGCAAAGCAGAGATGACCTGTGGGCTGCCTCTGTCAGTTCCTGGTTCACATATATATATTTTATGTATATGTATATATACACACACATATACACTATCAGAAAGTATCAGAGTGGGGCTTCCCTGGTGGCGCAGTGGTTGAGAATCTGCCTGCTAATGCAGGGAACACGGATTCGAGCCCTGGTCTGGGAGGATCCCACATGCCACGGAGCAGCTAGGCCCGTGAGCCACAACTACTGAGCCTGCCCGTCTGGAGCCTGTGCTCCGCAACAAGAGAGGCCGCGATAGTGAGAGGCCTGTGCACTGCAATGAAGAGTGGCCCCCGCTCGCCACAACTAGAGAAAGCCCTTGCACAGAAACGAAAACCCAACACAGCAAAAATAAATTAATTAATTAATAAACTCCTACCCCCAACATCTTCTTAAAAAAAAAAAAGTATCAGAGTGTATGTGTATAGTGTATTATGGAATGTATAATAAGGATATATATTATATATAATTTATAATTAGCATATAACAGTAAATATATCCTTACAGTATACCTGCTTCTTCTTAAATTTAGTTGAGTGAATTTTCTAAATCACTGATCCTAGCTACTAGGTGAGACCAATTAGAATTCTCGATTCCTGTGATCTCTTATACAAGAACCCATCTTTGAATCTGGAGTGCCTGGCATTGTACCTACTGCACATCAAGCATTCACCGGCCAGCTTTTAAATTAAAATATAAATATATCAAGTCTTACTTTTCTACTACCCTCATAAGTAAGTCTTCTGTTTATGAGGAGATTATGGACAAAATATATCCTCTGTGGTTAAGATCGAAAAGAGAGTTATTTAATTGTCTTACCTTGCGATGGAAATATTAACTTCAAATACCAGCAGAAACAAATCAAGTTCTCTTGGAGTTGGCTGTTGTTAACTGAGGCCTCCACCAATTTCTGGTTGTTAGAAGTCAGACTTGAGGCAACTTAGTAAACCTCTAGACCTGCTAATGAAAGAAAAATATATTTAGATTTCAAGTTTCAATTTCATTATTACTTCTTTACATTTTGCCAACGTAGCATGCATGGTTTTGCTGGAAAATCCAACCAAAGCTCTCAGAGGAAACAGCCAATAAATATGTAGTATAGAGATGCATTTTCCCTTTGTTTGAATGACCCCTTTACCCTATGGCTTTTTCCAATTCTGGAAAATTTCTGGAAAATTCTTATTCTAATCTTCCAACCAAACACGTACAGCTCGTTGAACAGTCTTATTAAAATTTCATTGAAGTTACCATTGTCCTCATATGGCAGCAGATCTTGTTCCCTTCTCATATGTATTTTCAATCTACTGCAGAGCTTCATATGCAGTCTTTTGCCAGTTGATAAACTCTGTGTCAGTTCACCACAAAACAGGACTGCCCCCCCTCAGAATATGAAAGTCTTTCATATACTTCTCTTTTGACCTCCAAAGCAAAACAGGATTCTTAAATCCCCCATGCTAATTATTGTAGCAGTTTGGTTGAACAGGGAGATAGATTTTATGCTTCTATTTTATCGATCTCTTTCCGTTGAACAACTTCTTGTGTGAAATATTTCTTTCTTTAAGCAGTCAAGTGAGATGTGAGGCAAGCATCTGTTTTTGCCTCTCATTCAGGGCTTTTTTTTTTTTTTTTTTTGCGGTACGCGGGCCTCTCACTGCTGTGGCCTCTCCCGTTGCGGAGCAACAGGCTCCGGACGCGCAGGCTCAGCGGCCATGGCCCACGGGCGCAGCCGCTCCGCGGCATGCGGGATCCTCTCGGACCGGGGCACAAACCCGTGTCCCCTGCATCGGCAGACGGACTCCCAACCACTGCGCCACCAGGGAAGCCCTCGTTCAGGGCTTCTTAAGGACCAGGTCCAAAGGGATGAGTATCGAATGATTCATGATAAGACTACAGCTATGGAATTTACTTCTTTTTCTAAGGTCTGAATGTCAAAGCCAAATTGAGATTCTTAAAGCAGTCTTTAGCCATAGAGCTATAAAGAACAATGCTCTCTACCCAATTCTCAGCCAGTTAGGCCTGCCCCAGCTAAATGCTAAATACAAACCAAGCACAGACTACATGAAGAGAAGCCCGAGGGCATGTGTTCTGCAAAGGGGTCAAATACAGCAGTTCAAATCAGTCTCACAGTGTCCTGGTTGCTTAGAAAAGTGTAGTATATTGAGTGTTATGGATGGTCCAGTGGGACTACAATGTGTTTTATTCTGCCCCTATTATGTAAAAGGATTCGGGGAAGGTTGGAAACAAAATATAAATCACCCACTTGGGTGCATGCACACACATGCATTTAATTATCTAATGATCTACTTCCATTTGACAAAAGCAGAACTATTCAATGTTAAAGATTGCATGACCCCTCAGGAGACAAGGTTTGGAACATCATCTATTAACGTTACAGTGAAATGCTTAAGTATTTCATGTTTTCATGATCTATGGGAAATGTGATCAGCTGGCAGCAATAAAAAATGGGATTTTCCTGATCCTCACTCCAAGATCTTATTTTTCTTACTTGTCTTACTTTAGCTTTTAATTATATTTAACACTTATTATTACATATTCACAAGTAGGTAAGGCCTATAACCTGCTGAGACATGTTCCATCTGTCCTTCCCTAGGAGAATTTGTTCTGACATTTCAAATAAACTGTTTAGATGTCTTTTCCACTTTTCAATCTGGGGAAAAATTATGGGGAACTTGTAGTCTGATTCAAGATTTGGATAAATGTAAAATCTCCCAGAAAATATGGCTTGCTTAAAAGTTTAAAATATCTTATTCATTGCAATTACTGTTAGGAAGAATTTAATTGAACTGTGATAACTGCTATTTAATAAGTATTATTATAATTTGTACTACTAAGGAAAATATGGTAATCAGGCTTAGAATATGATGTGTGGTCCTGGTTAGCATTCTGGAAATTACTGAGTCTTGAGCAAGGAGTTGAGGCTATAGCGACTGATATGCAGAAAAGTCTTAGGACCATATATCTGGGAAGTAAAAATATGGTCAATAATTTAAATTTCTATATCACACATCATACATAAATATATTGATGCCTCTGTTCTGTACACTGAAGGAGTGCAGTATTGGTGCAGAAAATGAAAAGTCTGCTAAATTCCCTACTGCAGTCAAGTTTTTCTTGATGATAGACCAATGAATGATAGAGGTAACACTTAGTATTTTTCTGGTGGTTCATTCAGTTTCTGTTAGTCATTTAAGACAGCTTAAAGGAGCTCAGGCTTACTAAGGAAAGTGTGATGGATATGTTCTGGGAGTTGTAGACCTATGTTATTAATACCAAAGTAAGTAAACAGTGTAGTCAGAGATATTAGAACTCTCTCAAAAATGCTCAAGGGCTTCCCGTTACTTTTAGAATAGTTGAACTCCTTAACATGGCCTTTATCTCCCAAATCACTTCCTATGCTTTTCTTCTTGGTCACTTTGCTCCAACTACGTGGGTCTTTTAAATTCTTGATCATTTCAAGACTTTTCTTCAGGTTTCTGTCTAGGCTCCTCTCTCTGTCTGGGCTGCTCCTGCCCTGCTCTCTTCATGGCTGTCTCCTCTCATCCTTCAGGCCTGGTGTAAGTATTGTAGCCACACTGTGGTTTTCCCTAACCCCTGATCTAAGCAGGCTTTTTATGTCAGTTTCTACTCTTTTTCTTTGCATATTAGCTTCATTAGCACAATTCATAATCATATACTTACCTATTTATTTATATGTAAATATCTTTCTTTTCCCATTCTAAATTATAATCTTGATGAGAACCACTATATTAAAAATTCTAGTATGTAGTAGGGGCTCAATAAATATTTTAAGAATAAATGAGAAAGAAAGGAAGTGATCAAAAAAAGAGGGTTGCAGACCAATATCACTGATGAACAAAGAGGCAAAAATCCTTGACAGTATATTAGCAAACTGAATTCAGTAATACATTAAAGGGATCATATGCCATGATTAAATGAGATTTATATGAGGGACACAAGGATGGTTTACTATCCACAAATTAAACAATGTGATACACCACATTGACAAATTGAAGAATAAAAATCAAACGATCATCTCAATAGATGCAGAAAAAGCTTTTGACAAAATTCAACATCCATCTACGATAAAAACTCTCAACAAAGTGGGTATAGAGGGAATATCCCTCAACTTAATAAAGGCCATATATGGCAAGCCCATAGCTTACATTGCATTCAGTGGTGAAAATCCTATCCTATCCTCTAGGATCAGGAAAAAGACAAGGATAACCAGTCTCACTGCTTTTATTCAACATAGTATTTGAAGTCCTAGCCATAGCAATCAGACAAGAAAATGAAATGAATCCAAAATGGTAATGAAAAATTACGGCTATCACTATTTGCCAATGACATGATATTATATATAGAAAATCCTAAAGATGCCACCCCAAAGCTACTAGCATTCATAAGAAATTTGGTAAAGTTGCAGGATACAAAATGAATATACACAAATCTGTTGCATTTCTATACACTAATAATGAACTATCAGAAAGAGAAATTAAGGAAACAATCCCATTTAATTGCCTCAAAAAGAATAAACTACCTAGCAATAAATCTAACTAAGAAGGTAAAAGGCCTGAACTTGGAAAACTATATAAATCACTGATGAAAGAAATTTAAAATGACACAAACAGATGGAAAGATATATCATGTTCATGGATTGGAAGAATTACTATTGTTAAAATGACTGTACTACCCAAGGAAATCTACAGATTCAGTGCAATCCCTATCAAAATATCAGTGGAATTTTTCATAGAACTAGAACAAATAATTCTATAGTTAGTATGAAAACACAAAATTCCCCAAATAGCCAAAACAGCCTTGAGACAGAAGAGCAAAGCTGGAGGTATAGCACTCCCTGATTCCAAACTATACTACAAAGCTACAGTAATCAAAACAGTATGGTACTGGCTCAAAAAAAGACACATGGATCAATAGAACAGAATAGAGAGACCAGAAATGAACCCACACTTATATGGGCAGTTAATCTATGACAAAGGAGGCAATAGTATACAACAGAGAAAAAGCAGCCTCTTCAATAAATGGTGTTGGGAAAACTGGACAGCTCCATGCAAAAGAATCAAGATAGGGCTTCCCTGGTGGCGCAGTGGTTGAGAGTCCACCTGCCGATGCAGGGGACACAGGTTCGTGACCCGGTCCGGGAAGATACCATGTGCCGCAGAGCAACTGGGCCCGTGAGCCATGGCCGCTGGGCCTGCGTATCCGGAGCCTGTGCTCTGCAACGGGAGAGGCCACAACAGTGAGAGGCCCGCATACCACAAAAAAAACCCCCAAAAAACAAAAACTTAAAATAATTGAATTGAATTTTTTATTAGGAAGAAGATAAGGTAGTTATTGCACGGATTTTTCATTATACATTAGAATAAAAGAAGGTACAAAAATGCATTTATTACTCCTGAGTCCTTGGTAATTAATGTTTGAGGATTTGACAGGCAAGGAAGGTCATTTCTTAGTCTAAGTGTGCCAAATCACACTGATTTCTGTTGCGGACCCCTAACCTCATAGGGCAGGAAATTTCCGCAAACAGATACTCCATACTTGAAGATAATTAGAAACTTCAGGTTGCTTGGCATCTAGCAAAGCAAAACATCTAGAACATTGATTTGTAAAGGAATCTAGATATTTAGGGATTATGTAGTCTAAATCTCTACTTAAAGTTGGCAGAAATTGTGTTTTTCTGATGAAATAGATATTTATAAATTCAGGGTACCTTTCTCCCTTTTAAAAGTTGTCTGAAATTTTAGAAAACATTAAAAATTGTGAAGTTAGCATATCCTAGTTATATAGGGTATGCTCTTGGCATTGTTTTATGTAAGTTTAATCTGTTACTTCACTGTCCTTTATATTTTATTATATAAACCTAAATTACAATTTCCTTGTGCTCCTGCTTTTTTTCTCTTTTATAGTAAATGGCTTCATAGTTCTTTGTAAAAATCCAATCTTCTCTCTTGTCCATATAAACCATTTTCTCAGAAGAGGTTTGCTTTGAAAGCTCACATCATTCTTGAAAAATTCTGCTTGTCTCTCCCTTGTAGTTAAAGGTAAACTGTTGTACTTCTTGGAAAACAAAACTACTGAAATCATAGCTTGTAAGTCAAATAGTAGGACACAGTGACTCTGCAATGTGAAAGGTCATTTCATCATACCTGATTAGATGAGATATGTAGCATCTGGATAATTGAAATAAAACCTAAATAACAAACCAGTTGAATTTCAGTAAAATTTTGGAGAAAATTGTGTAAGTTTTCCTATATGGAACAAATTAAATGCCATCTTTAAGTGGCCTGTTTTTATATCAACAGAGCAGAATAGGGTTATTTAGTGAACTAAAAACCAAAAATGAGTCACAGTGCTAGTTTTAAAAGCCCACATGTTATTGAAATATAAAGACAGCTGTATAATTTCCGAAAGCTACCAAGTATCTGTTTCTAGAAATCAAGGGACCCCTTGGCTACTGAACTGGCTTTCCTGGAAGCAAAATGTGGAAGTGTTTAGCAATCTCTTATATTTGTTTAAAAACTTGATGCTATTTTATAAAGAAGTTTACAGTCGTTCAAAAGAGGTTGAAAAAATAAAAAAAGAAATAGATGCTGTTAGAGAAGCATGAGTTGGATTATACTGAGATTTTCAGGCCTGAAATGGGAAGGGGAAAAAGTACACAATGCAGATTATCTATGGAAAATAAGAAACCTGGTATCAAGGATTTTGCTATAAGTGGCTGGTTGCCATGGTAGCAAGAAGTAAATGTAGATACTAATGGGGAGCAAAATACCATGTAGTGGTATCAGACAGGATCAGAGTGGCAGGAGAGAGTTTTATTTTCCTTCTAATTATGAAAGAAAAAAAAAGTGAAGAGTGAGGTTGGCTGGGGCAGATTCGAATGCAACTGAAACAAATCCAAAGTAGTCAGTGTATTACTGCAGGCCTATGGGGAGAGCCAGGTCCGGTGAGAGACTCCTACTCGAAGCTACTAGCGCTGGGCTACCTCATAATCACCTTCTAGATGGGTGAGAAAAACAAGGGCTGAACAGTTGGATCCTGGATTTGCTATGCCTCCGGATTTAATACAGATGGTCTCATATATGAGTTTTGTACACATATATTTGTGTCTTTTTAATTTTTTCAGTAGTTATCCTTTAAAATTTTAGGCACAAGTGGATGAATGGTGCATCAGTAATAACTTTTTCTGAGAAACAAAGTATATTTTACTTTTAATATATTACACATACAACTTGTTTAAGAAACAATAAAATGTGAAAAGCTAGGATTTATTTTGTTATGACAGAAGTTCTGTACATACACATAACACCGTCTAATGCAAAATATAAATTGTAATCTAGATTAGCATCAAGAAATTTCACATACTGTGTTTTTTATTTGCTCTTCAGATTCCTTCAGATTTCCTGAACTGTCATCCAAATGGGAATCTTACTACTCTGCTCCCTCTCAGAATCCTTCCCTTTCTACTCCTCCCTCATGTCCCTCACCCAGCCCTGCTCCTCAGTACTAGGAACGAGCGTGAGGGCCTAGTGCTTCTTCAAGAATCCCTGGCCTCCTCCCACCTTCTGAAGTTAGAGAATGTAGCTCTTTCTGGAAGTTTCTGGAAGCAGCTCTTTCTGAAAGTTTGCACTTTCCAAAACACCTTTCCCCATGAGAAACTTTGTCCTCCTTTTGGCCAAAAGCCCTGTGTTCAAATGAAAAAGAAGAGCGATCCTTTTGGTTTTAACGTGTGCATATAACCAGAGAGGCAGTGACTAATGCAAGGGTTTTGCTTTGGCCCATTTTATCTCACTTTGCCACGAGGGACACCTCCTAACCATCTGTCTGTTTCTGAGATTCTTGCCTTGTTCAAAGACACTTGGCCATATAGGCAAGCATATACACAATCAGTTCCGGTGTGCAGTTTCCTTGCTAAAGCATGAGCGCTCTCTTAGGGGTTTGTCATCCAAGAGGCAGTCCCTTTTTGAAATTTGTGCAAAAGTACCACCTAGGCTTGTTAGCAGTGACTCAGTGAGCTTCTGGTCACAAGTGGGGTACTTCTCCCCACATATAGTTTGAAGCAAGGATAGACAGACCTAGATATGGATGTTACTGTATCTAGAAATCCTATAGGAATCTGGGTATTTTTCTTCAGCAGCAGTAGAAGCAATAAAATGATAACAATAGGGCTTCCCTGGTGGCACAGTGGTTGAGAGTCCACCTGCCGATGCAGGGGACACGGGTTCGTGCCCCAGTCCGGGAAGATCCCACATGCCACAGAGCGGCTGGGCCCCTGAGCCATGGCCGCTGAGCCTGCGCGTCCGGAGCCTGTGCTCCGCAATGGGAGAGGCCACAACAGTGAGAGGCCCGCGTACCGCAAAAAAAAAAAAAAAAGATAACAATAAATAAATATCATTCATTCAGCATTTACTATATACCTTCCTCTGTGCTTTATCTGAATGATCTCAAGATCTCATTTAATTCTTAAAATAAACTTGTGAGATGTGGTTTGACTCCTCAAGTTTCAAATAAGGCTTAGGAAAATTAAGTACCTCATCCAAGGACAAACTTCTAGTAAGCGGAAGAAACGGGATTCCCTTGGAGGGCTGACTGAGGCCAACAGCAGGACTCTTTTAACGCTTTGCTTTCCTGATGCTTCCAAGTGATACAAAACCAAACTTCTAAGAACTCGCCCTTCAAAAGTGTCAGTGACTAAAGCGCTGTGAGAACATCATAGTCCCAGAAACAATGTATCCGTGGATGTCTGCTTGAGAGATGACACTTGTTAAGAATGGAATAAGATCAGAATTCTCCTCAGTCATATGTATTTATGTATAAAGTTAATGGTAGGGCTTCCCTGGTGGCGCAGTGGTTGAGAGTCTGCCTGCCGATGCAGGGGACACAGGTTCGTGCCCCGGTCCGGGAAGATCCCACATGCCGCGGAGTGGCTGCGCCCGTGAGCCATGGCCGCTGAGCCTGCGTGTCCGGAGCCTGTGCTCGGCAACGGGAGAGGCCACAACAGTGAGAGGCCCGCGTACGGCAAAAAAAAAAAAAAGTTAATGGTAAACGAAGACCATATAGTCATCTAGGTAAATGATGCCACCCTAAAAAGATTAGCCAACTTCAACACTCATTCCCTCTAGCTCCTACCCACACACAAACACAGAACAGGAAAACTAAAAGAAACATAAAATATTTTTTGAGCTAGAGGTAAAATAAAGCAATATATGTGTAGTCAGTTTCTGAACTGACCTGTGTTGCTCAGTAATACATGGTCTTGATACTTGTGTCTTTTATTGTCTTAAATAATTTAGTATAAGTCCTCCAATTGTGTTCTGCATTTTAAAATTGTTTTGAGACTTCTAGGTCCTTTACACTTCCAGATAAAATTTAGAATCATCTTCTCAATTTCTACAAAAATAATTGAATTACTATTGGGGTTGTGTTATTTATATATATAAACATAAATTTGAGGAGAAATGATACCTTAACAATGCACCTTTCAATCTATAACCATGATATGCACTTCCATTTATTTAATTTCTCTGACCAATCTTTTGTAGATTTCAAAATATAACTGTTGTACATATTTTGTTAATTCATGCTCGGTGTTTGATGTTTGTTGGAATTTTTGCTTATTGTTTGTTAAAAATGGTAAATGGCAGGGCTTCCTGGTGCGCAGTGGTTGAGAGTCCGCCTGCCGATGCAGGGGACACGAGTTCGTGACCCGGTCCGGGAAGATCCCACATGCCGCGGAGCGGCTGGGGGCCCGTGAGCCATGGCCGCTGAGCCTGCGCGTCCGGAGCCTGTGCCTCCGCGACGGGAAGAGGCCACAACAGTGAGAGGTTCGCGTACCGCAAAAAAAAAAAAAAAAAAAAAGGTAAATGGCATGTTTTATAATTTTTTGCTAGCAAATGAAACTACAATTGTTTTTTGTATATCAACTGTGTATCCTGTGTTCTTTCTAATTACTTATGGTTTCTAGCAATTTTTTATGGATGTCCTAGGAGCGTCTTCAAATCTGATATTATTTGCAAATTAAGACAATTTCATTTCTTCCATACAAATTTATAATGCCTTTCATTTCTTTCTCCTGCTTTATTGCACTAGATAGACCCACAGAACAAGTTGAATAGAAATGGTGAGAATAAAACTCCTTTCCTTATTCTTCATTTTAGGGGAAAATCATTCTGTAGTTCACATTTAAATATGATGTTAGCTCCAGGTTTTCATACATATCCTTTCTTAGGTTGAAGAAGTTTCTTATATTCCTGATTTACTGAGAAGTTTATCATAAGTGGGTATTGAACTTTAGCAAATGATTTTTTAGTATATGATCCTATTTGGAAAGGCATAAGGCTTTTATTTTTTTAGAATGTTTATGTGATAAATTATTTTGATTGGTTTTTAAATGTTAAACAACCTTATATTCATGTAATAAACTTATTTGGACATAATGTATTACCCTTTTAATATTTTACTGAATTCAATTTGCTAGTAATTTGTTAAGGGTTTTGCACCTGCGTTTAGGAGGGATGTATCGTTCTCTTGCTTTCTTTGCTTGTAATGTCCTTGGCATCATGATAATGCTGACCTCATACAATAAGTTGAAAGATATCTCCTCCTCTTCTGTTTTCTGGAAGTTTGCATAGATTTGGCATCATCTCTTCCTTAGGTGTTTGGTAGATGCCACTGAAGGCATCTAGTCCTGGGGTTTTTTTCAATGTGGGAAGGCTTTTAACTATGAATCTAATTTATTTAAGAGATACAGGGTCATATAGGTTATCTATTTCTTCTTGGATGAACATTGGTGGTTTGTATCTTTCAAAGATTTTGTCCTTTTCACTTAAATTGTCAAAATTATTGACATAGAGTTGATAAAAATATTTTGCTATTATAATTTTATAATGTCTGTAATATTTGGAAGGATAATCCCCCCTTTTACTTCTAGTATTGTAATTTGTATCTTTTCTCCTTTTTAAAAATTAGTGTGGCTAGAGGTGTGTGAATTTTATTGCTCTTTCAAAGAAACAACTTTTGGATTTTTTTTTTGTTTTCTGTTTTAGTGCTTCTTCTTGCTTTAAGTTTAATTTGCTTATCTTTTTTCTAGATTGTAAATATGGGAAGTTAGATTATGAATCTTAGACCTTTCATATTTTCTGATACAAGCGCTTATGGTATAAGTTTTTTTCTAGGTGCTATCTTAGCTGGTTTAAATATATTTTGATATTTGTGTTCTAATTCAATCCAAAATATTTTTTGACTCCCAGGTTCAGAACTAGGAATCATCTTTGATCTCTTTCTTAACTCTTTCTAATAGCTGATCAGTTTTCAAATCCTCTCAGTTCTACCTTTGAAATATTTATTAGTCATAGTGTCTCCCTATTGCCAATGTCACCACCCTGGCCAAAGCCCAATTATGTTCACCACTGGTCTCTTACAACACCTTTAAATCATTTTTAAAGGTCACCCATTTTTCCTCATTCACTTCATCTTGTCCATTGATATAAGATGTCTAATAATTAAAAATGAAAACAGTAAGTAACTGGTTTTTGCAGGGCTATACTTAGATTAACGGCAAATGAATCAAAAACCCTAACTTTTCAGAAATCTGATCATGTTCATTCCCTTTCCCCCAAATATTAAAGACATTGATTTCTCCCTAAGTAGTTCCAATTCTTTCTTATAATGTTAAAGGCCCCTTCATGCAGCTATGGAGCCCCCTTTTTTTTTCCCTCAAAGGATCTTTATTTTCAGATCTGATATTCGAAAGTACTAGGTACATAGAGCAAATGGAATCTGCTACAAGAAAAATAAACAGGCTTCCGGAGACACCATGGCCAGATCTCCTTACCCCTCCCAACAAAATTCTCTCCTTCCACCTCCCCTGACCAGAAACAACTGGGTCCCAGTCTCATCTCAGCTGAGCCCAGCTTGGCCTCGCTGCCTGTCTCAACACCGCTTTCATGCTTCAGATCAAAAGTCTGGTTTGGTTTTGTCCACTTGCCTGAGGGTGGAGAACACTTAAGACTGGGAACATACCACCACTTAATGGAAGAACTTTCAGTGTCTTTTTTATACTTGGAAGTTCTTGAGGAACAAACGATATATGTTAAATCTCTTTGAAAATCATGAATTAATATTCCAGAATTAGGACTTATTGGTATTAGGCCTTATCAAACAGAATTTGGCTCTTTATAAGAAAGAAATTTTTGTCAGTAAATCATGTCCAAAATTGAGTAGTTGGCTGCCTTGGACAGTCAGTGCTCTCAGTGCCTGGAAGTCTTTAAATTTGATGTCAGTGGATGGGAATGCTGTAGAAGGGATTTAGCTTCGATTGAGAAAGTAAAGCAGATAACTTTGATAACCCTGCCAGATATTTGAATTGCAAAACTTCATAAGTAATGTATTCTAACCACTGGAGTGCAGGAGTTCATGTCGGTGACTGTTTGTATCTATTTCTGACCAGCTTTATGTTCAGTGGCATCATGTTGACGTCTTGAAATCAGCCACAGCAGATGTAAAAATCAACAAATACTTTCCAGTCAGGACATTCCCTCTGATCAGAGGGCCAGTGGGTCAACATTGAAACCAATACTTTCAACAAAATTCAAGCCAGTAGAATATTTCCATTAATATATCTACCTAGCATTTGAGAATTAGAATAAAATGTAGTTTTCTTCTATAACATAAAAGTCTTTGCCTAGGACCAGATTAAGTCACTTAGAAGACCTAAACTGAAAAGATTACAGTGCCCAGCAATACCAAGTCATGAAAATATGTGTAAGGAAATCCAGCTAAGATCTTTTTCATCTCCATGCACAAGAAAGAATTTTGACACTTCTTTGAAATAATCACATTTTTTAAAATGTGGTGCCTTTGCTCTTTTAGTGACTAAAATATCTGGTTGATATTTAAAATTAAAGAATTTAAATCTAGGAATTAAAATTATGTTTAGAAAGGAAGACTGACCCATTTATTTTCCAGTATATGGCATGGATGAATGGATGGATAGATAGATGGATGGATGGATAGAGAGATAGCTTGATAGATAGATATTGTGTCTTTTAATTTCATTATTAAAATAACACTGTAAAAAAGGTGTTACTTTCCAAAATCTCATTGCCACATCTTGATCAAGACTGGGAATGAGGATTTACAGCCAGTGCTTCAAGTATGGTAAATAAAAAGTATATATTGGTTGCTATTAATATTACTGTTACTGTCCGTGTTTGGCCATTGAGTAAAATGCTTGACTTTCACTAATTTACTTAATAACTATGTGGCTCAGTTTCTTGATCTCAAAAAAAATTAGGCTATTGAGACCCTATTGTGTAACTAAAAACATTTCAACAGGCACAAATCAAGATAATGTATGTAAAGTCAAGATAATATATTGATGAACAATATACAAATATAAAGTAGTCACATTATCTTTTGATTAATAATACAGAGCCATAAATCTTGGTTATCAAGCATTAGGAAATTTGTTTTGCATATATCAAAGATTTCATATTACAGCAGAAGAGTTGGTCAGAGTAGTTAAATAATTGCCTCAAATATCACTCTTATCTGGGAGCTGTCTGTTCTCCTCAGTCTGACTCTAAAAGTATTCTCTTGGTAGCTCTAGATGATTAAGGTTGAGTTAAATTCAGTGTGTTTTCAGTGCAAAATATTCCACTCAAGGTGCACAAAAGCACTCCTTACCTACACAGCAGCCAGGGCCGCAGGAGGTCAGTGCTCAGTGATGGAGGCGGGCAGGGAGATTTATTCCCTTTAGAGCTTCTTCCTAGGTCAGATGCCATATAGGCCTCTGACATTTGAAAATGTATTTTTTTTTCTTTTTTCTTTTTCTTTCTTTTTCTTTCCCCATACAGCCTTTTCTTTTCTGGCATTGAAGTGTTCGATTCATTTCCCCAAAGAAGCAACAGGGAAATGAACTGTAACAAATACTGTTTATTTCTGGAATGAACACCCTCAAGTCCTAGAGAATAGCCTGGGATTAGAGAAATCACTGATATTCTTAAAAGAAATCATCTTTCCACTGAACCAAAGGAGCAGAAAGCATGAATGCTAAGTAAACAAATCCATAGAAATAAAGGTAGTTGTAAAAAATATTAAATGAAGAACTTGAGAAAAGGCTAATTTCATGTTCCTTAGATGACAGCTTAGATCAGGTGGTTAATGTTTTTAATTGATCTTTGATGAGAACCCTGAGGCATAAATCCAGTTAACATATACATGGATGTATGTATACAATCAAATAAATTTATTCCATATTTTATTAAAATGAGAAGCCCTTCTGGAATTACAAAATGTGGATGTACAGAAATGAATCTGTTTAGATAACCCAATTATGAATTGCTTAAACTAATTTTGTAATAATACCATTGCTTGTCACGTGTAAAGAATGCTAGTCATCTGTGAATAGTTCAGTTATAATTAAAAGTATTCTACTAAAAATCCGTCAGGAAGATACATGCAAATTAGTACCCTTTTTCATTGCTTTTTTTTTCTTGAACTGAATTCTTTTCTTTCTCTCAGGTATGAATATACTACCAATAATTTTTTTAAGGGAAATAACTTCTTTAATAGATGAAGGAACTAAAAAAAATTTTTTATACAGCACATTCTTATGAGTTATCCATTTTATACATATTAGTGTATATATGTCAATCCCAATCTCCCAATACATCCCATCACCACCACCCACCACCACATTCCCCCCTTGGTGTCCATACGTTTGTTCTCTACATCTGTGTCTCAAATTCTGCCCTGCAAACTGGTTCATCTGTACCATTTTTCTAGGTTCCACATATATGCGTCAATATACGATATTTGTTTTTCTCTTTCTGACTTACTTCACTCAGTATGACAGTCTCTAGATTCATCCACATCACTACAAATGACCCAATTTCGTTCCTTTATATGGCTGAGTAATA
Organism: Phocoena sinus; assembly: GCF_008692025.1. Lineage (NCBI taxonomy): Eukaryota > Metazoa > Chordata > Mammalia > Artiodactyla > Phocoenidae > Phocoena > Phocoena sinus. The sequence goes on along the minus strand of NC_045772.1, from coordinate 40,355,897 downwards.
TTCCATTGTATATATGTACCACATCTTCTTTAGCCATTCATCTGTCAATGGGCATTTAGGTTGCTTCCATGACCTGGCTATTGTAAATAGTGCTGCAATGAACATTAGGGTGCATGTGCCTTTTTGAATTATGGTTTTCTCAGGGTATATGCCCAGTAGTGGGATTGCTGGGTCATATGGTAATTGTATTTTTAGTTTTTTAAGGAACCTCCATACTGTTCTCCATAGTGGCTGTATCAATTTACATTCCCACCAGCAGTGCAAGATAGTTCCCTTTTCTCAACACCCTCTCCAACATTTGTTGTTTGTAGATTTTCTGTTGATGCCCATTCTAACTGGTATGAGGTGATACCTCATTGTAGTTTTGATTTGCATTTCTCTAATAATTAGTGATGTCGAGCAGTTTTTCATGTGTTTCTTGGCCATCTGTATGTCTTCTTTGAAGAAATGTCTATTTAGATCTTCTGCCCATTTTTGGATTGGGTTGTTTATTTTTTTTTAGCATTAAGCTGCATCAGCTGTTTATGTATCTTGGAGATGAATCCTCTGTCCGTTGATTCGTTTGCAAATATTTTCTCCCATTCTGAGGGTTAATGTTTCGGCTTGTTTGTAGTTTCCTTTGCTTTGCAAAAGCTTTTAAGTTTCATTAGGTCCCATTTGTTTATTTTTGTTTTTATTTCCATTACTCTAGGAGGTGGATCAAAAAAGATCTTGCTGTGATTTATGTCAAAGAGTGTTTTTCCTATGTTTTCCTCTAAGAGCTTTATAGTGTCCGGTCGTATATTTAGGTCTCTAATCCATTTTGAATTTATTTTTGTGTAGGGTGTTAGGGAGTGTTCTAATTTCATTCTTTTACATATAGCTCTCCAGTTTTACCAGCACCACTTACTGAAGACACTGTCTTTTCTCCATTGTATACCCTTGCCTCCTTTGTCATAGCTTAGTTGACCATAGGTGTGTGGGTTTATCTCTGGGCTTTCTATCCTGTTCCATTGATCTATATTTCTGTTTTTGTGCCAGTACCATATTGTCTTGATTACTGTAGCTTTGTAGTATAGTCTGAAGTCAGGGAGTCTGATTCCTCCAGCTCCGTTTTTGTCCCTCAAGACTGCTTTGGCTATTTGAGATCTTTTGTGTCACCAGACAAATTTTAAGATTTTTTGTTCTAGTTCCATAAAAAATGCCATTGGTAATTTGATAGGGATTGAATTGAATCTGTAGATTTCTTTGGGTAGTATACTCATTTTCACAATATTGATTCTTCCAATCCAAGAGCATGTTATATCTCTCCATCAGTTTGTATCATCTTCCATTTCTTTCATCAGTGTCTTTATAGTTTTCTGCATACAGGTCTTTTGTCTCCCTAGGTAGGTTTATTCCTAGGTATTTTATTCTTTTTGTTGCATTGGTAAATGGGAGTGTTTCCTTAATTTCTCTTTCAGATTTTTCATCACTAGTGTATAGGAATGCAAGAGATTTCTGTGCATTAATTTTGTATCCTGCTACTTTACCAAATTCATTGATTAGCTCTAGTAGTTTTCTGGTGGCATCTTTAGGATTCTCTATGTATAGTATCATGTCACTTGCAAACAGTGACAGTTTTACTTCTTCTTTTCCAGTTTGTATTCCTTTTATTTCTTGTTCTTCTCTGATTGCCATGGCTAGGACTACCAAAACTATGTTGAATAATAGTGGTGAGAGCGGGCATCCTTGTGTTGTTCCTGATCTTAGAGGAAATGGTTTCAGTTTTTCACCATTGAGAATGATGTTTGCTTTGGTTTTGTTGTATATGGCCTTTATAATGTTGAGGTAGGTTCCCTGTATGCCCACTTTCTGGAGAATTTTTATCGTAAATGAATGTTGAATTTTGTCAAAAGCTTCTTCTGCATCTATTGAGATGATCATATGGTTTTTCTTCTTTAATTTATTAATATAATATATCACATTGATTGATTTGTGTATATTGAAGAATCCTTGTATTCCTGTGATAAATCCCATGTGATCATGGTGTATGATCCTTTTAATGTGTTGTTGGATTCTGTTTGCTAGTACTTTTTTGAGGATTTTTGCATCTCTATTCATCAGTGATACTGGTCTGTAATTTTCTTCTTTTGTAGTATTTTTGTCTGTTTTTGGTATCAGGGTGATGGTGGCCTCAAAGAATGAGTTTGGGAGTGTTCCTTCCTCTGCAGTTTTTTGGAAGCGTTTGAGAAGGATGAGTGTTAGCTCTTCTCTAACTGTTTGATAGATTTCACCTGTGAAGCTGTCTGGTCCTGGACTTCTGTGTGTTGGAAGATTTTTGTTTGTTTGTTTGTTTTGTGGTACGCGGGCTTCTCACTGTTGTGGCCTCTCCCATTGTGGAGCACAGCCTCCGAACGTGCAGGCTCAGTGGCCATGGCTTATGGGCCTTGCTGCTCCGCGGGATGTGGGATCTTCCCGGACCAGGCCACGAACCCATGTCCCCTGCATCGGCAGGCAGACTCTCAACCACTGCGCCACCAGGGAAGCCCTGTTGGAAGATTTTTAATCAGAATTTCAATTTCATTACTTGTTATTGGTCTGTTCATATTTTCTATTTCTTCCTAGTTCAGTCTTGGAAGGTTATACCTTCCTAAGAATTTGTCCATTGCTTCCAGGTTGTCCGTTTTATTGGCATAGAGTTGCTTGTAGTAGTCTCTTAGAATGCTTTGTGTATCTGTTGTAACTTCTCCGTTTTCATTTCTAATTTTATTGATTTGAGTCCTCTCCCTCTTTTTCTTGATGAGTCTGGCTACTGGTTTATCAATTTTGTTTATCTTCTCAAAGAACCAGCTTTTAGTTTTATTGATCTTTGCTATTGTTTTCTTTGTTTCTATTTCATTTATTTCTGCTCTGATCTTTATGATTGTTTCCCTTCTGCTAATTTTGGGTTTTGTTTGTTCTTCCTTCTCTAGTTCCTTTAGGTGTAAAGTTAGATTGTTTATTTGAGATTTTTCTTGTTTCTTGAGGTAGGCTTGTATTGCTATAGACTTTCCTCATAGAATTGCTTTTGCTGCATCCCATAGGTTTTGCATTGTCGTGTTTTCATTGTCATTTGTTTCTAGGTATTTTTTGATTTCCTCTTTGATTTCTTCAGTGATCTCTTGGTTATTTAGTAACGTATTGTTTAGCCTCCATGTGTTTGTTACGTTTTTTTCCCTGTAATTGATTTCTAATCTCATAGCATTGTGGTCAGAAAAGATGCTTGATATTTTTTCAGATTTCTGAAATTTACTGAGACTTGATTTGTGACCCAGGATGTGACCCATTCTTGGAGAATGTTCCATGCGCACTTGACAAAAAAGTATAATCTACTGTTTTAGGATGGAATGTCCTATAAATATCAATTAAACGTATCTGGTATATTGTGTCATTTAAAGCTTGTGTTTCCTTATTAATTTTCTGTTTCGATGATCTGTCCATTGGTGTAAGTTAAAGTCCCCCACTATTATTGTGTTACTGTTGACTTCCTCCTTTATAGCTGTTAGCAGTTGCCTTATGTATTGAGGTCCTCCTATGTTGGGTGCATATATATTTATAATTGTTATATCTTCTTCTTGGATTGATCCCTTGTCATTATGTAGTGTCTTTGTCTCTTGTAACATTCTTTATTTTAAAGTCTATTTTTTCTGATATTAGTATTGCTACTCCAGCTCTCTTTTGATTTCAATTTGCATGGAATATCTTTTTCTGTCCCCTCACTTTCAGTCTGTATGTGTCTCTGGGTCTGAACTGGGTTTCTTGTAGACAGCATATATATGGTCTTGTTTTTGTATCCATTCAGCAAGCGTTTGTCTTTTGGTTGGAGCATTTAATCCATTCACGTTTAAGGTAATTATCAATAATTATGTTCCTATGAACATTTCCTTAATTTCTGGGGTTGTTTTTGTAGGTCCTTTTCTTCTGTTGTGTTGCCCACTTAAAGAAGTTCCTTTAACATTTGTTGTAGAGCTGGTTTGGTGGTGCTGAATTCTGTTAGCTTTTGCTTCTCTGTAAAGCTGTTGATTTCTCCGTTGAATCTGATGAGATCCTTGCTGGGTAGAGTAATCTTGGTTGTAGGTTCTTCCTTTTCATCACTTTAAATATGTTATGCCACTCACTCTGGCTTGTAGAGTTTCTGCTGAGTAATCAGCTGTTAACCTTATAGAAGTTCCCTTGTATGTTGTCATTTTTCCCTTGCCGCTTTCAATAATTTTTCTTTAATTTTTGCCATCTTGATTACTATGTGTCTCAGCGTGTTACTCCTTGGATTTATCCTGTATAGGAATCTGCACTTGTGGACTTGGGTAGCTATTTGCTTTTCCATGTTAGGGCATTTTTTGACTATAATCCCTTCAAATATTTTCTCAGGTCCGTTCTTTCTGTCTTCTCCTTCTCTGACCCCTATAATGTGAATGTTGTTATGTTTAATGTTGTCCCAGAAATTTCTTAGGCTGTCTTCATTTCTTTTCATTCTTTTTTCTTTATTCCGTTCTGTAGCAGTAAATTCCATCATTCTGTCTTCCAGGTCACTTATTCGTTCTTCCACCTCAGTTATTCTGGTATTGATTCCTTCTAGTGTAGTTTTCATTTCAGTTATTGTATTGTTCATCTCTGTTTGTTTGTTCTTCTATGTGTTTGTTAAACATGTCTTGGATCTTCTCGATCTTTGCCTCCATTCTTTTTCCAGGGTCCTGGATCATCTTCACTATCATTATTCTGAATTCTTTTTCTGGAATGTTGCCTATCTCCACTTCATTTAGCTGTTTTTCTGGAGTTTTATCTTGTTCCTTCATCTGGTACATAGCCCTCTGCCTTTTTATCTGGTCTGTCTTTCTGTGAATGTGGGTTTTTTTCACAGGCTGCAGGATTGTAGTTCTTTTTGCTGAGATGAAGGAGTTTCAGGCTTACAGTTGAAGTACCTGACCTAATTCAATCAGCTAGTAAATATCACAACCAGGGCCTGGTATCAAACCCCCAGTTTTCTGTTCTCTTATCTGCCTTATGTTACCATGCATAGAATGAGCCTAGAAATAATTTAAGCCAAACTTCCACTCAACATAAGAATGCAGATTACCAAAGTGTGCAGAAGAGACCTTTCTTTCTCTGATGAAACAGATTGGCACACCATCACCTATTTCACCTTTAGATATTTCTAACTTGTTAAGTCGTTCTAATATTAAGCTGAAAGTTGCCTTTGGACAATTTTCATTCATTGCTTTTGCATTTAGGATCTAGTACATTAAAGAATATATCTTCTTTCAAAATGTAAAAGTCAGCTCTTATAACACTTCCACCGCCCCCCCCCAACTCAGTATCTCATTTTTCAAGTCAAAACAGTTCCATCAATTACGCACTGAATGCAGTAGGCCCTCAAGGATAACTTGTTGAAATTAATTGAAATGAATTGAGTTATTTATGGAGTCTTCACCATGATTTCTTAAGTATAATTCTTCAATTGCACACCTGAAATTTTGCACTTGGAACAAAAACAATCAAAAAAAAAGAAAGAAAAAGAAACACAGACACACAAAAACAAAAAACTGGAATTCTAATACACTTTGACCAGTAAAATTATAGTGAGGTTTTTAAAATGTTTCTTGGTTTTATAGTACAGTGTATAAATTCTGTTCTTGCTGGATACTTTTGTTACCTTTAATGTACATTTGCCAGATAACTTGTGTTCACAGGGATAGTCTTTTGGCATAGAGCAGAGAGGCTCCAGCTATAAAGTGACTACAGGATTATGACTTCCTTAAATAAATTAGCTATATTACATCTAATACCCCTTAATGTTTACTATATTAAGCCCTACAGTTAAAGACTGCTGTTATAAGAGGCATGTCCCAAAGGGGTTTGCTTGTCTCTCTGTAAACCCCATTTATTATCTCTCACATGAACTAATAGTAGAACCTAGCCAGCTTGCTTGCCTCAAGTTTCTCCCTCAATTCATTCTCCATATTGATAACAGGATTATTTTTAGAATATACATCTTCTTATATTTTTGCTATAGGTAGAACTTGAGTTCAACGTACTTAAAAAAATAAAATTGAGGGAATTGGTCAGATTATGTAGGGCTCTGAATTTCAGGTCAAAGACTGGGAGGAATTATATAGGTAATGGAAAGTCATTAAAAGTTTTAGAATAGGATACAGAAATGATAAAATTTTTGACCTCCAGAAGATTTTTCTGACAGTGCCTGACAGAAAAAATTATACAAAAGGTAAACTGGAAGTAAATCAAATAGAAAAATTTCCCCTTGTTCTCTGATATGTTACTGATAGACTGGGGCAAATAATTTAAAAAAAATTAATCCTCTACTTTCTATCCCATGAAACAAGGTGATTCCACTATTTTATGAAAAATAAATATACGTATTTATGTGGTATTTCAAAATAAATGTGTTATCCCTTCAAAGAAAATATAAAGTAGCAAGAATTATGGTGAAAGTACAGTAAAGTACTCCAATTTTTAATATCATTATATAAATATACACATTTCAATATTATAACTTCTCAAATACTCTTTTAGAATTAAGAATAATGAAAATGTAAAAATGATGTCCACATTAGTACATTGATTAAGGTAAGTGAGGTTTAACAGGCATAACCTATTGCTTTGTTGATGGTTATAGGCGGATGGGAAGTTATAGAGTCTGTATGTGAGCATAATAGATAGAAAATAACCAAGAAAATGAAACATCAGCTGTACAGCTTTTATAATTTCCATTCAGTTATTAATCCCATCAGTTTAATTTAAAGCAATATACAACACAGTGACAAAACCAATTTATGGTTACCATGGTAAATTCAAACACATAGAGAAAGCCAGCGGTGAATCAGTATTTCAAACGTTCAATTCTTAACTCAATCAGCTTCAGTTAAAGGACCAACTACTGTATTACACAGGCAATTAATAACTACCACAGAATAGCCAAGCGTTTTGTACACTTTCTCATTTTTATGTGTAAGGAAAGACTTTGACAGTATTATCCACATAACATCACGCACCACAGGCTCACCAGAACTGCAAGTTCTCATTCTAGGGTAGCGAAATATTTTAATTTATAATATAAATAAAAGTAAAAGTTACAAGTATTAACCTATTAGGTTTTAAATATATTTTATATAAAGGATTATAGCAATTGATAAAAAAATGACTATTCTTTTACCTCTCTTAGTCACAGTGAATACTATTTGCATAAGGAAACCTATTACTAAAGTTGAACAACAGCAGTAATTCAAATTTCATGGCTAGATTAGTAAAAAAAAAAGAGAAAATTATAAAATTTTATCAGTCAGTATAAATTTACTGATTTTCTTAACTTCAAGGTGTCAGTATCAGTATCACCCAGAGCTCTCTCCACACCCCACCCAGTATATCTGCACACATGCATGTGTGTGTGTGTGTGTGTTTAATGTGGACTCAGGGAGCAGAAGAGATGAGGTAGATATTACACATCATTAGAAGATAAACATCTAGAAGCCAAGAATTTCTGTCCCTTTGATTACTGTTTTATCTCTAGTGAGACACAGAGTATATTAATACAGGATATCTGTTCAATGAATGTAAAGAAAATGGTTTCCGATTAAATAAATGGATTTCTGGAATAAGTAATAATGCTGGTTTTTTGAGGGGTTGGGATCTCATCAATGAAAATAATTTTGAAAGGGCAATTCCATAGATGTTTGAAGCAAAATAACCTAGTTACATATTTTGCCAGATCAATATCATTTGGATATTTAGGCTCTCAGAAGTGCATTCTGTAAAAATTACTTCTCATTTACATTTACATGTTTAGTTGGTCTTTAGAGTCCATAGTTTAAAAAGAATTTTTAAAGTCCTGTACAGAAGGAAAAAGAAGTGATCTGGCAATAAACAAACTACTCAATTGTCTAGATGTTCACATCTAATCCTTTTGGTTTCTTTGATTCCTTTGTACATAAAGTATCAAGAAAAAGAACCAATATATATATTCTTAAAATCAGACTTCTGAGTTGTGGTCAAGATTTTAGTGCTCAGGAAGGGCAAATTCCCTTTCAGAATGCCTTTAGAGTGTGAATTTTTAGGTTAGTTTATCAATTTTCTTTTATTAATGTATGAACACTACTCAAATTTTTCTTATTTTTGGTTGATTACTATGGGTTTTGCTATCATTTCTAACAATCTTGGAAGTTGTCCATTCATTATTAATTTAATGAACAAGTACAGACCACCTCTTCTGTGCCATCACCCAGCTAGATAATACATATTCATGATGCATAGAAGATCTCATGATCTAGTCAGAGTAGGTAGGCAATTAAATGGTATAGAGGGCAATTCAGGATCCCGATCAGAGAGAGTTGTGGCCTAAGAAAGAATGCTGTGAAAGGTAGATGGTGTAGGCCTGTAAGAGTTGAAGTTGTAAAGTTAGCCAGGCATAGATCATTTTAAAAACCTGTTTTATTTAGATATTTTCAACAGGCAGTGGGCTGCAGAAAATGTCATGACAGCTTGTTTGATGAATGAAAAGTTGGCAACACTGTGGGTGATAAGTGCAAGAGAAAAGCCTAGAAGCAATTTGACAAATTGGAAGCATAATTTGATAGATAAGCCCCAAAATGATGAAAGCCTGACTTAAGTAGAAGCAGTGGAAATGCAGGAAAGAAAACAACCATGAGAGATGATAAGCTGATATAATTGACAGTACTTGGTCATTCTTGGAGGTTGGTGACAAGGAAGAATATGGAAAGAATATAAAATAACTTGGGAGCCTGGATGAATAACAATAGCATTCACTAAGACGGGGATAACAGAAGAGAGATTAAGTTTTGGAGGAAAAAAAATGGTGTCAACTTTTGGGTACTAGATTTAAGTTGCCAAATTGCAAGTAAGAATTTCCAGGAGGCAGATAAATGTATAGTGTTGCAATTCAGAAGAAGTCTGGGGAGGGATAACATTTGAAAATGATCAGCATAATTAATAACTAAAACTATGGGAGAAATGATGTTATACTGGCAGAGTGATGAAATAACATTCGTTTGCTTGTTTTTGTGGGAATAGTCAGGAAAAAGTCATGTATCGATAGAAATGCCATTCATTTATTTATTTTTGTGGGAAAAGTCATGTAGGAAACAAAGTTATGTGCCTCACGTGTTAAGGCTGCTCCAGCAAATTACTTTTAAGAAATCTGTATAAACAGTAAATAGTTATGGGATGCAGAGAAATTGTTAGGGATATTTGTTCACAAAGAGGCATGCAATTGACTTGTCCCTTCCTTCAGATTTCCTCCTTACTGCGGTATAATTTCCAAGAGAAACTAAGGGTATCTTTCCCTTATTCTCTGGCTGCACATTGGAAATGGATTTAAAAGATCACATTGTTTAAAAGGATTATTGAATTCACTTTTTAATATTTTCTTAAAAATGAGATTCTCTACCCTGAGTGTATGAGTTAGAACTCTTCTGCGGCAATGAATAAAAAATCAAAATAGTTTAAACAATGAAGAAATGTATTGACTCACATTACTAAAGGAGTAGTGGTAGGGAGAGGCTTACTGATCCAGTGATGTAGTGATATCATCAAGGACAATGTGCTTTCCATCTATATGCTTTAACCTTGGCTTCATCCTGAGGTTGGTTCTCTGAATGATTCCTCATGGTGTTAGGATGGCTGCCGGTAGCACACAAGTTACATGCTTCCATGTTCACATCAGAGGTGTAGAAAGAGGGGCTTTCTGCACCTCTTTTATGAGCAAGAAAGATCAGTCTCCAGAGCTTCCAAATAACCTCTGAGGAGAGGTTAGTATCATTGGCCAGCATTGGACTGCTTGATGGGAACTACTCTTACACAAAGCAGACCCGCTGCTAGAGTTGAGGGATGATGTCAGATTCACTCAGCCATATGAGTATTGTGGGAAAGGGTAGAAATGTATACAAATTCAAGATCTATTAGGACAACGTAAAATGGAGTGGTTGTTTAGGTAGTCGATGTCTGCTGTGAGAAGCTTCCATTCTAAATTATAAATATTCATAATGCTAATAGTTTAGAGAAATGTATCAAGAAAAGTGCTAGGACTTTATATGAAATAGCACATTTAATTGTCATAACACTATTTAGGTGACATGATTATATCCATTTTGCAGTTGAAGAAATGGAAGTTTCTAGAGATTATGTAATTTACTTGTAGTACAACAAATGCAGGTCTCGATTCCAGCTTTGTTTATCTCCCAAGCTATTTGCTATGACATTTCATTCTAGTGCAAGGAAAACTCTTTTATCTTTCTGCCTCATTTCCCTTTTGTTAATAAAGATATTGTTTCTTTCCAAACAATTGACCAAGGCCTGCTTGGTGACCTCAAATCTTCAGATGCCTGAGAAACATCACTCATATAAGAAATCTCCTCTTTCGTATTGTGACTTTACATCCTAGAGGTCCAGGAGCATAAAGTCACGTGTTCAGAAAACAGTGTAGATTCCTGGAGTCTCTTGTACACAACACGATATATGCAGCAGTTATACTGAGAAGCAGGCACAAAAATAATTCTCTCACAGCTCTTCTTTATTTGAGGTGCTCAGAAAGAGGGACAAGCCTGAAGCTTTCTGCTGGAAATATATTTGTTTCACAAATGAGAACCAGTAAGGTGGATCAGAATTTAAACTCAGGCTGCTTCATGACAGCAAGTCTTTAGTTTAGCAAAGCTGCTTAGGGAGCCCAGCCTTTTAATGGAATGAGATAGCAGAAAACTGTTCTTTTCTTCACTAGCTATCCATTAGGCAAAGTGAAGGAAAATCTCTTTTATATCTGACCTAAAAAATGAGGATGGAGAGTTTCTTTTATGACACATCTCTTTATTAAAAAATTTTCATTCTAGATGAGAGAGATCTGAGAAGTGAACAAAAATGCTGACTATCAAAGCCTTCATATGAAGATGCTTGTTATACTCTAATTTAATAAATGGCTAACTTCATTCCTTATATTGATCAAAAGTCCATATATCAAAAATTTGAATTAAAAAAGTCTTGGTTTTGATCATTTTAATGGGGTTAATTGGGTAGTTTAGGAAGTGATAGGAAAATTTCAGTCACTAAGCACAATTCCTAGTTGGGAAGGAAGTAAAATGCAAGATAAACCAATGTTAGAGAGGAAGAAGATGAATTATTTTCTCTTTCAATAAGCTATTTAAATATAATTTATTTTGTAACGGAAACTGTTCATTTACTTTAAAAACATATTTAGTACATGCAAGGAGTTATTCATAAAATGAGATGTGAGTCCTGCCGTAAAGTGGCTGATAGTGGATTAGGGAAATGAGATTTGTATTTAAATAACTAAAATACAATGTAAAATTGTAAGTGCCATATAAAAGGTGCCAGCAAAAGTGTGGTATTGCCAAAGGAAAAAGTATTCAATCGAGTAATCAGGGAAGATTTGGTGGGCGGGTAGACCTTGAGCGCTGAATTTGAGGATTTGGACTTGCAGATAAGAAATGAATCTTCTCTGCAGGGAGTAACAACGTCAAGATGCAAACTAGGAAAGCAGGAAGTATGAATAGCTACAAGCTGGTACATCAGTCTGACTGGAGGAGGATTTTGCAGGGCAGTGCCTGGGTCCTTGTTTCTTCTTGGGGGAAGAGCCTGACCTTATCTAAGATTAAAATTTTTCTCATTTGGGCTTTAAGAGGTAGTGAATATGTTACCAGTCTTAAGTGTTGTCTCCCTCAGGCACGTGGACAAAAGCAAACCAGACTTTTGGTCTGAAACATAAAAGCGTTGTTGAGAATGGCAGTGAGGCTGAGCTGGGCTCAGCTGAGTTGAGAATGGGCCCAGTTGGTTCTGGTCAGGGGAGGTGGAAGTGAGAGAGTTTGGTGGAAGGGGGGAGGAGATCTGGCCATGGTGTCTCTGAAAGCCTGTTTATCTTTCTTGTAGATTCGATTTGCTCTATCTACCTAGTACTTTCAAATGTTAGATTTGAAAATAAAGATGGTTTGAGGGGAAAAAGGGCTCCTCCATAGCTGCATGAAAGGGAGTGAATATTATAAGAAAGAATTGGGACTACTTAGGGAGAAGTCAGTAAGTCTTTAATATTTTGGGGAAAGGGAATGAACAAGGTCAGATTTCTGAAAAGGTTGGGTTTGTGATTCATTTGCCTTTAATTCTTCAGTATCTAAGTATAGTCCTGTAAAACCAGATGCTAAGTGTTTTCATTTTAAATTATTGGACATCTTATATCAATGGACAAGGCGAAGTGAATGAGGAAAACCGGGTGACTGGAAAAATGAGTTTAAGGGTTTGCAAGAGGCTGTGTAATTGGAACTTGGCTAAGGCAGTGACATTGGCAATGGGGAAACGCTATGACTATTAAGTATTTCAAAGGTAGAACTGACAGGATTTGAAAATTAATCTGCTATTAGTGTCAAGGAAGAAATCAAAGAGGATTCCTAGTTTTGAACCTGGGGTTTGGGAATTTGATGGTGTAAAGAACATACCTATATAAGGAAGGCAACAGGAATATTTTGAATAAAGATGAATAGTTTAGTTTCAAGTATGTGTTTAAGGTGACAGAGATATATTTTAGATGTTTAATAATAAATAGTTGGACAGGCAAGCCTGAATTTTGCATGAAATAAGGGTAACAGATGAATACTATGGAGGCATTTGAATCATGGTGATTGAGAAAGGAGAGACTAAATAAAATTGAGAGCCAAGGGTGTATTTTGAGGAAATCTTTATTTAGGGGGGTGTGAAGAAAACTTGAAAAATTTTTTATAGATATGATTTCAATAAGCTACTTTGTTTTTGGCAGTATTAGAAATTAATGAGATAATAGGAAGCAGAAGTTAGGACTATACTTGAACTCTTTCCAGGAAAGAGAAATCCAAATTCAAGTTTAAGCACCACGATGCAAATCCACAGGAGAGCCATGTTTGACTTGTTTATCACTCTCTCTTCATTTTCTTATACTTAGTAGTTCCTGAATAAATATATAAAGATATTTGAATTAAATGGATTAAATAGGTTAAAGTCAATAATTTATTGTGAAATAATTTCTCTGTTCTTTTGCTTTGGGGGTTTTATTTTATTTTTTAATTTTATTGAAGTATAGTTGATTTACAATGTTGTATTTAATTTCTGCTGTACAGCAAAGTGACTGAGTTATACATATATATTCTTTTTCATATTCTTTTCCATTATGGTTTATCACAGGATATTGAGTATAGTTCCCTGTGACCTTGTTGCTTATGCATCCTATATATAATAGTTTGCATCTGCTAATCCCAAACTCCAAATCCTTCCCTCCCCCACCCCTCCTCCCCTTTGGCAACCACAAGTCTGTTCTCTATGTCTAAGAGTCTGTTTTTGTTTTGTAGATAGGTTCATTTGTGTCATATTTTAGATTCCACATATAAGTGGTATCAAATGATATTTGTCTTTATCTTTCTGATTTACTTCGCTTAGTATGATAATATCTAGTTGCATACATGCTGCTGCAAGTGGCATTATTTCATTCTTTTCAATGGCTGAATAATATTCCATTGTGTGTGTGTGTGTGTGTGTGTGTATATATATATATATATATATATACACATACATACATACACACACATACACATACCACATCTTCTTTATCCATTGATGGGCATTTAGATTGCTTCGATGTCTTGGCTATCGTAAACAGCACTGCAATGAACATTGGGGTGCATGTATCTTTTTGAATTATAGTTTTGTCTGGGTATATGCATGGGAGTTTAATGAGTTTAATTATGAGTTTAATTAGGTCCCATTTATTTATTTTTGCTTTTATTTGTGTTGCCTTGGGAGACTGACCTAAGAAAACATTGGTACAGTTTATGTCGGAGAATGTTTTGCCTATGTTCTCTTCTAGGGTTTTATGGTGCCATGTCTCATATTTAAGTCTTTAAGCCATTTTGCATTTATTTTTGTGTATGGTGTGAGGGTGTGTTTTAACTTCATTGATTTACATGCAGCTGTCCAACTTTCCCAACACCACTTGCTGAAGAGACTGTCTTTTTCCCATTGTATATTCTTGCTTCCTTTGTCGAAGATTAATTGTACATAGGTGTGTGGGTTTATTTCTGGGCTCTCTATTCTGTTCCATTGATCTGTATGTCTGTTTTTGTGCAATACCATGCTGTTTTGATTACTGTAGCTTTGTAGTATTGTCTAAAGCCTGGGAGGGTTATGACCCCTGTGTTCTTTTTCCTCAGGATTGCTTTGGCAATTCTGGGTCTTTTATGTCTGCATATAAATTTTAGGATTAGTTGTCCTAGTTCTGTGAAAAATGTCATGGGTATTGGATTTTATTTTTTTAATTATAGGTTTAACATATGCTTATTGAAAAAAATTCAAACAAAAAGTATAAAGTAAGTAGAAAAAAGTGAGTAGGACATTACTGTGAATGTTTTGTATTATATTTTTAGACATTTTTATATGCAGCATATATATATATATTTATTCACTTATTTATTTATATTGGAATTTACCCTTTAACTTTCACAATATATTATGGGAGATTTATTACATTAGTACATATACATCTATCTTACTGTTTTTAATAGCTGTGAATAATGTCCCATAGTGTGATGTACAATGATTATTTTTACCATACTACTAACGGGCACTTAAGTAGTATGCAATTGTATTTTTTCATATTTATCGATGACAGTACATCGCCCATTCTTATATAAATATCTTTATGTACACGTGTGAATAATTTTGTGAGATAGATTCCTTTTAGTCACAGAATATACTCATTTCAAATTTTGTTATTGACAAATTATCCTTCAAACAAGCAGTATCAATAAAAAAATCTTTGCAAATGTACAAGCAAATGTATAAAGCAACTTGACTGCACATTTTTTGCTTATTGCTGTTTTGACAGTAAGGATTTAAGTATCCAAGCGTAACTTTTATTTTAAGTACTGAAAAAAAATTCCTTTTTGAAATCTGGATCAATGAACAAGTATTTTCTGTAGTGAAAATATGCTAGACTATTTTTCTCCTTCAGTCCTCAACTCCTGATTCCACTAAAATTTATGTGTTCCTTGAAAGGGTTGGGCTGATTGCAGGTGAGTTGGGTATTACAGGTGTGGTTATTCTAACAGGAAAAAACCCACATATGTCCAGGGGACAATCAGTTAATAAGAATATGTGAGGTTGGCCACAGTTAATAGAATTGGGATTCTGAACAGGAAGGATCACATACCTAATATAGCAAAGGCATTAAAATTTAATTTATTTAATTTAATATTATAGTCATTTTCATATTAATATTCCAAATTCAGTGTTATTTAATACATATTTTTAAATTATGCACATCAAAGCACGAAGGTCTGTGAGACAGATTCTACCAGCATGATGCTAGTCTTGACTCAGTTCTTAATAGTGATGCTCAGGGCCCAAATTGGGTCTGACTGGACGACTCCCATGCTATTCTGGTGTCTCTGATATGGAAGACCCTTGACTACTAGAAAGGAGGGAGGTTTTAGAGGGCTTCTTCCATGTCTGAAAAAGGGTAATTCAATCTCCTCTGAAAGCCTAGTATTTGTCTTATATATTTTATATTTATTAAGCAGTGTAGTTAAAAAATATGTAAGTCTGTTACTCTGTAAGTTATTATCAAAATTTTATAGCTTGGAGATTAAAGATGCCCAGATAAGTAACTTGCTCCAAGTTTACATGCAAGTAAATGGCACCAACTTAAATTTAATGGAAGATCTAGTGCCCTTTGTAAGATACCACATTTATTCCTTTGAGTACCTGAACTGATTTCTAGAGTGAAATTCTCTGGAAAAATCCCATACTGTATTCCAAGCTCCTCTACATTGCATATTTAGGCATCAGGAAATTAAAAGACCTAAGTGGTTCAGGCCTTGTCACTGTGTGAGCACACACAACTGACAAATAACCATTCGGGGTAATTCATTACCTCAGTATGAGCACTGGAGTGTTATGCAAAGCTAACAACTAAGAAAAACAAGGCACAAATAGTAAGGACTCAATCTTTAAACCATGTATTCCTGTGGAAAATGAGAATTAACAACCAAGTTACTAGGAATACAAAAGTGATAATGTATATTTGAGAATGTTACAGTCCTTTTGAAAGGGCAGTTGTAGAATTTTATAGAAGTTACTAGAGATTAGTATGTTTCATGGGTAATAAAAATTAAATGAATTCTAACTAGCTCAATAAAATGACCAAAACTAAATTGGAGAAAATAAACATTTAAATAACTTTAAACATGTCTAACCTCTTATTTATATCATCCCAACAGCTGTGCCCCTCCTGTTTATTCCTGCTTTACAAGTCATTTTAAACTATCAATTCCCTGACATCTATAAAATCAGCATTGTTTCTTGCCAAATGTATTCATATCACCTTTATCCTCCTATCCATCCACATGCACTTCTTATGTTTCCATAGCACTGAAATAAGAGGAAATACCTGAATAAGAAAAAACCTGAAATGGTGAAAAGTAGAACCAAAATTCATTTCATTTGTCTTAGAGACTTGCTATGTAATTCTCTTTAGGGCCAACCTCATCCATTTTAAAATACATACTCATTTAATATTTGATCTACACAACAGAGGTATATTTAGTCACCATATGCTAACTGCTATAGCAAACTATTCCTAAATCTCAGTGACTTAATACAATAAGGTTGTATTTTCTTTCTTGTGTCATGGACTGTTGTAAATTAGTTGGGAGAGGAAGGGCTATGCTCCATAAGTCATTTAGGGAGTTGGGCTCTTTGTGTCTATGGCCACATCATCCTCTGTGGCTCTTGAGTCCTCCAGTAGGTACATTATATCCTCATCAACTTTGGGTGTGATCAATCTTTTTAGTTTTAGCCGTGCTACTAAGTTTGGCTTGGTAAAACTCATTGTGGTGGTGGTGGTGGTGGTGGTGTTTTTTAACATCTTTATTGCAGTATAATTGCTTTACAATGGTGTGTTAGTTTCTGCTTTATAACAAAGTGAATCAGTTATACATATACATACATCCCCATATCTCTTCCCTCTTGTGTCTCCCTCCCTCCTACCCTCGTTATCCCACCCTTCTAGCTGGTCACAAAGCACCAAGCTGATCTCCCTGTGCTATGCAACTGCTTCCCACTAGCTATCTATTTTACATTTGGTAGTGTATATATGTCCATATATACACTACCACTCTCTCACTTTGTCCCAGCTTACCCCTCCCCCTGCCCATGTCCTCAAGTCCATTCTCTAGTAGGTCTGTGTCTTTATTCCCATCTTGCCCCTAGGTTCTTCATGACCATTTTTTTTTTTTTTTTAGATTCCATATATATGTGTTAGCACACGGTATTTCTTTTTCTGTTTCTGACTTACTTCACTCTGTATGACAGACTCTAGGTCCATCCACCTCACTACAGATAACTCAATTTCGTTTCTTTTTATGGCTGAGTAATATTCTGTTGTATATATGTGCCACATCTTCTTTATGCATTCATCTGTCGGTGGGCACTTAGGTTGCTTCCATGTCCTGGCTATTGTAAGTAGAGTTGCAATGAACATTGTGGTACATGACTCTTTTTGAATTATGGTTTTCTCAGAGTATATGCCCAGTAGTGGGATTGCTGGGTTGTATGGTAGTTCTATTTTTAGTTTTTTAAGGAACCTCCATACTGTTCTCCATAGTGGCTGTATCAATTGACGTTCCTACCAACAGTGCAAGAGGATTCCCTTTTCTCCACACCCTCTCCAGCATTTTTGTTCGTAGATTTTTTGATGATGGTCGTTGTTTTTTTGATTTGCATTTCTCTAATGACCAATAATGTTGAGCATATTCCATGTTTATATATGCCATCCAAAATGTTTTCTTGCGTAATATCTCTTCGCATATCATGCCTATTTTTCAGTTGAGTTTTGAGAGGTAGCCCTTTCCTCTGATTCCTCAGTAGTATCTCTGTCCTCTCTAATAGAGGAGGTGGCTCAGCACCCTGGACCTGTACCCTCTGGATTTATGTTGACAGCAGTAGCCCTGCAGACCTCTGAGCCACATTAACATTATTCTTTCATTTTCTTAAAGGAGACAGGTGTTCACAGCTGAGTGGCTCTCTTGGCCCATATCCTGCCTGTAGAGTCCCAGAATTCCAACAGCCTATTTCATTACATCTCATCTCTGCCCACTTCCATCCAAGTCAGCAGTGTTTCTGCTTTAGTGGTTGATCCATGAGTTGCATGTCTTTAATTTCTCCAGCAAAAGTTTGTACAGTCAGACCTTGGCCCTGTTTCAGATCATACTATCTGAACAAACTGAGAATTTTCCAAATCATCAAGTTCTGATTCATTTTTGCTTAACAGTTCCTTTTAAATTTTATCTATTTTCTCTCACATTTACTATAAGAAACAAGGTGAAACCAGGCTGCATCTTCAACACTTTGCTAGGAAATCTTAGCTAATTATCCAAGTTCATCACTTAAAGTTTCACTTTCCACCCAACGGCAGAAAATAATGCAGCCCAGATTTTTGGCACTTTACAAAAGAAGAAATATCTTTATGTGTGGCCAAGATGATAAAGCAGAAAAACCCTGAGCTTGCCTCCTCCCATGGGTTTACCAAAATTACAATTATTGAGTAACTATCTATGAGGATGACCTGAAGACTAGCAGAAAAGATTTTCCACAACTAAAAATGTTAAGAAGGAGGCACAATAATATGGGTAGGAGGGAATGAGACACGAATGAGTCAAGGTCCATATCCTCAGGTAGGTGACCCACAAATGGGAGGATAATCACAATTACAGAGGTACCTCCCTAAAAGTGAGCGGGTCCTAAACCTATATCGGATTCCCCATCCTAGGGCTTCTGCACTGGGAAGACAAGTACCCAGAACATTTGGCCCCAGTGGGGCTTGTTTTCATGAGAGCTGGAGGGCTGTGGGAACAGAAATTCTGCTCTTAAAGGATGAAAACAAAATTTCACATGCCCTAAGTCCCTGCACACAGGCAATAATTTGAAAGGAGCCTGGTTCAGACCCACCTGCTGATCTTGGAGAGCCTCCTGGCTCTACTGCCTAGGCAATAGGAAACTAGGACTCCTCTTGGGACATAGGTCCTGGCAGCAGCCATTTTGAGGAGCTTATTCTACCACAAAATCACTGGCGTTTCAAGTGCCATTCTGGAGTCCTTCCTCTAATCTATTAGCACTGAGGTTCAGCCTTGCCCACCAGTGGGCTGCCTGCTTGCAAGGTCTGGCAACCAACTGTGCCAGGGGCCAACCTTGAATATTAGTGCACCCACAGTAATTGGCTCCACCACAACAGAAGGGCTCATGCAGCCACATAGAAGATACCCCTAGAGCATCTGTAACCAGAGAGGAATGTGCCTCTGGGCCCCATAGGACATCTCTGATATAGGGCCACTTCTCTAAGATCAGGAAATTAACCAACCTACCTAATATATAGAAATAAACACAGAGAAGTGAACAAAATAGGAAACAAAGAGATATGTTCAAAATGAAGGAACAAGACAAGACCTCAGAAAAAGAACTAAATGAAATGGAGATAAGAAATCTACCCAATAATAGTTCAAAGTAATTGTCATAAAGATGCTCAACAAACTTGGGAGAACAATGGATGAATAGAGGAGAAGTTTTACAAGTTAGAAAATTATAAAGAAGAACCAAACAGCTGAAAAATACAATAACTGAAATAAAAAATACACTAGATGGAAACAATAGTAGATTAGATGATATAGAGGAGCAGATCAGCAAACTGGAAGACAGAGTAGTGAAAATCAACTAAGCTGAACAGAAAAAAAGAAAGATTTAAATGAAGATAGTTTAAGAAACTTCTGGGGCAACATCAAGGGTGTTAACATTTGCAGTATAGGGGTCCCAGGAGAACAGAGAGAGAAAGAAGCAGAGAACTTATTTGAAAAATAACAGATGAAAACTTACCTGGGGAAGAAAACAGAATTCTAGGTCCAGGAAGCACAGAGTCTCAAACAAGATGTACCCCCAAGAGGTCCATACCAAGACACATTATAATTAAAGTGGAAAAAATTAAAGATAAAGAGAGAATCTTAAAAGTTGAAAGAGAAAACAAACTAGTTATACACAAGGGAAATCCTATAAGAACATGAGCTGATTTTTCAGCAGAAACTTTGCAGGCCAGAAGGGAGTGGCATGATATATTCAAAGTGATGAAAGGAAAAAACTCAAAACCAGGAACACTCCACCCAGCAAGGATATCATTCAGATGAAGGAGAGAGAAAGATTATTACAGACAAGCAAAAGCTAAAAGAGTTCAGCAACACTAAACTGGTTCTTCAAGAAATGTTAAAGGGACCTCTCTAAGAGGAAAACAAAAGCCACAACTATAAATATGAAAATTATGAAAGGAAAAATCTCATTGGTAAAGGCAAACATGCAGTGAAAGTAGTAGATCAACCACTTATAAAGCTAGTAGAAGTGTTACAAAAGTAGTGAAATCATTGATAGCCACAATAAGTAGTTAAGAGGTACACAAGATAAAAATGTAAAATATGACATCAAAAACAAATGTAGGGCAGTGTGGTAAAATTCAGATATGTTAGATTGCATTAAAACTTAAGAGATCAACTTAAAATAATCTCATATATATCTAGGTTGTTATATATGAACCTCACAGTAACTACAAACCAAAACCTATAATAGATACAAACACACAGAAAGAGAAAGGAATTCCAACATAACACTAAAGATGCTCATCAAATCACAAGGGAAGAGAGCAAAAGAAGAAGAAAGGAACTGAAAAGAACTATGAAAAGATCCAAAAAACAATTAACAAAATGGCAATAAGTACACACCTATCAACAATTACTTTGAATGTGAGTGGACTAAATGTTCCAATCAAAAGCCATAGAGTGGCTGAATGAATAAAAAAAAAATCAAGACCCATATATATGCTGCATCAAGAAGAACAAAAAACCCAGGGATGAATGAAATGCAATCCCTATCAAAATATCAATGGCATTTTTCATAGAACCAGAGGAAATAATTCTAAAATTTGTATGTAAACACAAAAGACCCCAAATAGCCAGAGCAATCTTGAGAAAGAACAAAGCTGGAGGTATCGTACTCCCTGATTTCAAACCATGCTACAAAGCTACAGTAATTAAAACAGTATGGTACTGGCACAAAAATAGACACAGAGATCCGTGGAACAGAATAGAGAGACTAGAAATAAACCTACACTTATATGGTCAATCAGTCCATGACAAAGAAGGCAATAACATACAGTGGGGAAAAAGACCACCTCTTCAATAAACGGTGCTGGGACAGCCACATGGAAAAGAATAAAGCTGGACTGTTTTCTCATACCATGTACAAAGATAAAGTCAAAATGGATGAAAGACCTAAATGTAAGACCTGAAACCATAAAACTTCTAGAAGAAAACATAGGCAGTATGCTCTTTGACATCAGTCTTAGCAGTATTTTTTTGGAACTGTCCCTTCAGGTGAGAGAAACAAAAATAAACAAGTGGGACTAAATCAAACTATAAAGCTTTTGTACAGAAAAGGAAACCATCAACAAAACAAAAAGGCTGCCTACTGCATGGGGGAAGTTATTTGCAAATGATATAACTGATAAGTGGTTAATATCCAAAATATACAAAGAATTCATACAACTCAACACCAGAAAACAAGTAATCTGATTAAAAAGTGGGCAGAGGACTTGAATAGACATCTTTCCAGTGAAGACATACAGATGGCCACAGACACATGAAAAGATGCTCAACATCATTAATCATCAGGGGATGAAAATCAAAACCATAATGAAATATCACCTCACACCTGTCAGAATGGCTATCATCTAAAAGACAACAAATAACGGTGTTGGCTAGGAAGTGGAGGAAAGGGAATCCTTGAGCGCGGTTGGTGGGAATGTAAATTGGTGCAGCTACCATGGAAACAGTATGGAGATTCCTCAAAAAATTAAAAATAGAACTGCTGTATGATCTGGCAGTTTCACTTCTGGATATTTACCTGAAGAAAACAAAAACACTAGTTTGAAAATATTTATGCACTCCAGTGTTCCTTGCAGCATTATTTACAATAGCTAAGATGTGGAAGCAACCTACGTGCCCACTGATAAATGAATGAATAAAGAAGAGGTGGCATATATACACAATGGAATATTTCTCAGCCATAAAAAAAGCTTGACGTATGTGATAACATGGATGGATCTAGAGGATATTATGCTAAGTGGAATAAGTCAGACAGAGAGAGAGAAATACCGCATGATCTCAGTTATATGTGGAATCTAAAAATCAGAACAAACATAACAAAACAAAAACAGGCTCATAGATACAGAGAACAAATGGGTGGGTGCTGAAAGAGGGGGAAAGCGGTGGGTGAAATAGGTGAAGGGGATTAAGAGGTACAAACCTCCAGGTATATAATAGTTAAGTCACAGAGACATAATATACAGCATAAGGAATATAGTCAATTATATTGTAATAACTTTATATGGGGACAGATGGTTACTAGATTTGTCATGATCATTTCATAATGTTTGAAAATTTCACATCATTATGTAGTACACCTGAAACTAACATAATATTGTATGTCAACTGTATTTTAATTTTTAAATTAATATTATATATAAATATCCTTATAAAGTTAAATATTTCAATTAAATATATATCTTTCTATATATTTAAATATACATATTTGGTACATAGACATCATCATACTGTATATAAATTTCTCTTTTATTGTTGTCAATACATTTCAGACTATTTTAATACACATATTCATGCATATAATTCTTTTTAATATTCACATGTTATTTTTACAACATACTGTAAATATGTTATATTTTATAATATTTAGTTTCACATTCTTCTCCATCTTCTAATGGTGATATAATCTTAGGGCCAGTTACTTAATTTTTCTGTACCCCAGTTTCCCTATTCAGAAAAAACTGATGCTGATAAAATATCTCCCTCATAGGTTGATTATAAGAATTGAATCATAACCCATGTGAAGCCATTAGTACAATATCTGGCAGATAGTAGGCACTAAATAATTGTTACCTATTACTGCTGCTTCCAAGATTCAGTGCCAGTTCTTATGCCTTTTACCAGAACTCCTGGTCAGGAACCATTCGTTTTGGCATTGTTAGGAATGAGGTATTCCTTCTACATAGTGTTTCTGCTCTTGTTAAGTCCTCATTTATCCAGCACTTTAGCCCGTCACACAGGTGAACATAAAATTTACCACTGACGATGCGGAGAAGCAATTCTGGATTATATGGCTGTCACTTTTCACTGTCCTAGCTGTTTCCCTCTTCATCTACCAAATGCCAGGCCCCACTCCACATGACACCCTCTGAAACTGACAACCTCTGACACGTTGCCCAGAAATATCTTACTGTAAAGTAGCTATGCCACTTCTCAGTGGCCCTGACAGTCAACCCTGTAATATGACACCCTAAAAGGTCTCCATCTTCAAAGTAGCAAAAAAAAAAAAAATTTAGTTCAAAATAAAATTATTTTTAATTCACTTAATTTTCTTCTCTTTTCTTTTTTTTTTTTTTTTTTTTTTGGTAGAGAAGGAGTAAAAGATAGACATGAGATCAAAGAGTGCTAGACTGGTAAATTCCCAGAAGGTAATAGACCATTGTGTTGGAGTGCAGGGTAGGATAAAATGTATTCTCATTTAAAATGTATTAGTACAAAATTGATTAATCATTAAACTTATCAATTTGATTCACTAAGTTTCAACCAAATAAGCTGTCACTGAAACAGAGCTCTATACTTTGAATCATAATCTGATAACTTAGTCAGTAATCAAGGTGTGAATTTCTTAAATCACCTCTAGTTCAAATTATCTACTAAGACCCATTTGGGCAACATAGAAAATAATTTGATATTTCTTAATTTTTAGTCTCCATTTATAAAATAGCAATAGTGTTTAACTCTTTGACATAAATTTTGAGAAAACTGAATTTGAGGAACCTTCTCTCCCTTGTGTTTGGTATGCTTATACAATTGGCATCTGTTTTTCAAGAAATAAGGTGAGATTTTGCTCTATTTTTAAAATTGGGTATAAGTCAATTTAAGGTTAAAGATGCAGCGCACTCCTTGGCTTTTTGGACAATTTTTTAGAGAAGTTTGCTTTTGAGAAGGTGGCTGCATGAATATGTCTCCCTTCGCCCCACAGAAGCAGTTAAAAATCCATTCGGAGGTTTTAAGCAAAGTTCACTTGATTGTAGGTCAGTACCCAGTGGATAAATCACAAAATTGCTTCAAATAACGTACGTGATTTGTTTTCTCCCTGCTAAGGAGAAGGTCTGAACTGAGAAAGCATGAAGTAAGAATTGTTTCCTCACCCCTAAGGTTAACGCCCCTGTCACAACTGAAGTCACCATCAAGGAAAAACAGAGAAGTAGCTTAAAATGCAACTGTTTTCATCAATCTGCCACAGGCAGCAGAAAACAAATGATCGTGGATCCTATCTGCCAGTGGCAGGGTATTTGTTAAAGTACAAAGATAAGAGAAAAGAAGGGACAAGAAATCCCTTGGCAAAGAACATGAGTGAAACATGCCACCAAAAGTGCAGGGCCTTCCAAAAATAGTCTCTTGTGATCACTGAGGCCTGTTAGGTTGGCAAAATGTAATGTTTGGGTGAATGTGTTAGGCGTAAATGTTCCCCTTTAGAGTATTAGGCTATTGACCCCCTGCTGCAAGAATAATCTTTCTCAAGCACCATTTTCATCATGTCGTTTCTACTCAAGGACCCTTAGGGCAGAGCACCCTGGTGCCTACCATATTAAATCCAAACTCTTCAGCTTGGCATCCTCAGTGGTCCTCTCCAACTGATCTTTGCCTCTATTGCACCAGCAAACAGGCCCTCTTCAATCCATTCAAGTAGATTGGTGTGCTTTTCTCTGTATAGCTTTTTTGGTAGAAACTGGCTTTAAGATTCTGCTTCTCATTCTCCTCCAGCCTTGAATGTTCTCCTTGTTCCCAAAGGTACACATATACTTCTGTTCCACGCCTGTTGAAGTCTCTGCGATTAGCTTTGAAATTAGCTTCCCTCAGGAAGTCTTCCCCGACTAACCTTAGCCCTATTCTGTTAATTTTGATTTTGTGTCCCTCTTCAATTTGTACTGTTTTTCCATATATATTCTTCACTGTGAGTTTCACTTCTGTAAGTTTGTTGCCCCAAGCTAGAGTCAAAATATAACAATCGTAGCATGTTTTATGTTTGTTTTTCCAGTGACTTGATCATCATTCATTCTTTTATTTCTTCACTACATGTTTATTACTTAATTACTCTATGTCAGGAACATCGCTAAATTCTGAGTCCAGGGAATTCCCTGGCGGTCCAGTGGTTAGGACTCTGCGCTTTCACTGCCAAGGGCGCAGGTTCGATCCCTGGTTGGGGAACTAAGATCCTGCAAGCTGTGTTGTGGCCAAAACAAGCAAACAAACAAAAACAATACTTCTCATTGTCAATATTAAAAAAAAATTCTGAGTTCAAAAATAGACAATAAACTGTTCCAGTTTGGGGGAATACTTAAATTCTAGTTGATTCAAGACCAAAGTGGTGTGTGAGCACAGAAGCAGCTCAGGTAAAGTTTTCTGAAAGAAGTAGCCTCATCTTAACCTATATGTATTACATTCAAGATAAACTAGGAATTTCTGGGGAGGAATAAGCAAGATGGAGAATCTCTTTGATATAAAAGTAATAAAAAATTTGTGGAAATTCAAAATATAAATGTGATTCTTAAAAACCTCAATCTTAGCTTCATGTCAGCGCAAACATTTTTCTTTCATGGGACGATTTGCTGAATGCAGGTTTATTTCAGAAATTTAATTTCTCTAAATAAATGCCATGC
This sequence comes from Phocoena sinus, assembly GCF_008692025.1. Classification (NCBI taxonomy): domain Eukaryota; kingdom Metazoa; phylum Chordata; class Mammalia; order Artiodactyla; family Phocoenidae; genus Phocoena; species Phocoena sinus. Next base: position 40,330,048 of record NC_045772.1, on the reverse strand, counting down.
TAGGTATTGCATGTTATAGAATTGTTTAGAATTGACCTGCTGGTCTCAGAAATTAATGTTATGACCCTTCATGGGTCATAAAATTTAGACATATAATCACCAGCTTCTTAAACCAGGTAATAATGTATAATATGATGCAGAAGTATAGCTGCTACTGTTATTATGTTATTGAGAAATAAATTATTTTAGGACAAGAAAAAGCTTACAATAAAAATCAAAGTTTCAGTATAGAGACTTTTAATCTGTATGGTTGAATAGACTTATTTTTATTAACATAGTCTGATTCTTTTTACTTCTTCCCCCTTAATTTGTTTTGTCATTTGCCGGTCATTCAAAGGTACTTAAATCTCATGTGAGCTACAGAGCGTAAATATATGAGATTCTTGTCTTAAATGTTAATTCTAGATATTTAAGTTGATGATTCCATTTTGGAAGCTATATTGTTCATTATATATATGTATATATATGTATATTTATACAGAAAGAGCAAGAGATAGAGGGAGAAAGAGAGATGGATTGATTGATTTTAAGGTATTGGCTCATGAAGTTATGGAGGCTGGCAAACCCCAAATCTACAGGGTGGTCCAGCAGGATGGAGACCCAGGGTAGAATCAATGTGAAGTTCAAGTCCAAAGGCAGTCTGCTGGCAGATCTCCTTTTGGGAGGGGAGATAAGTCTTTATTCTATTACAGTCTTCAACTGATTGGATGAGTCCCACCCACATGATGGAGGGTAATCTGCTGTACTCAAAGTCCATGAATTTAAACTATTAATCTCATCCAAAAAAGCATCCTTATGGAAATATCCAGAATAATGTGTGACCAAATATCTGGGCACTGTGGCCCAGTTAAGTTGACACATAAAATTAACCATCACAGAAGTCAGAAGTTTTCTTCTTTGTCTTATTTTAGACCTTATTAAAAGTTATGGAGAGAACTGTGTTCAAGGCTTATCTTTTGTCTTGTTTTGTTTTTAATTTAATTAATTTTTATTTTTGGCTGCATTGGGTCTTCATTGCTGCGTGCCGGCTTTCTCTAGTTGTGGCGAGCAGGGGCTACTCTTTGTTGGGATGCGTGGACTTCTCATTGCAGTGGTTTCTTTTGTTGCAGAGCACAGGCTCTAGGCACATGGGCTTTAGTAGTTGCAGCACGTGGGTTCAGTAGTTGTGGCTCGTGGGCTCTAGAGCACAGGCTCAGTAGTTGTGGAGCACAGGGTTAGTTGCTCCACGGCATGTGGGGTCTTCCCGGACCAGGGCTCAAACCCATGTCCCCTGCATTGGCAGATGGATTCTTAACCACTGCGCCACCAGGGAAGCCCCAAGGCTTATCTTTTGAATTCATATGACTTGACTACAGGCTCATGAATCACAGTCCTCACCACTGCCACCTCATCACAACCACCGCATATGCTTAACGTTGTCTCTGTATTATTCAATGAAGTGTTTTCAATTCTGGCTAATCAGCCAATAAAACAACCTAAGTGTTCATCATGGATGAACATGGATAAGGAAAATGTGCATATATAAAATGGAATATTATTCAGCCACTAAAAAGGTTATCCTGTCATTTTTGACAACATGGATGGATCTTGAGGCTATTATGCTAAGTGAAAAAAGTCAGACAGAGAAAGACAAATACCATATGATCTCACTTTTATGTGGAAACTAAAAAAAACTCCCCAAACTGAACTCACAGATACAGAGAACAGATTGGTGGTTACCAGAGGGAGGGGTAAGGGGTAGGTAAAATGAGTTGAAGGTAGTCAGAACTACAAATTTCCAATAATAAAAATAAATAAGTCCTAGGGATGTAATTTACTGCATGAGGACTATAGTTAATAATACTGCATTGTACATTTGAACGTTGCTAAGGGAATCAATCTTAAAAGTTCTTATCACAAGGAAACAATTTTTAACTATATGTGGTGATGGATGTTGATTAAACTTATTGTAGTAATCATTTTGTAATATATACATGCATCAAATCATTATGTTGTACACCTAAAACTAATATAATGTCATATGACAGTCATCTCAATAAAAAACAACAACATATATATATTGAGTCCTTATTAGATTTTATGCATTATTCCGGGTACTGTCCATAGCAGCCTGTTCTTCTGAAGCTTACATTCTATTGAGGACCACACACAACAATAAATAAATAAATGAACATAATAAAAGATAAAGTAGTAATAACTACTCTGGAGAAAAATAAAGCAGGGCATGAGAATAGTAGGGAGAACTATTTTAGACAGGGTGGTCAGGGAACCCTCTCTGTGAAGGTGATGCTTCTGTTTCAACAGGAACCTAAAGAAATGTTGGGAGAAACTAGGCAGATATCTGGGAGAAGTATGCTATATTCAGAGGCACTAGTAAGTGAGACATCCTGAGATGATTCTGACTTGCTGTGTTCAAGGAATAGCAGAGGCCAACTTGGCCAGAGCAGTGAAAGATAGAGGAGAGGTAAGAAATGAGGGCAGAGGTAGCCAGGAGCAGGTTGTAATTGGGGTTGTCAGGGACACAAGCTGTATAATCAAGTACACTGCTATGGTGTTTTTATTAATGAGCAGAGAGAAAAGGAATTTTGGATCTTATTGTAAAATATAATAAAGATGAAGTTTTCAAATGCAAATACCTATCTGGGCTGGCCAGATAAGGAAATGTGTGAGGCATGTTGGTGGAAACTCTGATGATCTGAAGAGTAAAGGCCTTGTCAAAAGGGGATTTCTTATACCAACTTCTAGCAAATTATCATCATGCAGGTAAGCTTTAAATTTGAGACTTCTGATAAAATGGTTTGGCATGTTAATTATGTGCATTATGGAAAGAAACATACATTTATTATACCTCCTCTCTAAGCCAGGCATTGTAAAATTAGATTTCATACCTGTTCTCATACAGTCTTCACAATTAAATGAGAGGTACTTTTCAAAGAATAACAGAGCCATATCAGAAGGCAGTTCCTACTTTAAAAAATCATCAGCAACCATGGCAGTAAGTTGGAGGTCAGGACTGACACATACTCTGTCACACAGTTAGGTCAGTGAAATGGTATGTGTGGATGAGACTCATCCAGTTTTGTCTGAGCCACCATGGTTTGATGGCTGTCAGTACCAGAGACTTATGCATAAATTTCAAAATTGTTTTCTGAGAACTAAATATTCTGAACTACTCACATATATCAAGGTTATAAAATAATTGAGAGTGAGAGTTGTTTTTAGAAGAATTTCTTTCTTGTAAGCTATGCTATGAGCCCCACTCCCAGAAAGAAAAGGGATAAAATTATTGATCCATTACCAAAAGCCTAGGAAAAAAGAATGGCTTTCATAGGATTAACTCAGGAAACATTTGTCTTCTGAATCCTCTTTGGAAAATCTCAAAAGCCAGAAATGACTGAGTAATATTCCATTGTATGCATATACCACATCTTCTTAAACTCATCGTTTGTTGGTGGGCATTTGAGTTGTTTCCATGTCTTGGCTAGTGCTGCCGTGAACATTGGGGTGCATGCATCTTTTCAAATTAGAGTTCTCACTTTTTCCAGACATATGCCCAGGAGTGGGGTTGCTGGAAACTATCTTAGCTCTATTTTTAGTTTTTTAAGGAAGCTCCATATTGTTTTACACAGTGGCTGCACGAATTTACATTCCCACCAACAGTGTAGGAGGGTTCCTTTTCTCCACATCCTTTCTAGCGTTTATTATTTGTAGACTTTTTTTTTTGTAGACTTTTTGATGGGAGCCATTCTGACAGGTGTGAGGTGATACTCCATTTTGATTTAGATTTGCATTTCTCTAATAATTAACAATGTTGAGCATCTTTTCATGTGCCTGTTGGCCATCTGTATGTCTTCTTTGGAGAAATATCTATTTAGGTCTTCTGCATTTTTTTTGATTGGGTTGTTTGCTTTTTGATATTGAGTTATACAAGCTGTTTGTATATTTTGAATATTAACCCCTTGTCAATTGCATCATTTGCAAATATTTTCTTCCATTCCATAGGTTGTCTTTTCATTTTGTTGATGGTTTCCTTTTCTGTCAAAAGCTTTTAAGTTTAATTAAGTCCCATTTGTTTATTTTTGCTTTAATTTCTTTTGCCTTGGGAGACTGATCTAAGACAACATTGCTACAATTTATGTCTGAGAATGTTTTGCCTATGTTCTCTTCTAGGAGATTTATGGTGTCATGTCTTATTCTTAGGTCTTTAAACCATTTTGAGTTTATTTTTGTATATGGTGTGAGGGAGTGTCCTAAGTTCATTGATTTACATGAGGCTGTCCAGCTTTTCCAACATGATTTGGGGAAGAGACTGTCTTCATTGTATATTCTTGCCTCCTTTGTTACAGATTAATTGACTGTATGTGGGTGGGTTTATTTCTGAGATCTCTATTCTGTTCTGTTGATCTATATGTCTATTTTTGTGCCAATACCACACTATTTTGATTACTGTAGTCAACACTGTAGTATTGACTGAAGTCTGGGAGAATTATGCCTCCAGCTTTGTTCTTTTTCCTCAGGATTGTTTTAAAAAAGAATGAAATGTTGCCATTTGCAGAAACATGGATGGACCTACAGAATATCATACTAAGTGAGTTAAGTCAGACAGAGAAAGACAAGTTTTATATGATGTCACTTAAATGTGACATCTAAAAAATGATACAAATGAATCTATATACAAAATAGAAACAGACTCAGAGACATAGAAAACAAACCTATGGTTACCAAAGGGGAAAGGGAGGAGGGGGAGCGATAAATTAGGAGTATGGGGTTAACAGATACAAACTCCTGTACATAAAATAAATAAGCAACAAGGATTTACTGTATAACACAGGGACAATATTTAATATCTTATAATAACTTATAATAGAAAATAATCTGAAATATATATATAACTCAAGCGCTTTGCTGTATGTCTGAAACTAACGTAATATTGTAAATCAACTATACTTCAATTAAAAAAAATAAAATCGGAAAAATGATACTTAAAGCTAGATATAGGTGATTTGATGGCAGAACTAAAATAGAATTACTACTGCATTATTACCAGGTTGTGGAAAATAATGCATAGACCACTTGTAGATGTATAAGTGAGCACAGCAGCATGGGTTGTATTTGATCCTGTACAAAGAGGAAGAAATCTAACTAGTATTGCTAGATATCTACTGACTGCAGAAACACTAAAAAATGAGCTGACAGTACATCACTTGTATCAAGGGAAATGCAGATAATGGCCCCAGCAAAGGGGGATTTCTGAAGAACATACAAAAATGTTCCATGTGAGAGAATCAGTTTAAACACTGGCCAGGCTCATAGAACCTGAAGCCAGCTTATGACATTAGCAGTCAAGTAAGAACATCACCACTTATAATTTTACCTTTTCTATTCTCCAACCTGGGAAAGTGCAAACTTCCCTCATGATGATAATGTTAATATGTAGAACATACAACTGTTTATTATCAATAATAGTTTCAGTAAATGTTAATAGTTATCATCTCTGGATCAAACCAGTACAATTTAACTCCTTATATATAACCAGTACAATTTAACTCCTTATATATAACTTGTCTTTGCCTAAAGGCAAACTCTTCCACAGATGTTCCTTAAGCCAGGGGTTGGCAACATTTTCCTGTAAAGGGCTAAATAATAACTATTTTATACTTTGTAAGCTAAATGGTCTGTCACAACTTTTCAACTTGGCCATTTTTAGTATGAATGCCTCAAAGACAATATACACATGAGTGGGAGTGGCTATGTTCCAACAAACCTTTATTTACAAAAATAGGCAGCAGGTTGGATTTGTCTCAAGGGCTATAGTTTACCCATGTTTGCCCTAAGTGGTGGAAACAGTCATATTCCTCAATGTTATATGAGTATTCTCATTATGATATCCTTGAAATAGTGAGTAGTCCAATTGCTGAGACAACCAAATATAGCTACTTACATTAGCAGTAACTGAAACCTTAGCTCTACTTGGCTAAACTATGCTTTTTTTGCCCCATTAGTTCCAGTGCAAGATTTCAAACTTTCTATAATTATTCTATTTATTTTGCTTTTTTCCTACAATATTTTGGTGACCTGTGCCACTTTCTATGATTTAATTTACTTGACAATTTCTACTAACTAAACTTGATATTGTTCTCTCCTTTAATAAAAATAGATTTCCATTTGAATCAATAATATACCTCTAGATCAGTATAACTTTAGATTTCTTATATAAACAATCTTAGTGGATCAGTTGATAGTCAAATATAATATCTACATGTATGTTTCTGATCTGGTAGGTAGATTAATGCCTGGAAAATATCTCTGTGTCCAGTAAAATCTTTTCATGCTTGAAGATTGGAAGTTTCACTTCAGGTACTTTGTCACATTGGATAGACTGTCTAAAATCAAAGAAGTAAACAATAGTTATAACAGTGGTCTTTAAAAAATAAGCTTAAAAAATAAATTTAGCTCTTGTCACTTGTAACGTTGCCTGTATTCGGCCTAAGAATCTAAGGAGGCATTTGATTAACTGATTTTCAGGTTGTGACTCAAAGTAGAACTGTGTATTACATATTTTGGTAAAAGTAAGAGTAAAATTATCTCAGAAATATATCAAGCAGACTTTGGCAATTGAGGAATCAATTACTGACAGAATATTTAAGCCGATGATCAGAGAAGATTACTTCCTCAGAGAGTAAATTTATAGTATGATAATAGTAACATATCCTTGATCTCAGAGAAATAAAAATAGGTAATAAAGCAAATGTAATAAATTGATGAGTTATTTGTTAATTTAAAGTGGGGGAACTGATCAAATCGAAAGTTTTGTGGGTTTTGTTGTTATTATTATTTTGCTATTACTAACATTTGAGTTAGAGTGAAAACGACTTTATTTTATTTTTATAAATAGATGCTAGGTCTAAAGCCCACATTCTTAGAACTTCAAAAGTGATTTTATTCCTCCAGTGCTGTGTATGGCAGGCTAAAACAATTCTTTCCTCCATAAAGCATTTAGTAATACTCTGTAAAACATAACAAACACTCTTTCAGATGCACAGCTGAGTTCATATGAAAGTAAAGGAAATACTCAGGGTCCAAAATCAAAGAGGAGTCCAGAAACTAGAGTTGTCAATTGGAACTGAAGCTTGTGTCTGCCCAAGAGCCTTAACAGATTTCAGAAACGTAGAACCTAGGATTGTAGAAGCTACCAGGAGGGTAAAGAACTGAGGTCCCCACATAAACCTGAAACGCTTGCAAGGCACCTACAGTGAAAAGGAAGACTGAAGAAAAATCTATTTATTGCTATAAGGACTGGAAAAAAAATCTTATTTACTGCCCTATGGAGGCAACCAGAAAACAAGTTTGTGTTGATCTGCAAGATGGAAAAAAGAAAATGCCTGAGAATTAAAATCCATAGTACTGCTCTTCTGCATGTTTGATGTTTGTGCTTATATTACCTGCAAAATACAGAAAATGATAAAAAATGAATAAATTGCAGTGGTCACAAGTTGATAGGTCCCAGAGATATGTGGCAGGAGTAAAAGCAAATTCTTCCTTGAGGGGCACAACTTCATGCCAGGTCTCAAAGAATTTATACAGTTAAAGCCTAATGAAACATGGATTCAGAAACGAAAATTACAGAGCATGGAAAGAAATAACCTACCATGAATGAAATCATCAGAAGCAACAGAAAGCATAATTAAACTTACAAGAGTATCATATGATTTGAAATCACATAAAAAGAGTGTAAGTCATATATTAAATATATATGGAAAAAAGAAGCTACAAATATAAGCCAGGTGGATCTAAAAATAAAAAAGAAAATTAGTAGCAATGAAAACTATACTTTTAAAATTAAAACACAATGGATAAATTAAAATGCATGAGACCCAGCTGAAAATAGAATTAGTGAACTGGAAAAATTAATCTAAAAAAATTACATAGAATATAACAAAATAAAACCAAAAAAGAAAAGCATTCAACAGTTAAGAAAATAGTCTTCACCACTACACATGAACCAGTGCAAAGCAATTACTTATTCTCTGAATATGTGCAACAATATAGGCACCAATTAAATTTAAATTCTACAACATTGTATGTCAAACTTATGAAATATAGCTGAAGTGGTGCTTGGAGGAAAACACACACCTAACCACTTGCATTGGATAAAATTATCAGGCAAGCATCCAGCCAAAGAACTCAGAAACAAAACAACAAAATAAATCCAAATAAAGTGGAGGAACTGGAAAAATAAAGATAAAAGCAAATATTAGAGAAGATTAATAAAACCATGAACTTTAAAATTTTAAAAGATATATAATAGATGGATTTTTGGCAAGAATATTGTGGAAAAAAGAAAATATATGAATAAATATTACTAAAAATGAAAAGTGAGATAGAATTACAGATAGGATAGAGAGTAAAAATATTAAAGCAAACATTAGGAAAAACTCTAGACCATCAAATTTTAAAACATATGAAATGGTACATTTCCTAAAACAAAGAAGTAACTTATGTAATAGTGACTGCAAAAGAAAGTCTGGATATATTTTTTTTTTTTTTTTTTTTTTTTTTTTTTTTTTTTTTTTTTTTGCGGTACGTGGGCCTCTCACTGTTGTGGCCTCTCCCACTGCGGAGCACAGGCTCCGGACGCGCAGGCTCAGCGGCCATGGCTCACGGGCCTAGCCGCTCCGTGGCATGTGGGATCTTCCCAGATCGGGGCACGAACCCGTGTCCCCTGCATCGGCAGGCGGACTCTCAACCACTGCGCCACCAGGGAAGCCCATGGATATATTTTTAATCATTAAGGAAATTTAGTCAGATTAATCAGTAGCTAAAAATCTATCCATCAAATACTATGAATATTAAACTACTAGGCCTGTATTACTTTACAAATGAATTTTAACAAACGTGTACAGTACAGAGGCCTAATAGTACAGATTAGCTAAAGAGAAGTAATATTCACCAATTCTTCTTGTGAGATGAGTGTGATCTTGATGATAAGCCAAAATGTAAGAGAAGAAAATTATAAGTAAATATAATTTGTAAAAACATACAAAAATCTGAAATAGGTATTAAGTTCATTCTGACAATATGTAAAAGAGATTAGTGTATCAGACACAGGTGGGTTTATCCCAACAATGCAAAAATGTTAGAATATCTGTCAGTGTAATTCTCCACATTGATATTGAAACAAATAGCAATATGGCCATCTCAACAGACTGATAAAAAGCATTTGATAAAATTTAGCATTCATTAATACTAAAAATTAATGATAAAACTAGTAATAAAATTCTATTAAACTGGGAAGAAATTTTAAATTCCTTCCTCTGCTAAAGGAAAACTACTTAAAATTAAAGAATATCACTGACAAAATTTATAAGCATTTCCTTTAAAGTCAAGAGTAGGGCAATGAGGTCTACTGTCTCCATTTTAATTCTATCTGGATGGAAACTCTGGTGAGTGCAAAAATAAAGGTGGAATAGAGAAGGAGAATAAAAATTACAAACGAAGAAAAATTATAATCATCCACAGATTATATGTTATCACATAAAAGACTCAAAAGAATCTAGAAAGAATATTAGAAATATATGAATATAGCAGGGTGGCTATTTATAAGGTTGGTAAAGAAGAATCAATGGCTTTTCTACATAGCTTTTAGAAAACATAATTTGTGAAGTTCACTTACACTAGAAACAAAAATATGAAATAACTAGGTATAAATGCAAATGATGCTTCAGATCTGTATGCGAAAAAAATAACACTTTATTTAAAGTCGTTAAAAATACCTTTTAAAAAAGTAGAGATATACCACATTAAAGGGTAGCATAACTCAGTATCTTAAAGATGACAATTATTTTTTCAGTGCAATACAAATCAAAATTCCCAGTGGGTTTTTCATGAACTTGAGAAGCTAAATTAAGATATATATATATATATTTGGGAGAGCAGATGGCCAAAAAGAGACAACTCAGTCTTTTTTTAAATTTAATTTTTATTTTATACTGGAGTATAGTTGATTTACAATATTGTGTTAGTTTCAGGTGTACAGCAAAGTGATTCAGCCATATTTATATATATCCATTATTTTTCAGATTATTTTTCCATATAGGTTATTGCAGAATATTGGGTAGAGTTCTCTGTGCTATACATTAGGGCCTTGTTGGTTTTCTATTTTACATATAGTAGTATGTATATACTAATCCCAAACTCCTAGTTTATCTCTCCCCCCTTACCTTTCCCCTTTGTTAACCATAAGTTTGTTTTCAAAGTCTGTGAGTCTGTTTCTGTTTTATAAATAACTTCATTTGTACCATTTTTTTTAAGATGCCACATATAAGTGACATCATATGATATTTGTTATTCTCTGTCTGATTTACTTCACTTAGTATGATAATCTCTAAGTCCATCCATATTGCTGCAAATGGCATTATTTCATTCTTTTTTGTGGCTGAGTAATATTCCATTGTATATATGTAATTAATACCACATCTTCTTTATCCATTCCTCTGTCGATGGACATTTAGGTTACTTCCACGTCTTGGCTATTGTAAATAGTGCTGCTATGAACATTGGGGTGCATGTATCTTTTTGAATTATGGTTTTCTCCGGATATATGCCCAGGAGTGGGATTGCTGGATCATATGGTAGCACTATTTTTAGTTTTTAAAGGAACCTGCGTACTGTTCTCCATAATGATTGTACCAATTTACATTCCCACCAACAGTGTAGGAGGGTTCCCTTTTCTCCACACCTTCTCCAGCATTTATTGTTTGTATACTTTTTGATGATGGCCATTCTGACTGGTGTGAGGTGATATCTCATTGTAGTTTTGATTTGCATTTCTTTAGTAATTAGCGATGTTGAGCATCTTTTCATGTGCTTTTTGGCTATCTGTATGTCTTCTTTGGAAAAATTTCTATTTAAATCTACCCATTTTTTGATTGGGTCTTTTTTTTTTTTATATTGAGCTGCAGGAGCTGTATGTATATTTGGGAGATTAATCCCTTGTTGTTCATTTCACTTGCAAATATTTTCTCCCATTCTGTGGGTTGTCTTTTCATTTTGTTTATGGTTTCCTTTCCTGTGCAAAAGCTTTTAAGTTATTTAGGTCCCATTTAAAAAATTTTTGTTTTTATTTTTATTACTCTAGAGGTCGATCCCAAAAGATATTAGTGTGATTTATGTCAAAGAGTGTTCTGCCTATGTTTTCCTCTAAGAGTTTTATAATATGCCATCTTACATTTAGGTCTTTAATCCATTATGAGTTTATTTTTGTGTATAGTGTTAGAGAATGTCCTAATTTCATTCTTTTACATGTAGCTGTCCAGTTTCCCAGCATCACTTATTGAAGAGACTGTCTTTTCTCCATTGTATATTCTTGCCTCCTTTGTCATAGATTAATAGACCATAGGTGCATGGGTTTATTTCTGGGCTTTCTGTCCTGTTACATTGATCTATATTTCTGTTTTTGTGCCAGTACTATACTGTTTTGATGACTGTAGCTTTGTAGTATAGTCTGAAGTCAGGGAGCCCAATTCCTCCAGCTCTGTTTTTCCTTTCTGAAGATTGCTTTAGCTATTTGGAGTCTTTTGTGTTTCCATACAAATTTTTTTGAAAAATGTTCTAGCTCTGTGAAAAATGCCGTTGGTAATTTGATAGGGATTGCACTGAATCTGTAGATTGCCTTGGGTAGTATAGTCATTTTGACAATATTGATTCTTCCAATCCAAGAATGTGGTATATCCATACATCTGTTTGTGTTGTCTTCAATTTCTTTCATCAGTGTTTTATAGTTTTCAGAATACAGGTCTTTTGCCTCCTGAGGTAGATTTATTCCTAAGTATTTTATTCTTTTTGATGAGATGGTAAATAAGATTGTTTCCTTAATTTATCTTTCTGATCTTTCATTGTTGGTGTATAAAAATGCAAAAGAGGGCTTCCCTGGTGGTACAGTGGTTGAGAGTCCGTCTGCTGATGCAGGGAACACGGGTTTGTGCCCCGGTCTGGGAAGATCACATGCTGCGGAGCGGCTAGGCCCGTGAGCCATGACTGCTGAACCTGCGCATCCGGAGCCTGTGCTCCGCGACGGGAGAGGCCACAGCAGTGAGAGGCCCGCGTACCGCAAAAAAAAAAAAAAAAAAATGCAAAAGATTTCTGTGTATTAATTTTGTATCCTGCAACTTTACCAAAATCATTGATGAGCTCTAGTAGTTTTCTGGTAGCCTTTTTAGGATTTTCTATGTACAGTATCATGTTGTCTGCAAACTGTGACAGTTTAACTTCTTCTTTTCCAATTTGGATTCCTTTTATTTCTTTTTCTTCTCTGATTGTCATGGCTAGGACTTCCAAAACTAAGTTGAATAAAGGTGGTGTGGGTGGACATTCTTGTCTTCTTCCTGATCTTAGAGGAAATGCTTTTAGCTTTTCACCATTGAGTATGATATTAGCTATAGGTTTGTCATATGTGGCCTTTATTATGTTGAGGTAGGTTCCCTCTATGCCCACTTTCTGAAAAAATTTTTATAAACATAAATAGGTGTTGAATTTTGTCAAAAACGTTTTCTGCATGTCTTGAGATGATCATATGGTTTTTATTCTTCAGTTTGTTAATGTGGTATAGCACACTGATTGATTGGCAGATATTGAAAAACCTTTGCATCCCTGGGATAAATCCCACTTGGTTTTGATGTGTGATCCTTCTAATGTATTGTTGGATTCGGTTTGCTAATAATTTGTTGAGGATTTCTGCATCTATGTTCCTCACTGATCTCAGCCTGTAATATTCTTTTTTGTGGTATCTTTATCTGGTTTTGGTGTAAGGTGATGGTGTCCTCATAGAATGAGTTTGGGAGTGTCAATCTTGAAAATAAATAAAAGGTGATGAGAGTTTTCAGTTACTAAGATTTATTATTATACACTTATTATAAAATATCAAGACTTATTTTGAGTAAATCATATTTGTGTATCTCTGAAAACTTGATTTGTGACAGCAGAAGCGCTACAGATTAAGAAGAAATAATGGACTGTTTAGTAAAAAGTGTCTGTTAGTCAACTGGTTAATCATATGGAAAACAAAATACAGTTAGCATCCCACCTTACAATACACACATAAATTGCAGATTGATTAAAAATATAAGTATGAAAACCAAAATTTGTAGAAAAATATTACAATGGCTTTTGTTAGGAAAGGATTTATTAAGATACAAAAAGCAATAACCATGAAAAAAAGATAGTTAAATTTTCTGCATTAATATTAAAAACTTCTTTGGGAAATGTGACAGATACAGGTAGAAGCAGGTAAAAGGTGTTGCAATACATGTACCTGACAAAGGATTAGTGCACAGACGATATGAAAAGCATTTCCAAATTAATAACAAAAAAGTACACTGGAAATGTGGGCAAAAGATACATTTTGATGGAAGAGAGAACCCCAAAACCCCAAAATATTATGAAAATATTTATCAATTTCATTAATAATAAAGGGAATCCAAATTGAAACCACAATCATATCTGATTTTATACCAAATTGGCCAAAATAAATACTCTAGTGATTTAAAAAGGTAGATAAAGGAAAACTACACTGCTGACAGGTATCTATCTGGTATAGCCTCCTTTGAGACAAAGTTGACTATACTCTATCTGGTAAATAAAAAATGAATTTAACCTATGAAATTCCACTTCCAGATATATACTTTAGAAAACTCTTTGCACAAGGAGACAGACATCCATAGTAGCAATGTTATAATAGTCATAAATAAGTGTAGCATATTTACATAATATAATACTGTGTAGCAGTGCAAATAAATTTCCTAGAGCCACATATATTAACACTGATGAATTTCATAAACTATATTGAATAAAGCCATTCTTTTTTAGGAGTAGCAAGAGAGTAAAATGTGCCTGAGAATTACAGATAAAAAAATTTAGTTTGGTGTTTCCTTCTGAGGAAGGAGTGAAATGAAGGAATTACACTCTGTACGTAAACTGGCTGGTGTGTTCTTGGTATTGTTTATATGTTTTCTATTGCCTGAAAATTTTGAGTAGAATGTATAAAAGAAGGAGAAAAAGCTACTTAAAATGTTTAATCTTTTTCCTTTATTATCTTATGGCCTACCAGTCTATGATACCATTTTAAAATTCTCATCCCCAGAAAAATCTTGGCGGAATTCCTTTGTGGATCAGTCACTCCATTACATGGATTTTTAGTTTATATATCTCTATCCTTACTTCCTAGTTCTTGTATTTTTCCAGATTCACAGTACTTCTTGAGAAAATAGTGTGAAAGAGAAAGTGTAATATTTGCTCTACAATAAAAAGTAAAGAGCACCATAAAAATCTCTTAGTTATATCCATGAGTTTCATAGACTTGTATCAAGAATAGATTTGAGCTCTGGAAGCAGTTTGGTCTTTAGAGGAATACTCGAAAGCCTGAAAACTCTTCCATGAAAACAGAATTAGTGAAGCCCTGTTCAGTCATCTGCTGTTATAAAGTGAATTAGAGCATGTGCGTATAGCACATCTTGTCCTATTTAATTGAGGGTTGTAAGCATACTCAGTGATGTAAGCAAGGAATGAAACTTGGTTTGGGCAGGGATGTGATATGATTTTTAAAAAAATATGTATGGGGGCTTCCCTGGTGGCGCAGTGGTTGGGAGTCTGCCTGCTAATGCAGGGGACACGGGTTCGAGCCCTGGTCTGGGAGGATCCCACATGCCGCGGAGCAACTAGGTCCGTGAGCCACAACTACTGAGCCTGCGCGTCTGGAGCCTATGCTCCGCAACAAGAGAGGCCACGATAGTGAGAGGCCCCCCGCACCGCGATGAAGAGTGGCCCCCGCTTGCCACAACTAGAGAAAGCCCTCGCACAGAAACGAAGACCCAACACAGCAAAAATAAATTAATTAATTAATAAACTCCTACCCCCAACATCAAAAATAAAAAAATAAATAAAAATATGTAAAAAAAAATATGTATGTAAAAAATACAAACAACAACAAACCATGAAATTAAGAATGAGACATGCTAAACAGAGGAATTTGGCACTCATATTCTTACTAGCAATCTAAAAAGGCACTAAATGTTGCTATATAGGAGACTGATTAATTGCTATAAAAAAACTAGAAAGTATGAAACATAAACAAGCATCTTTGACAGAGGGGAACACCAAACTAAAGATGTAATGAGGAGGAGATTATCTATAGCGTGTGACTCGTAGAAGATGCTGATAAAACTTCTTTGCCATACAACATCCAAAGAAATTCTAAGACTTGTGTACAATAAAATGGCAGTACAGGGCCCAACATGGCTTTAAATAATACAGTCAGTGTATAATCACTGTTGTAGTACTTGGTGCAACTCAACTATGTTGCATGTGTTCAGGGGCTAGATTGTCAAAAAATTCTCAAACAGCTATGATATGTGAGGAAGTGATACATTTTGTTGCTTGGGAAGCAGAAGCAAAAGAAGATAAAGCCTGCTGTGGCGCCATGTAGCATGATATGGCACAGTTGTAGGGCAATTAATAGGAGCAAACTAACCAATTTGCTTCTAGCAATACAAAATGAAGGAGATCACACTGTGGGCAAAGAGGCAAAAATGCAAGTAGTGATGTCTCATAAACTGGATGCAGCTGTGTCCCAAACGGCACTCTTAATTGTAGAACTTGGAAAAGGAATATTCCTTACACATTTTAATTTGCAGACCAGAAATAATTTTGAACTTCCAATGTGTGCATATAAAAATGTGTATATTTAAAAAAAAACCCAGATTAATAAACATACCAAAAGAAAATTAAATAATTAAATTATAATAGAATTTAAGAAGTACTTATAAAGAAGCACTATTTATTGTGGTAGATTTCTTGCAGAGTATAAGAGAAATATTTTCCTTGTAATTCCCAAAGATTGATTCACCTGAGATGTTTATAAATTCACTGTAGAGGCAAAATGTGTGTAGAGTCACCATAAAACATTTTAACAGAAAATATTTTACAAGTGTATTTAACTCAGGAATGAAGACAAAATGTATAAAAGGTCAGAGAAGATTTCACAGAGTATAAATTCCTTGAGATGGTCCATGAATGCTTTGCAGGGCTTGGATGAGTGGATTTGAATGGAAAATGTCTTCTGTGTGTTAAGAACAGTCCATGTAAAAGCACAAAGACAAGAATGTCTCTAGAGTTTGCAGGCAACCCTCAAGAAAGAAGCCTGACTGAGAAATGTATATTGAAGTCTTGGGAAATGATGTTGGATAGCTGAAGTGGAGTGAGATTCCTGAGAGCTTTGAATTGAATTCCTGGGTGAGGAATATCAGTTTTATCTCACACAGGAGGGGGAGACATCCAATTATATGAACTGGCTTGATCAAAGTGGGGTTTTAGTAAGATATATCTTTCTTTAGTGTGTAAGGGCTGTTTGAAATGGGAGGTTAGAAGCTCAAGAGAAATAGGAGATATTTGCCCTAACCCACCTAAGTGGTTAGGACCTAGGCTACTGGTGGGGCCAGTGGTAACAGGAGATGATCAAGTCTATTCACATGCCCAGTTACTCTTACATTTATTCATTTTTTTCATTCAGTGCATATATATTGAGCGCTTTCTATGGGCCAAGTTCTATTCTAGGTACAAGAGATACAGCAACGATCAAGTAAAACAAGGTCCCCATTCTCAAAGAATATACAGCCAAAGACCATGGAAAAACAAAACATAAATAACTTTATAAAGTGTTTTTAAAATGGTGAAAAAATAAAGTAGAATAGAATAGAAAGTAATGGGGAGAATGGCTAGTTGAGATTGGATGTGTGGTTAGGGACAGTCATTTGAGCTGGGTCCTGAATGAAGGGAGGGATGGATGCTGAGCAGAGAACATCCCAGGTGCCAAGGAAATCATACGGAAACACTGAGCCAGAAACATTCCTGGTGTGGAGGTTCATTACACACAGCAGCATACTGAAAGCTCTGACAAGTCCAGCTTTAAAGAATCTTTAGTAAATGTTGTTAGCATTTCTCCAATTTGTTTTATTCCAAACTGTCTTTTGAAATTGTTGGGGCTGTTTTTCCTTAAACAACGATTGGTGTGTTACCCTAGACATTTCATGTCAAAGTCCCAATCATTTAGCAAGTTCTATCTTTATTTTTTGTAAGATAAAACATGTGAACGAGAATAAAAATGTCACTGCTTAGTATATTCTTTGGCTCAGAATAGTACATTTGCATTAAGCAAATGGAAATGCCAGATGTTATTATGATAGTTCCTCTAGAATAGCTCAGCGATAACACTGGCATTGCCACCACACTATTTCAATAACTCTCAACTCACTTTGGAACCACTTCCCCTGTCAGTCTCATTGTCTTCTGCCACCTTCTGGGTTCATCACATTTTACAACCCCCTGCTGGAGTAACTTGGAAAGCAGTTTCATCCAGTTGCTTCTCTGATCAAGAACTGGTTCTGCATTGGTTACAAAATAAAGTTAAAACTTTATCTGATATTCAAGGCTTTTTTCCAGTTGCACTCCGATCTGCTCTAAAAATCTTATCTCCCACATTAGCCCAGCTTGAAATTTCCTACCCATTACCTGTGCTCAGTGTTCTGCCGCACCTAAAATAATATCCTCTCCCCCTAATATAAATCTAATCCATGTACTCATATTTCAAAGTCCATTTCAAAGCCTAAAGTCCTTTCTTTTTTTTTTTTGTGGTACGCGAGCCTCTCACTGTTGTGGCCTCTCCTATTGCGGAGCACAGGCTCCGGATGTGCAGGCTTAGCGGCCGTAGCTCACGGGCCCAGCCGCTCCACGGCATGTGGGATCTTCCCAGACCGGGGCACGAACCCGTGTCCCCTGCATCAGCAGGCAGACTCTCAACCACTGCACCACCAGGGAAGCCCCTAAAGGCCTTTCTTTAGGGCCTTTCATTTCCATCACCCAGCTCACAATTCTTTCTCAATTTCAATGACATTTGTTGTCTGTACCATCACCCAGCTCACAATTCTTTCTCAATTTCAGTGACATTTGTTGTCTGTACTGTTAATGTGAGATATACATATATACACACATACATTCATGTTTTTATTATATATATTTGTTTATATTATGATTTTCCTAGTTATGAGATTATATGCATATATGTCAACTATAACCTGAGCTTCTGAAAGGCAAGAATGATTATTTACTTCTTTTATTTCTATTAACATCAGAAGAGTTAGCTAATAATAAATACTCAGCATATATGTCAATTGATTAAACACCTACATAGAAATTATAAACAAATACAATTCCTGAATTTGCTCATATAGTTGTTCTTATTACATCATTAGTCAGGTTCAGCTTGTTCCATAATAATTTTCCATTTTCCCATCTTATTCCACACACAGTTGATAAAATGTGTTCTGTATATATTCTTTTTCTCTCTCTCTACATATACGTATGCATTTGCACATATATATACATACCATATATGCAAATCACCTCTATATATAACATATATCAGATATGAGTTACATATGACATAGTGTTGGTTTGACAACTTGATGTCACATTTACGGATACTGCATAGGTTATCATTGATTTTCATTTCTGAGAATTAAATAGACCAAAGGTTGGCAAATCTGATCCATTATCTGTTTTTGTAAATAAAGTTTTACTGGCCACAAAAGCCACACCCATTTATTTACATAGCATCTATAGTTGCTTTCCCCCTAAAAGGAAATGTTAAGTGGTTGCATCATGGAGCATATGGCACACAAAGTCTAGTATATTTGCTATGGCCCTTTACAGAAAATGTTTGCTGATACCTGATACAAAATAAGAGGAAATGCAGTGCTTTACGTTTGCATAGTTCTCAAGATCCAGGTGTCATAGGTCGATTGATGTTCTACTATTCAACTTCCCCATTTATTCAGTTGTAATAGGAGTTTGACACCAGACACATAGACCCAGAAGGACACTATTTGCAAATTATCCTCTTGTTGCTCAAGGCATTCAGTCTGAGTTATACTGGTCTTGAAAATATGGAAAATGTTATAAGGAGATATCAGAAGGTATAGAAGTTGAGCTTAATCCAGAATTATTTTCTTCCAAAGTTATTTTGATTATGGAAGGCCTAATTAGAAAGCTAAATCATAACACGAAGAATGTATTTCCTTTGCAAAATCAAATCAGTTGCACAATTTATGTTCCCTGCAGCTGCTACTTCCCATTTTTCTTTTTTTTTTTTTCTTCGGACCTTCACTTTATGAAGATCTGTTTCAGATCATTTTTATAAATGTATTTATTTATTTTTATTTTTGGCTGTGTTGGGTCTTTGTTTCTCTGCAAAGGCTTTCTCTAGTTGTGGCAAGCGGGGGCCACTCTTCATCGCGGTGCGCGGGCCTCTCACTGTCGCAGCCTCTCTTGTTTTGGAGCACAGGCTCCAGACACGCAGGCTCCAGACGCGCAGGCTCAGTAGTTGTGGCTCATGGGCCTAGCTGCTCCACGGCATGTGGGATCTTCCCAGACCAGGGCTCGAGCCCGTGTCCCCTGCATTAGCAGGCAGATTCTCAACCACTGCACCACCAGGGAAGCCCTACTTCCCATTTTTATAGAAGCAGCTCCATCCCAGCTGTGGATATGAGCAGTTATGGCTCCTGCTCATTCATAATGGAGATGTTTCACACCCATCAATACGGATGCCAACAACCAAAGCTTGGAAGCAAATTTCTTTTTAAAAAAAAAAAAGAGGCTAGTATTCTTGAACTAAAAAAGAAATGAAAATGTAATGTACTGTAGGTTTTTGCAAGCCTAAGGAAATATAGTAATATATAGTATTACGTATTAACATATCAATAACATATCAATTTCAAGGTTTATTCTGTTAACTTGGGATTTGAATTATTATTAATATTTTTCTGCATCCCAAACTGACACATTAAATTACTAATTTATGACAAATTCTAAAACTATAACATTGAAGAATAATATTTTTCTTCCTTTATAACATAACCTTAAGCAATGAAAGAGAGGATAGACCTCCTTTTAAAGAGACAACAAGCACCTTGTTAATAAGTTAGCAAATAAACTCATTTGACATTTTCAGTAAATTCCATTGACTTTGTCATATGCACGCATATATCTGTACAGTATCTAAGGTATGGGTTTTGTCTCAGTATTTTTGGTTTTGCTTAATAAAATATTACTTTTTTTGCTAAAAATATGATTTTCTTAATAAATCTCTGGCAATTAGTCATGTTTCTATTTTTCTGGTTTTATCAACCATTTTATTATATTAGTATGCCATTAATTCTGGAATATAGCCCAAACAGTGATATGAAACAATCCCAGAATTGTAAGAATATGAATTCTTGCTGAGTAAAAGCAAGACATAAGAACTGCATGTAGTGAAATGTAAGTTCAGTCACACAGTAGCTTGGATAATAAGTGTAATGTATCCTTGTTCACAGAGCAAAATTCTGAAATCACTCTCATTAACTTTCCCTGTGTGTTGAGAAGTTAGTTGAGAGCTGAGATATTAGCCAAAATTAGTTTTCATTCCTTAGCATAAGCACATTCCACATTTTTTGTTATACATTTGCTAATTTGCCCCTCATATTTCTAAATTTCTACTTTTACTGTGGTAAGAGTATATACTTAAGGATATCACAAATTGATTCTGAAAAGGACAAAGGAATAAAAGGAGAACATACAATCACTATAATCACATAATATTATTTGAAAGTCTAATCAATTTGGAATTTGTACATTAGCATAAAATTTTTATTTGTGCATCCAGCAATTACTTTTGAGCTGACGTATTCATTTAAAACTTAAAGAAAGAGTATGCATGTGGCGTGTCTTAGAATGCCATTAGCACCAGTTGAGGAAGAGTTCCTGGTCTTCTCTCCATATCTGAGTCATGAAGGAAGAGATGTATATACAGATAAGAGAAACACTTGATGAAGCTACCTAGGAGTAGGGAAAATTCAGTGGTATTGATTCATATTTCATAAAGTATATTCCTATCATTATATCACAAAAGTTAAGAATATTACAGTTCCATGGTTGAATAATTTTTGGAAAACATTCCATATTATTTCCCCTGAAAATTCAGTGTTTATTTGGATATTAGAGGGTTTGAAAAATCCTAATTCAAGAATCCTGCATTTTTTGTTTTATTTTGCTTTCCTTTGTTTTACCCTTCATTTGCCTTTCATTCTCCAAATTCATTTAATCATAAAGTGCTTTTTGTAAGTGACAACTCTTGATATCATCTGGAACAAATATTCCGAAAAACATGTAGGGAAACATGGAAATAGGTCTTTGAAAAAACAGGTGAAAACACACATGGAGGTATGCAAAGATGGTGGGGTACTGGCCAGTCTCTCACCAGATTTGTTTATAGCAGATGCCAATTCTAGGTTCACTCTGGTAGTCTCTGGATAAGAGGTGACCATGCAAAAGAAGGCTCTCAGAAGGAGCTGGGAGCATAACAGTGACTCTCAAACTCCTTAGATGGGTACTTTACAACTGGCAGGAACCTTTCAAGGAATGCCCTGTTGTCCTCTATGATACTCTAGGAATTTCTATCTGCTGAGAGCTACATGCTTCCTAAAGGCAATATCCCTTGTTGAACCTAAAGCCGGGGCCCACCATTGCACCATTGAACAGTAAAAAGTTTACAAGACACACTTCTTCCCAAACCAGGGGTCTTTGGCCCTTTGGTAATTAAATTAAACATTTATGGAGACAACTAACACATGTATGCAACCGTGTGTTAAAGCTGGAGTCTGAAAAAAAATGACAAAATAAAAGTCTCATAAGGGTAACAGATTAGTGTAAGAAATAGCCATAGGGACAAATAACCACAGTAAAATCTGATAAATGCTATACTAGTGGAATAATTAAAGTGTCATAGGAACACAGGGTTGAGGGAGACAATACATTCCACGTGTGGAAGACAGAGGAAGAAGGTGGCTAAAATTTCACAAAGTAGGTGAAATTTCATCTGAAGTAATGTAATAAGTAAAATATTTTAATAGAAATTATTTAATAATAAATAAGATAAAAAAATTATTCACTCCATGAAACAAAAATGGGCTAAGAAAGCTGCTGCCTAGTACAGAGCCAAATCTTTAAGTTGGGTCACAAACCACCAGGAAAAATTCTTTGAGATAACGCTGCCATCTATGTCTAGCTATAACCTTGAGAAATAATGGCTACTAGTATAGTCACTCAACAAATGTTTTTGAGAAGTTACAATGTGAAGGGCATACTTATTAAGTACTAGGCATACATTTGTAAACAAGACACAAACCTCAGGCTTAAGATTCTAAAAGTATAATGCAAAAAAATGCAAATAAGCAATTAAAGTAAGCATTTTTTAAATGTATGCAAAATGCTGCCTGATTTGGTAAGTCAGCTCATCGTGTTTATGAGAAGTTTACTATGCAGAGACAGAGTGGTGAACAAAGCATCAAAACATTCTGGTCATTGCCCCTAGGAATTTATAGCATAGATAGACTTTGAAAAGGTTCTAATTCCAGTTGAAGGTGTATGTGTATATATATAAGTATACGTAAGTGTGTATGTGTATATATATATATATATAATTTATATATAAACTTATATGTTGATTTAATATATAAATTATATATATATATATATATATATATATATAATATAACATTTCCAGTAATCTCCTTTGAAAAATAATCCAATGGTGAGTCTCAATTGCTATACAGCCAGTGGTGCAGCTTCAAAACTTCAAAATGGATCATTGTAAATATTCAATGCATATTATGAACAAGTCCCTACACTTATCCATCGCAAGTGAAGCTCTCTGGTTAGCACCTCCAATTTGCTCACTATTGGAGAGTTTTCCTCATTGTGCCATTTATGTTTTGGGTATTTTCTGGTATTACTAGAGGTCTTTAGGAAGAGATAGGGATGGGATAGGTAGATGGAGAAAACCTGTATATTCTGTTGTCTCTTTTTTTTTTTGAATTTCCTGTTATTTATATTTTTATCCAGCAGGTTCTTATTAGTTATTCATTTTATACATATTAGTGTATGTATGTCAATTCCAGTCTCCCAATTCATCACACCCCCTCCCCCTGTCTCTTTCCCCCCTTGAGTCCATACATTTGTTCTCTACATCTGTGTCTCAATTTCTGCCCAACAAACCAGTTCATCTGTACCATTTTTCTAGGTTCCACATATATGCATTAACATACGATATTTGTTTTTCTCTTTCTGACTTACTTCACTCAGTATGACAGTCCCTAGATTCATACACATCACTACAAATGACCCAATTTCGTTCCTTTCTATGGCTGAGTAACATTCCATTGTATATATGTATCACATCTTCTTTATCCATTCATCTGTCGATGGGCATTTAGGTTGCTTCCATGACCTGGCTATTGTAAATAGTGCTGCAATGAACATTGGGGTGCATGTGTCTTTTTGAATTATGGTTTTCTCTGGGTATGTGTCCAGTAGTGGGATTGCTGGGTCATATAGTAATTCTATTTGTAGTTTTTTAAGGAACCTCCATACTGTTCTCCATAGTGGCTGTATCAATTTACATTCCCACCAGCAGTGCAAAAGGGTTCCCTTTTCTCCACACCCTCTCCAGCATTTGTTGTTTGTAGATTTTCTGATGATGCTCATTCTAACTGGTATGAGGTGATACCTCATTGTAGTTTTGATTTGCATTTCTCTAATAACTAGTGATGTCGAGCAGTTTTTCATGTGCTTCTTGGCCATCTGTATGTCTTCTTTGGAGAAATGTCTATTTAGGTTTTCTGCCCATTTTTGGATTCGGTTATTTGTGTTTTTTAATATTGAGCTGCATGAGCTGTTTACATATTATGGAGATTAATCCTTTGTCCGTTGATTCGTTGGCAACTACTTTCTCTCATTCTGACGGTTGTTGTTTCATATTGTTTGTAGTTTGCTTTGCAAAAGCTTTTAGATTTCACTAGGTCCCATTTGTTTATTTTTGGTTTTATTTCCATTACTCTAGGAGGTGGATCCAACAGAGATCTTGCTGTGATTTGTGTCAAAGAGTGTTCTTCCTATGTTTTCCTCTAAGAGATTTAGAGCGTCCAGTCTTACATTTAGGTCTCTAATCCATTTTGGGTTAACTTTTGTGTATGGTGTTAGGGAGTGTTCTAATTTCATTCTTTTACATGTAGCTGTCCATTTTTCCTAGCACCACTTATTGAAGAGACTGTCTTTTCTCCATTGTATATCTTTGCCTCCTTTGTCATAGATTAGTTGACCATAGGTACGTGGGTTTATCTCTGGGCTACCTATCCTGTTCCATTGATATGTATTTCTGTTTTTGTGCCAGTACCATATTGTCTTGATTACTGTAGCTTTGTAGTATAGTCTGAAGTCAGGGAGTCTGATTCCTCCAGCTCCGTTTTTTTCCCTCAAGACTGCTGTGGCTATTCGGGGTTTTTTGTGTCTCCATACAAATTGTAAGATTTTTTCTTACAGTTCTGTAAAAAATGCCACTGGTAATTTGCTAGGGATTGCACTAAATCTGCAGATGGCTTTGGGTAGTATAGTCATTTTCACAATGTTGATTCTTCCAATCCAGTATCATGGTATATCTCTCCATCTGTTTGTATCATCATTCATTTCTTTCATCAGTGTCTTATAGTTTTCTGCATACAGGTCTTTTGTCACCCTAGCTAGGTTTATTCCTAGGTATTTTATTCTTTTTGTTGCAGTGATAAATGGGATTATTTCCTTAATTTCTCTTTCAGATTTTTCATCATTAGTGTATAGGAATGCAAGAGATTTCTGTGCATTAATTTTGTATCCTGCTACTTTACCAAATTCATTGATTAGCTCTAGTAGTTTTCTGGTGGCATCTTTAGGATTCTTTATGTATTGTATCATGTCATCTGCAAACAGTGACAGTTTTACTTCTTCTTTTCCAATTTGTATTCCTTTTATTTCTTTTTCTTCTCTGATTGCCATGGCTAGGACTTCCAAAACTATGTTGAAAAATAGTGGTGAGAGTGGACATCCTTCTGTTCCTAATCTTACAGGAAGTGCTTTCAGTTTTTCACCATTGGGAATGATGTTTGCTGTGGGTTTGTTGTATATGGCCTTCATTATGTTGAGGTAGCTTCCCTGTATGCCCACTTTCTGGAGAGTTTTTATCATATATGAGTGTTGAATTTTGTCAAAAGCTTTTTCTACATCTATTGAGAGGATCATATGGTTTTTCTTCTTCAGTTTGTTAATATGGTGTATCACATTGATTGATTTGCATATATTGAAGAATCCTTGCATCCCTGGGATAAATCCCACTTTATCATGGTGTATGATCCTTTTAATGTGTTGTTGGATTCTGTTTGCTAGTAATTTTTTGAGGATTTTTGCATCTCTATTCATCAGTGATATTGGTCTGTAATTTTCTTTTTTGTAGTATTTTTGTCTGGTTTTGGTATCGGGGGATAGTGGCCTCATAGAATGAGCTTGGGAGTCTTCCTTCCTCCACAATCTTTTGGAAGAGTTTGAGAAGGATAGGTGTTAGCTCTTCTCTAAATGTTTGATAGAATTCACCTGTGAAGCCATCTGGTCCTTGACTTCTATTTGTTGGAAGATTTTTAATCACAGTTTCAATTTCATTATTAAATTCATTTTATTATTGAATTCATTTCAGTTCAATCACAATTATGTGTGATTGTTCTGTTCATATTTCCTATTTCTTCCTGGTTCAGTCTTGGAAGGTTACACCTTCCTAAGAATTTGTCCATTGCTTCCAGATTGTCCATTTTATTGGCATAGAGTGGCTTGTAGATCTCTTAGGATGCTTTGTATTTCTGTGGTGTCTGTTGTAACTTCTCCTTTTTCATTTCTAATTTTATTGATTTGAGTCCTCTCCCTCTTTTTGTTGATGAGTCTGGCTACTGGTTTATCAATTTTGTTTATCGTCTCAAAGAACCAGCTTTTAGTTTTATTGATCTTTGCTATTGTTTTCTTTGTCTCTATTTCACTTATTTCTGCTCTGATCTTTATGATTGCTTCCCTTCTGCTAACTTTGGGTTTTTTTTGTTCTTCTTTCTCTAGTTCCTTTAGGTGTAAGGTTAGATTGTTCATTTGAGATTTTTCTTGTTTCTTGAGGTAGGCTTGTATTGCTATAAACTTCCCTCTTAGAACTGCTTTTTCTGTATCCCATAGGTTTTGAATCGTTGTGTTTTCATTGCCATTTGCCTGTGGGTATTTTTTGATTTCCTCTTTGATTTCTTCAGTGATCTCTTGGTTATTTAGTAACACATTTTTTAGCCTCCATGTGTTTGTGTTTTATGTTTTTTTCCCTGTAATTGATTTCTAATCTCATAGCGTTGTGCTCAGAAAAGATGCTTGATATGATTTCAATTTTCTTAAATTTACTGAGGCTTGATTTGTGACCCAAGATGTGAACTGTCCTGGAGAATGTTCGTGTGCACTCAAGAAGAAAGTGTAATCTGTTGTTTTTGAATGGAATGTCCTATAAATATCAATTAAACCTATCTGGTCTGTTGTGTCATTTAAATCTTGTGTTTCCATATTAATTTTCTGTTTGGATGATCTTTCCATTGCTGTAAGTGAGGTGTTAAAGTCCCCTACTATTATTGTGTTACTGTCGATTTCCTGTTTTATAGCTGTTAGCAGTTGCGTTATGTGTTGTGGTGCTCCTATGTTGGGTCCATATATATTTATAATTGTTATATCTTCTTCTTGGATTGATCCCTTGATCATTATGTAGTGTCCTTTCTTGTCTCTTGTAACATTCTTTATTTTAAAGTCTATTTTATTTGATATGAGTATTGCTACCCCAGCTTTCTTTTGATCTCCATTTGCATGGAATATCTTTTTCCATCCCCTCACTTTCTGTCTGTATGTGTCCCTAGGTCTGAAGTGGGTTTCTTGCTGATATATCGGTCTTGTTTTTGTATCCGTTCAGCAAGGGTGTGTCTTTTGGTTGGAGCATTTAATCCATTCACTTTTAAGGTAATTATCGATATGTATGTTCCTATTACCATTTTCTTAATTGTTTTGAGTTTGTTTTTGTAGCTCCTTTTCTTCTCTTGTGTTTCCCACTTAGAGAAGTTCCTTTAGCATTTGTTGTAGAGCTGGTTTGGTGGTGCTGAATTCTCACAGCTTTTGCTTGTCTGTAAAGCTTTTGCTTTCTCCATCAAATCTGAATGAGGTCCTTGCCGGGTAGAGTTATCTTGGTTGTAGGTTCTTCCCTTTCATCACTTTAAGTATATCATGCCACTCCCTTCTGGCTTGTAGAGTTTCTGCTGAGAAGTCAAGTGTTTACCTTATGGGAGTTCTCTTGTATGTTATTTGTCATTTTTCCCTTGCTGCTTTCAATAATTTTTCTTTGTCTTATTTTTTGCCATCTTGATTACTCTGTGTCTCGGCATGTTACTTCTTGGGTTTATCCTGTATGGGACTCTCTGCACTTCTTGGACTTGGGTGGCTATTTTCTTTCCCATGTTAGGGAAGTTTTCTACTATAATCTCTTCAGATATTTTCTCGGGTACTTTCTCTCTCTCTTCTCCTTCTGGGACCCCTAAAATGCAAATGTTGTTGCGTTTAATGTTTTCCCAGAGGTCTCTTAGGCTCTCTTCATTTCTTTTCATTCTTCTTTCTTTATTCTGTTCCGCAGCAGTGAATTCCACCATTCTGTCTTCCAGGTCACTTATCCGTTCTTTTGCCTCAGTTATTCTGCTATTGATTCCTTCTTGCACAGTTTTCATTTCTGTTATTGTATTGTTCATCTCTGTTTGTTGGTTCTTTAATTCTTCTATGTCTTTGTTAAACATTTCTTGCATCTTCTCCATCTTTGCCTCCATTCTTTTTCCGAGGTCCTGGATCATCTTCACTATCATTATTCTGAATTCTTTTTCTGGAAGTTGCCTATCTCCATTTCATTTAGTTGTTTTTCTGGAGTTTTACCTTGTTCCTTCATCCTGTACATAGTCCTCTGACTTTTCCTCTTGTCTGTCTTTCTGTGAATTTGGTTTTTGTTCCTCAGGCTGCAGGATTGTAGTTCTTCTTGCTTCTGCTGTCTGCCCTCTAGTGGATGAGGCTATCTAAGAGGCTTGTGGAATTTTCCTGATTGGAGGGACTGGTGGTGGGTAGAGCTGGCTGTTGCTCTTGTGGGCAGAGCTCAGTAAAACTTTAATCCACTTTTCTGCTGATGGGTGAGGCTGGATCCCCTCGCTGTTGGTTGTTTGGTCTGAGGCAACCCAACACTGGAGCCTACCTATGCAATGGGTCCCGATGCACACACTACTTTGTGTGTGCCCTCCAAGAGTGGAATCTCTGTTTCCCCCAGTCCTGTTGAAGTCCTGAAATCAAATCCCGCTAGCTTTCAAGTCTGATTCTCTAGGAATTCCGCCTCCCGTTGCCAGACTGCTAGGTTAGGAAGACTGATGTGGGGCTCAGAGCCTTCACTCCAGTGGGTGGACTTCTGTCATTTAAGTGTTCTCCAGTTTTTGTCACCCACCCAGCAGTTATGGCATTTGATTTCATTGTGATTGCACCCCTCCTACTGTCTCATTGTGGCTTCTTCTTTGTCTTTGGATGTGGGGTATCTGTTTTGGTGAGTTCCATTGTGTTCTTGTCGATGATTTTTCAGCGGTTAGATGTGATTCCAGTGCTTTGCAAGAGGGGGTGAGAACATGTCCTTCTACTCTCCCATCTTGAACCCTGTCTCTCTGTTTTCTCTTTTTTCTTTAAATTTTTGCCCATAGTTCTTGAGATGTCATTTTTAGTAACATTTACATATCATTCTCTACTTCTTTCATAAGTAAATTCTGGATACATGTCATGGGGTAAATGCAGCCTAGGCTGCTATGCTGTGTATATTTAGGTAAGATAACATTTTAAATTGAATAGATACATATAAAATTCTGGAAAAAATTAAATAGACACACACGTAAACACAGAACCTTTCTTCAGATGAACACTTTCTTTCCCAAGAATTTATAGGTCTCAAGACTCAATATATTTCACATTATACACATTTTTTCAAGTGTTACTGTTAATTACTGAAATGTAAATGTGGTCATATCTGAGGAGTTGAAGGCAGTTTTGCCGGCACTGGAAAGTTCAAAATGAATCTGTTAAGTCTCACTCCTTAATTCTGAACATGGTAAAACTTCCCTGAAAGTTTTATTTCTGCTGCATAATTAAGGCATGATATCTATGTTGTTGAGATCTTGCTCTTAAAGGTTAGAGGAACATCTTGCAATGGGGCACAATACCTACTGTCAGGTGGCAGAAGCATCCCAGGTAGATGTTAACAAGTGTGGATGATCATACCTCATCCCATGCCAAGTTCTTAGCAGTAAATATGTCTGCCTTTCAGGTTAGCTAGTCTGCCCTCCTCCACACACATGCACACTCTTCTTTTCATGCAGAAATCAGAGATGATTTCTGAACTTTTCTTTCCGTATTTCTTTAAGGAAAAAAATCCTCAATTTCTTAATAATCATATACTAATTAACAAAGGAGCCAGATGTAGCAGTGACATTCAAAAACTATTAATTCCACTAAGAGTAGAGTATCTGATACATCTCTATTTTGATTTTACTTTAAATTTTCAAAAGACAGTGGAAACAATGAAGGCAACTTCTACGCTGAATTCAAGTGGAAAAACAGATGAAATGATAATTTATCACCAGATGGAATGGTTGAAAATATAGAACAGAAAGTTGTTAAAAATTTGCCTTGCCCTACATACTGACAAGAATTTATAGGTCTCAATACTCTATATATTTCACATTATACACATTTTTTCACGTGTTACTGTTAATTACTGAAATGTAAATGTGGTCCTATCTGAGGAGTTGAAGGCAGTTTTGCCAGCACTGGAAAGTT
The DNA here is from genome assembly GCF_008692025.1 of Phocoena sinus. Taxonomy (NCBI): domain Eukaryota; kingdom Metazoa; phylum Chordata; class Mammalia; order Artiodactyla; family Phocoenidae; genus Phocoena; species Phocoena sinus. The sequence goes on along the minus strand of NC_045772.1, from coordinate 40,300,192 downwards.
TATCTTTTCAAAAAATCTCCTTCCTTATCTTTGTGATTTTTTTCTACATTAATTTACTTTTCTTACTTGATTTACAAAGTGGTGACCATACTCTCCAGCACCTTTTATCACATTCTTTCAGACAGTGTTCTTATAAGATGTAAGGATTCATTCTGAACACCTGAGACATAGCTCCAGAGCAGCTGTTGCTTGTTAAATCTCCTCTTGTTTTCTGATTATTAAATTTCAGAGTTAAAGGTACACTGTTGCATCTCCAAGCAATAGTTTAGTAACACATTCATGAACACATACACAGCATTATAAGCTTCTATTTCCATCAGACTTTTAACTGTTCTGTTTTAGTACTCACTGTACCTGGTCTTAACCAGGGTAACTATAGAGTGGTCCGTACTTACTTACCTATATAGTATTGAGTCTTTTAGCAGGAAAGGACTACATCATTGTGAAATTCATAATTGCAAAGAAAGATAGTTAGAAACATGACTTAGACTTCAGCAATAAAATATTTTAACAAAAATTGTCATAATCCTTCTGCCTGGATAATCTTAAAAGAAATATAGTTCAAGAATATCAGATGATCAAAAATGAAATTTTGACTCTACAATTACAAATATTTTCAATTAGTAAGACCTGAAGTGTTATACAAATTAACTAAGAAGAAATTTACAAATAAATTAAGATTTTCAAATAGATATATACAGGTATACCTCGGGGATATTGCAGGTTCAGTTCCAGACCACCATAATAAAGTGAGTCACAAGAATTTTTTTGTTTCCCAATGCATATAAAAGTTGTGTTTATACTATAGTCTATTAAGTGTGCCATAGCATTACATATAAGAGAACAATATACATACCCTAATTAAAAAATATTTTATTGCCAAAAAATGCTAACCATCATCTGAGCCTTCTGCAAGTCACAATCCTTTTGCTGGTGGAGGGTCTTGCCTCCAAGTTAATGGCTGCTGACTGATTCGGGTGGTGGTTGCTGAAGCTGGGGTGGCAATTTCTTAAAATAAGACAACAATAAAGTTTGCCACATTGATTGGCTCTTCCTTTCATGAATGATTTCCCTGCAGCATGCAATGCTGTTTGATAGCATTTTATCCACAATAGACCTTCTTTCTGTATTGGAGTCAATCCACTCAAACTCTGCTACTGGTTTATCAACTAAATTTATGTAATATTCTAAGTCCTTTCTTGTCATTTCAGTAATCTTCACAGCATCTTCACCAGGTAGATTCCATCTCAAGAAACCACTTTCTTTGTTCAGCCATAAAGAAGCAAATCCTCATCCGTTCAATTTTTTTTGTTTTAATAAATTTATTTATTTATTGGCTTCATTGGGTCTTCGTTGCTGCACGTGGGCTTTTCTCTAGTTGTGGGGAGTGGGAGCTACTCTTTGTTGCAGTGCATGGGCTTCTCATTGCAGTGGCTTCTCTTGTGGTAGAGCACGGCTCTAGGTGTGCGAGCTTCAGTAGTTGTGGCGTGCAAGCTTCAGTAGTTGTGGCGCACGGGCTTAGTTGCTCCATGGCATGTGGGATCTTCCCAGATCAGGGCTGGAACCCGTGTCGCCTGCATTGGCAGGTGGATTCTTAACCACTGTGCCACCAGGAGAGCCCCCATTCAAGTTTTTTTGTGAGATTGCAGCAACTCAGTCACATCTTCAGGCTCCACTTCTAATTCTAGTTCTCTTGGTAGTTCCACCACATCTGCAGTTATTTTCTCCACTGAAATCTTGAACCCATGAAGTCATCCATGTGGGTTGGAATCAACTTCTTCTAAACTCCTGTTACTGTTGATATTTTGATGAACCATGAATATGTTTAATGGCATCTAGAATGGTGAATCCTTCCCAGAAAGGTTTAGGTGACTTTGCCCAGATCTATCAGAGGAATCACTATCTAGAGAAGCCTCACAAAATGTATTTCTTAAATAATAAGACTTGAAATCCAAAATTACTCCTTGATCCATGGGCGGCAGAATAGATGTTGTGTTAGTTTCATGTGTGACATGAAAACAATATTAATCTTATTTACATCTCCATCAGAGCTCTTGAGTGACCATGTGCATTGTCAATGAGCAGTAATATTTTGAAAGGAATCTTTTTTTTCTGAGCAGTGGGTCTCAACAGCGGGCTTAACATATCCAGTAAATCATGTTGTCAACAGATGTGCTGTCATCCAGGCTTTGTTGTTCCATTTGTAGAGCACAGGCAGAGTAGATTTAGCATAATTTTGATGGGCCCTAGGGTTTTTGGAATGGTAAACAAGCATTGGCTTCAACGTCAAGTCACCAGATGCATTAGCTCCTAACAAGAGAGACTATCCTTGGAAGCTTTGAGGTCACGCATTGACTTCTCCTCTCTAGCTGTGAAAGTCGAGATGGCCTCTTCTTCCAATATAAGGGTGTTTCATCTCCATTGAAAATCTGTTGTTTAGTGTGGCCACCTTCATTAATAATCATTACTAAATCTTCCGGATAACTTGCTGTAGCTTCTACATCAGCACTTGCTGCTTCACCTTGCACTGTGATGTTATGGAGATGGCTTCCTTCCTTAAACCTCATGAACCCACCTCTGCTAGCTTCAGACTTTTCTTCTGCAGCTTCCTCACCTCTCTCAGCCTTCACAGAATTGAAGAGAGTTAGGGCCTTGCTCTGGATTTGGCTTTGGTTTTAGGCAATGTTGTGTGGCTGATTTGATTTTCTCTCCAGATGACTGAAACTTTCTCCATGTCAGCAAGAAGGCTGTTCCTCTTTCTTATCATGTGTGTGTTCACTGGAGTAGTAGTTTCCTTTAAGAACTTTTCCTTTGCCTTCACGACTTGGCTAACTGGCACAAGAGGCCTAACTTTTGGTCTGTCCCATCTTTCAACATGCCTTCCTCAATAAGATTCATCCTTTCTGGCTTTTGATTCAAAGTGAGAAACGTGCAAGTCTTCTTTCACTTGAACACTTAGAGGCCACTGTAGGGTTATTAATTGGTTATTTAATATTGTTGTGTCTTAGAGAATAGGGACGCCCAAGGCGAGGGAGAGAGATGGGGTCAGTGGAGCAGTAAGAACACACACAATATTTATAGATTTTCATCTTATGTGGGTGCCGTCCATGGTGCCCCAAAACAATGACAATAGTAACGTCAAAGATCACTGATCACAGATCACCATAATCATAAGAATGAAAAAGTTTGAGATATTGAGAGAATTACCAAAATGTGACACACAGACATGTGAGCAAATGTTCTTGGAAAATGACACTGATAGACTTGCTTGATGAAGGGTTGCCACCAACCTTCAATTTGTAAAAAACACAATATCTATGAAGCACAATAAAACTGAGGTATGCCTATACAAACAACTTAATATATAGAATAATGGCTAAGACCTGTGATGGTTAAATCTTAGTAGTCGGAGTTTGAAATTCTCCTCTCACACCAGCTCTGTGAGTTCAAGCATGTTATGTAAGCAGTCTAAGCAACTGCTTCCTCATCTGTAAATGGGAATAATAAAATTACCCATCTCAAAGTTTTTTGATGATTAAATTAGATAATATTTATAAAACAATTATCTCAGTGCCTGGTTAATAATAGGTGCTTGATATATTCAACATCTTTGGTCAAAAAGGAGAAGGGTCGCCTAAAAAGATAAATATAAAAATTAACATGAAAAAAAATTAACATGAATAAAATGGAAAGCTGGGGACTTCTCTGTCAGTCCAGTGGTTAAGACTCCGTGCTCCCAATGCAGGGGGCATAGGTTCGATCCCTGGTCCAGGATCTAAGATCCTGCATGCCACACAGTGTGGCCTGAAAAAAAAAAAGTCAGGAAATTGGAGTATCAAAGATGGTAAAACTTAGAAAATATTCTAAAATACAAGGCCCACAACCTCACATCTTACAGGTTATTGTTCAAGTCTCACCTTCCTAGAGAGGCCTCCCTCCCTATCGGATTTAAGATTTTGAGCTCCCACCCCCATCCTCACACTCCCTATTCCACTTCCCTTTGTAATTTTTCCCATCAGGCAGCTAGACCAATACCTGTCCTATAGTAGGTGCTGATATTTGTTGAATGAATGAATAAATGAATTACAGATCAAGTAGAACAAAGATGGAGTAAACTCATTGCTTAGGGAAGGTGATATAAAGTTAAATGATGACAGAAAGACAGCACAGCTGTTCATCTTTACATTCATCTTCTTGCATAATGAAAATGGAAATACAGAAGTTGTCCTCCATTCACTCCTCTGTTTCACCTTCTAGGTTTTATCAGTCACTCTGTTGCGTCCTTTGATTATATTTCCTGTTTCTTGCTCTCCATGCTTTCTTTTCTTTTTTAGCATTACAAAAATCTCTAAAGAGGTTTGTTCCTTCCAGTGCCGTCTCTCTCCAATTTAACCTCCACACTGTCAGGAGTGATAGTTTTAAAATACATAATCTGATTAGGTTAGTCCCTTATTTTAAGTCCTTCACTTGTTCTTTACTTTTTTTTTTGGTAAATTCTAAGTTCCTTAGAAAGGGGTGCAAATTATGGCACAGTGCAGTATTATCCAAACAGTAGGCTATGATCAGTTAGTTAGTGGTTCCAAAATAAATTTACTCTTTTGTTGTGAGCAACAGTTCTAAAAAAATTAAATAGACTATACTAGAATAGAAATATCTAAATAAATCACACTTATAAAGGATAACCATAATTTTTGGAATTGAGATACACACACACATACACAGACACACACACTACTTTATGACACGAGAGATATTTCTTACTGTGGATTGAGGTAAAAAAATTACTTTGAAAGCCACTGGGATAGTGGTTAAGAGCATGGACTCTGGAACAAGGTGACCAGAGCTTCAAATTCAGTTCTGCAATTTACAAGTTGTGTAACTTTGGGTAAATTACTTAACACCTCTGGCTCCAGAGATATTTATGAGGTAAAATACAGTATCTACCTTTGTGATTATTTTGAAGATAAATGAGTTTATATATATAAGTTGTATAGAAAAGTACCTGACTCAAAGTATATATTCAATAAACATCAGCTATATAATTTGGAGGGTTTTTTCCCAGTGTATGTTCATCTGGCTCCTAGTCTGGCTCTATAGCCTTACCTTACTTACCCTTCCCTTCCACCTGTGCTTCACTACATCCTATTTGAATTACTTAACATTCTTTGAATGTGCCATCAAGTTTAGCACCTCATAACTGAAGAAGCTGGGGCAGAGATAAGTAACTTACTTTGCCCAAGTTCACAGGGCCAGTTACTCTGGTGTGCTGAAGGCCAAAGCTCATGCTCTTAAGCACCACACCACGGTGCCTCTATTGCCTTTGCTATAACCATCATCACAAACATCTAAACTTCCATCATTCTTACTGATCTTTGTTGGGCATCACTTACTGAAATTCCCAAGTACTTCATTATATATCTGTCTTTCATAGTAGATTCTCTTTCCTGTATGTACTTGAAATGCTCTTCTCTCAGAAGTTTCCCTGGAAAAGTCCTACACATCATTCTAGATTCTGCTCCTAAGCATCCCTCTCTATGTGCAGCTCCTGGCAGACACAGTTTAGTCACATGTGTAATTTAGTAAATTAGTCAAATTGGTAATTTCTGTGTACTCCAAAAGTACTTTGTGATTTCCTCTAACAGTATTTCTCAGTTTGTGTTATCAGGGACAAATAAAACAAGTCACATATGAGACGCCAAAAAAACAGGTCACTGGTCAAACTTGGGGAATGCCACACACTATGCCTTCTTTTGCCTAGGAAAGTCACAAAGTGTGTGTGTGTGTGTGTGTGTGTGTGTGTGTGTGTGTGTGTGTGTGTGTTTGTATGAATATATATATTTTAAAGGCTCAGAGAAGACCTGAAGGAAAGATGGCAATTTTTCTTTTGTATTCCAGATTTTAAAAATAAACATTGAACCATTATTTTGGTGTAATACTTATTAAGTATTAAGCAACAGTTTTTGCACATGCTGTACTGTTAGCCTTTATTTTCCTAAACTGGGATTCTTTTCCATGCCTACCTCTTTCTCTTGAGTAACTCAAGCGTGTTTGTTGTTTTGGCTGTCCATTGTGGGAATACCTTCCCTGTTTTGGCATAACCCTTAAATATTTGGGCAATGACCTCACCTACTTCCATGAAAGCAGAAAGAGCTATATTACCCTTTGATGCCTGCTTACCTATTTTTATCTGGAAATTTAATACTTAAGAGGAAAATCAGGAAAGTACAAGGATATTTATTGCTATTTTTAACATCTGTGGCTATCAGTAACCAGTAGTAATGGGGCCATTGTTTTCCTGTGTTGCTCAGCTTATACTGCACAATACACTACTCTAGAAATCGCAGTGGCGTACAGCAAAAGTATGTGCTTCTCACTCATGCGTTGCATGTTAACTGGGGCTCAGCTGGTCTCGACCGCGCATGGCTGGACTTGGCTCCAGGCCATGCCTAGCATTTAGGATTTCTCCATGTGGCTCACATTTTCTGGGACAGCATTATACCTGGTGCATGCACATTCCAGGCATGATGCAAGCCTTTGCTTTATCATGACCACTAATATCCCACTGGACACAGCAAGTCACATGGCTAAGCCCGAAGTCAAGAAGCTAGGAAATAACACTTTTTCTACCAAGAGACCATGGCAAGGGTATGAATGTATAATGTTATTACAAGGGAATGGAGAATTGAGAACGTAATATAATCTGCCACACATCCTAAGCATACATGTCCGTGGCTGAATCTTCATTGAACCTTAACTTCCTCTGTTCCTGCTAGGGAGTTTTTCTAGTCCTCCTGATGATTCAGTGAGCTACTTGCTATCCTTCAGCAAACAGTGACATTTCAAATAATATGGCATCATATGAGCATGTGGGAGAGTCTTTGGGTACAAAGATAAGATCCTCAAATAAGGTCAGGAGACCATGGCCTACCCTGTATCTTAGTAAATCCAAATTCTGACTCATAAATATTCTCCATGATACTTACACTTTCCCATCAAATATTTTGTTTTAGGAAGCACTGATCATTATATAGGATATGATTTTTTAGGAATATAAGTTAAAATTAATAAATACCGTTATTAGGATATAAGTATTCTATTCCAAATTTCTGGTTTGTAATATCTTTTAAACAAAGATTTTCACCAGAATACTCACATCCATAAGTTTGAATTGGAAGTAATGGTATGTATGATTTTTAGTTGCTTTTTTTCCTATTAGAAACCAAATTTGATGGGGGCAGGGGGGGTGCTGTCTCCAAATACTTACATTGGTAAGCATGAAGTAATTGAGTTGAGTTTCAAACAGTCAGCAGTAACTGTTACTTTTTCCACAAATGTAATATTCTTCTGGATCACTAAATATGTAACTGGTACTTGCTAATTAATAATATTAGTTAATATTAGTAGGCTTAATATTTAAAGGAATACTTCTTCATTTGAGGGCAGATAGTATATATGAGACATCGAAAGAAAGCTAGTTAACCATGAAATATGAAACCAAGACCTGGAATGAAGAATATTTCCAGTAAATGTGGGAAAATACTCGTAAACCTGATGATTAGTCCATGTGAATTATTCTCAGTGCTCTGCCTTATGGTTGGAAATTTGAGCATGCAGAGTAATGCACTGCACATCTGTGACTGCTAGAGGGAATTGAGTGAAAGCACTACTGTCTATCCAAAAAGAAAATAGCATTATAAAATGCCTTGTAATGCAAGATAATGAGCTGATATGATTACAAGCTAATAGACTGCATTACAGTACACAGTGCCACTCTGGGGTCAGTCTGATATTCCTCTTCTTTCACTCCAGATACCACTCTGCTATTATTTTGTCTCTCTCTTTTTACTGTCATTGTGTAGATTTACAGCTACTTTGTATGTTTAATTTTGTTTCAAAAAAACTGTTGGTGAATTCTGCTCTAGGTTGATATGCTTTGTAAGCTCCGGGAAGGAATACTGACTAACTGGTGAGGAGCTGCATCATTGAGAGTCCTAGTCAGTGGCCTCCACTCATGTCACCATCTGCCACAAAATAGTACTGTTTCTTCTTTTTTCTTAAATTCTTTTTTCTTAAATGAGTAATTCTTTGTGGCAAATTAGATGTGCCGTGGAAGCTCTGTCAGTTAAAGTTTAAGCTTAGCTGAATGTAACAGAAAACCTAAATATAGCCGATTAAACAAAGTGGGGTTTCTTGTTCTGTCAAGAAGGATAAGTTAGGGAGTAGACCCTCCTAACTTCCACTTACATCTCATTGTCTGGAATTTAGCCACCTGGCCAATGCTACCTGCAAGGTACTATCTTTTAATTGGAAATACTGTCACACTCAACTAAATAATAAGGAAGAAGAGATAAATGGATATATCGTAGGAAATTAACACATTAGTCACATACCAAATCCAACAACAGCAGTCTTGGAAACTAATGGTAAGAGATTGCCTCATTTGAAGAAAGACAAACACAGCCAGCAATTAGACTGTAATCTCATTTAATAAGAATCATAGAGTACTCCAGGTGACTTTGGAATAGAGTACTTTAAACTGTCAAAGTATAATTATACCCTACAGAGTTAAACAGACAAGGAAGATTTTCTTCATGAGAAATGCAGTAAAGGAGAGAGCTTGAACTAAACTCTGCTGCAACAAAAGATGGGAGATGTTTTAAACACTCGAGTGAGCTAATGGAAGAGTACTGAAAGGCATCGGGTGGAGGGGAGCTTGGTCAGTGTGATTAGGCCATCTGTGTTTGCTAATTGGTACTTATCAAAGTTAGGTTCCTACCATCCCACAGAGACTAAGAGAGGAGAGCTATCTTTCTTGATGATTACTTTTCAAAGGGATGATTCTCAGGTCTTGAGAAGGACATTTTTGAGTTGTAAAAATGACAAGAGGTTTGGAGAAGATTTTCATCAAAGGGGAGATGCTCTAAGAAAAGGGAGGTCAGGAGCTTATTATGGTCAGGAAGAAACCTGGCTAAGGTTTAATCAAGCCGAGGGGAACATTAAAGACCTCTTGGTCAATCTCATTGATGCTGTTTGTAAATGCTAGACCATGATGATGATAAAAAGCAGAATAAATTTAAGTCATTAAAAAAATTCTTTTTATATTCTCTAGTCAATATACCCCCTTGTTGCCAAGGATATTTGTCATTGTTATGGGTTGCACTCTGTCCCCCTCAAATTTGTATATTGAAGTTGTACCCCCAGTACCTCAGAGCGTGACCTTGTATGGAAATAGTAGAAATAGGGCTGTTACAAATGTCATTAGTTAAGATGAAGTTATACTGAATAGGGTGGTCCTCAAATCTAATATAACCAGTGTCCTTAAAAAAAGGGAAGATTTGGGCTCAGAGACACACACAAAGGAAGACTGTCATGTGAAGGTCGGAGTTATGCTGCCACTGGCCAAGAAACTCCCAGAAGCTAGGAGAGAGGTATGAAACAGATCCATCCCTAGCATCTTCAGAGGGAGCATGGCTCTGCTGACACCTTAATTTCAGACCTCTGGCCTCCAGAACGGTGAGATGATAAATTTCTGTTCTTTAAGCAGTTGGTTTTTGGTACCTTGGTAGACAGCCCTAGCAAACTAATACAGTCATTTGTTATTTCTTAAAAATTATCTACAGCAAGTATTGCAAAAATTGAAAAACTGATAAAGCTGAATGATAATTATATGTAGGCATGCCATGTTATTCTCTGTGCTTTTTTTCTGAACTTGAAAATGTCATGATTTAAAAAAATAGAAGTAAATTTCAATCCTCAAATACATAATTAATAAAATGGAAAAGGTATTCAACTAAGGAAGCTAGAATGTGAATATTAAAAACTCAGCTTCATGGATGGTAAGAGGGAAGTCCTAAACAGTAGTAAATCCTGAATTAGTACACTGAAACTCAGTGCAATTAAGAAAATTATTCTTTAAGCTTTAAAAGCAAAACTCTGAAAAATCAAATTAATAAAAAAGATTTAGGGGCTTCCCTGGTGGTGCAGTGGTTGAGAGTCCGCCTGCCAATGCAGGAGACACTGGTTCGTACCCCGGTCCGGGAGGATCCCACGTGCCGCGGAGCGGCTGGGCCCATGAGCCATGGCCGCTGGCCCGCGTACCACAAAAAAAAAAAAAATAAAAAAAAATAAATAAAAAAAATAAAAAAGATTTATAAACAGAAAATACATGAAGAAGACATAGATTATGTAAAGATATACAGAGATAATTTATTTTCTTTTTTGTAAAAGGTGTAGTTTTTTTTTTTTTAATCTTTATTGGAGGATAATTGCTTTACAATCGTGTGTTAGTTTCTGCTTTATAACAAAGTGAATCAGCTATACATATATCCCAATATCTCTTCCCTCTTGCGTCTCCCTCCCACCCACCCTCCCTATCAAATGAATAACGATACAATTGGCAAAGTTGTGTACTAGTACATTTAAATAGCTTGAGACTGAGAATAATTTTCTAAAAACTATGAACCACCTGATATACATCCAGGGGAAAAGTCCTAAAATCCCATTCTTATGCATTTATAATGTGGAGAGTATATATCATATAATTTAGAAAAGTGGAATACACAATTTAAAATATGATGAAGGTTTCCTCTCACACTAGACGGGGAGCTTCTTGAAGGCAAGGATTTTATCATGTTGATCTTTGTATTTCTTAGCACTTGGTCCAATGTCAGGCAGTTTGCAGGTATTTAAGCAATGTTTTTCTGAGTAAATATAAGAAATAAGCATTAATCCAGTGCATGATAAATGTCAAATATATGGCACAAAACAAAATATGGTAGGGAATCAAAAGAGAGCAAGATTGCTATGTGAAGTTTTCATTGCATCACAGTACAATGGGAAGCTTTGGGTTCACAGACTATTGGGGGCCAGTTGCTAGCTGTGTGATCAAGTTATCTAATCTTTCTAAGCCTCCACCTCTCCGAGTGTGAGGATAACCAACTTGAGTTCACAGGGTTGTCTGGAGCCCATAATGTGCCTGGCTGATACAGGTGGTCCATGAATGTTGGTTGCTGTCCCTCTTCTGCACTGTTTACACTGTTGTAATTGATTCTTGACCAGCTCTATGCTTCTTGGAGGCAGAGATGGTATCTTACTCATTGGTACTATTTCATAGCATAGAACAATGAATAGCACAAAACATGTGCTCAATAAATAGTTTTGATTAAAGAAGAAACTACGTGAGGTTGAAGGTTGGGTTGCATTTGGATATATATGAAGATGTAGCATGATGGTGAGAGGGAATAATACTGAGAATGAAAAAGGTGAAGCATAAATAAAATGTGGGAAGTAAAATGATCTAGGCAGAGACCTTAGAAGACAAGTCAACCCAAGTAGATGATTCAAGTAAGAGATTTCGCGGAAGAGTGAGCAGAAAGTAAGGTTAAGTCTTAACTATGAAAACATGAAAATTTAAGATTCTGTCTTTTATATAATGGGTAGCAAGAGAAGCATTTTGAGCAGAAGTATGACATGTTCTTTACCTCAGGATTAAAGAGTGTTCCCCAAATTCAGGCAGGGTGAAATAGAGGTTATTTGAAAATAGAGTTTGATTTTAATTTTATTATTTTAATGTTATTATTAATCATTGATGTGGTATGGTTCTGAAATAGAGTGATATCAAAAGAAATAAACATGGAGCATTGGATGTAATTAATATTACATGATAGATTCATAGAATGTGATGGGGAAGGACATGGAGAGCATGCAAAATAAGAACAATGAAAAATAAGCTTGAGAACAGAAAAGAATTCAGAGAGAAGGTAAATTCAGCTTTAGACAGGTGATGGTGGTGATATGTCCAAATACAAAAGCTGGGTAGGCATTTAGGGAAGAGGTACTGGATGGACTCAACAATTACATAATTACCACAGAGGTGGTAAGTTACAGGATTAGAGTAGATGAAGACATTTTAACTCAAAATACAAAAAATAATAATAGAAGACCAAAGTTTGGCCTTTAGGAGAACAAAGTACTAGATGTTAGGAACCAAAGGAAAAGGGCACAATCTTGTATGTTTTACAGAATTCTGATCTTTTTTTTTCTTTTTTAACTAAGAACAGTGCTTCAGTGAATAACTGAGTCCTCTTCAGATCTATTTAAGGCAATCATTGTATTTTATATTTTTCTTCTTTTTTAAAAATAACTTTTATCAGGGAGACATTAAGGTTGCAGAGGAGTAAGGCATGGAGATCACCTTCCTCCCCACAGATACATCAAAAATACATCTATATGTAGAACAGCTCCTAAAGACCACCTACTGAACACTGGCAGAAGACCTCAGACTTCCCAATATGCAAGAAAATCCCCATGTAACTGGGTAGGGCAAAAGAAAAAAGAAAAACCAGAGACAAAAGAATAGGGATGGTACCTGCACCTCTGGGAGGGAACTGTGAAGGAGGAAAAGTTTCCACACACTAGGAAGCCCCTTCACTGGTGGGGACAGGAGCGGGGGGAGCTTCGGAGCTACGGAGGAGAGTGCAGCAACAGGGGTGCAGAGGGAAAAGCAGAGAGATTCCCCCAAAGAGGACTGGTGCCGACCAGCACTCACCAGCCCGAGAGGCCTGTCTACTCACCCGCCAGGGTGGGTGGGGGCTGGGAACTGAGACTCGGGCTTCACAGATCAGATCCCAGGGAGAAGACTGGGGTTGGCTGTGTGAACACAGACTGAAGGGGGCTAATGCGCCACAGCTAGCCGGGAGGGAGTCTGGGAAAAGGTCTGGACCTGCCGGAGATGCAAGAGACCATTGTTTCAGAATGTGTGAGGAGAGAGGCTTTTGCTCCATGTGCCCACAGACGGCGGAACACCGCCTAAGTGAGCTCCAGAGAAGGGCATGAGCCATGGCTATCATCTTGGACCCCAGAGGTGGGCAGGAACTGCTACCGCTGCCACCAAAAATCCTGTGTACAAGCCCAGGTCACTACCTACAACCCCCTGGGAGCCTGTGCAGCACACCACTGCCAGGGTCCTGTGATCCAGGGCCAATTTCCCGGGGAAAACACATGGCACACCTCAGGCTGTTGCAAAATCATGCTGGTCTCTGCCACCACAGGCAAGCCCCAACCCACGTTCCAGTTATGACTGCCATACCCCTCCCTCTCCCCAGCCTGAGGGAGCAAGAGAGGCCTAATCAGCTGCTGCTTTAACCCCCTCCTGTCTGGGTGGGGAAGAGAATGCCTGAGGGCAGATTATAAGCAGAGGTGGGGCCGAAACAAAAGCTGAACCCCAGGAGCCCCAGGAGCTATGCAAACAAAGAAGAAAAAGGGAAATTTTTCAGTGCAGCCTCAGGAGCAGTGGATGAAATCCCTGCAGTCGGATTGAATAAACCCTGCATCTGTGAAATACCTGAATAGACAATGAAAGTTCCCAAAATTGAGGTGGTGGACTTTGGGAGCAACTGTAGAATTGGGGTTTGCTTTCTGTATTTGATTTGTTATTGGTTTTATGTTTATCTTGGTTTAGTTTTTAGTGCCTGTTTTTATTGGTGGGTTTGTTTCTTGGTTTGGTTGGTAACACAATAATAGTAGGGGACTTTAACACCCCACGTTCACCAATGGACAGATCATCCAAAATGAAAATAAATAAGGAAACACAAGCTTTAAATGACACATTAGACCAGATATACTTAATTGATATTTATAGGACATTCCATCCAGAAACAGCAGAATACACTTTCTTCTCAAGTGCACATGGAACATTCTCCAGGATAGATCGTATCTTGGGTCACAAGTCAAGCTTTGGTGAATTTTAGAAAATTGAAAGCATATCAAGCATCTTCTCTGACAACAACTATGAGAAGAGATATCAATTACAGGAAAAAAACTGTAAAAAATACAAACACATGGAGGCTAAACAATACACTACTAAATAACCAAGAGATCCCTGAAGATATCAAAAACTACCTAGAAACAAATGACAATGAAAACACAAAGAGCCAAAACCTATGGGATGCAGCAAAAGCAGTTCTAAGAGGGAAGTGTATAGCAGTACAATCCTACCTCAAGAAACAAGAAACATCTCAAATAAATAACCTAACCTTGAACCTAAAGCAATTAGGGAAAGAAGAACAAAAAAACCCCATAGTTAGGAGAAGGAAAGAAATCATAAAGATCAGATCAGAAATAAATGAAAAAGAAATGAAGGAAACGATAGCAAAGATCAATAAAACTAAAAGCTGGTTCTTTGAGAAGATAAACAAAATTGATAAACCATTAGCCAGACTCATCAAGAAAAAACGGGAGAAGACTCAAATCAACAGAAATGAAAAATGAGCAGTAACAACTGACACTGCAGAAATACAAAGGATCATGAGAGATTACTACAAGCAATTCTATGCCAATAAAATGGACAATCTGGAAGAAATGGACAAATTCTTAGAAACGCACAACCTTCCAAGACTGAATCAAGAAGAAATAGAAAATATAAACAGTCCAATCACAAGCACTGAAATTGAGACTGTGATTAAAAATCTTCCAACAAGTAAAAGCCCAGGACCAGATGGCTTCACTGGTGAATTCTGTCAAGCATTTGGAGAAGAGCTAACGCCTATCCTTCTCAAACTCTTCCAAAATATAGCAGAGGGAGGAACACTCCCAAACTCATTCTATGAGGCCACCATCACTCTGATACCAAAACCAGACAAAGATGTCACAAAGAAAGAAAACTCCAGGCCAATATCACTGATGAACATAGATGCAAAAATCCTCAACAAAATACTAGCAAACAGAATCCAACAGCACATTAAAAGGATCATACACTACGATCAAGTGTGGTTTATCCCAGGGATGCAAAGATTCTTCAGTATACACAAATCAATCCACGTGATATACCATATTAACAAACTGAAGGAGAAAAACCATACGGTCACCTCACTAGATGCAGAGAAAGCTTTCGACAAAATTCAACACCCCTTTATGATAAAAACCTTCCAGGACTTCCCTGGTGCCGCAATGGTTGGGAGTCCACCTGCCAATGCAGGGGACAAGGGTTCGAGCCCTGGTCTGGGAAGATCCCACATGCTGTGGAGTGGCTAAGCCCCTGTGCCACAACTACTGAACATGTGCTCTACAGCCTGTGAGCCACAACTGCTGAAGCCCACACACCTAGAGCCCATGGTCCTCAACGGGAGAAACCACTGCAATGAGAAGGCTGTGCACCACAATGAAGAGCAGCCCCCACTCGCCGCAACTAGAGAAAGTCTGCACACAGCAACGAAGACCCAACGCAGCCAAAAATAAATAAATAGTAAAAAGAACAAAAAAACAAAAAAAAAAACCCTCCAGAAAGTAGGCATGCAGGGAACTTTCCTCAACATAATAAAAGCCGTATGACAAACCCACAGCCAACATTGTCCTCAATGGTGCAAAACTGAAACCATTTCCACTAAGATCAGGAACAAGACAAGGTTGCCCACTCTCACCACTATTATTCAACATCGTTTTGGAAGTTTTAGCCACAGCAATCAGTGAAGAAAAAGAAATAAAAGGAATCCAAATTGGAAAAGAAGAAGTAAAGCTGTCACTGTTTGCAGATGACATGATACTATACATAGAGAATCCTAAAGATGCTACCAGACAACTACTAGAGCTAATCAATTAATTTGGTAAAGTAGCAGGATACAAAATTAATGCACAGAAATCTCTTGCATTCCTATACACTAATGATGAAAAATCTGAAAGAGAAATTAAGGAAACACTCCCATTTACCACTGCAACAAAAAGAATAAAATACCTAGGAATAAACCTACCTAGGGAGACAAAAGACCTGTATGCAGAAAACTATAAGACACTGATGAAAGAAATAAAGATGATACAAACAGATGGAGAGATATACCATGCTCTTGGATTGGAAGAATCAACATTGTGAAGATGACTATTCTACCCAAAGCAATCTACAGATTCAGTGCAATCCCTATCAAACTACCAATGGCATTTTTCACAGAACTGGAACAAAAAATTTCACAATTTGTATGGAAACACAGAAGACCCTGAATAGCCAAGGCAATCTTGATAAAGAAAAATGGAGCTGGAGGAATCAGACTCCCTGACCTCACACAATGCTACAAAGCTACAGTAATCAAGGCAGTAAGGTACTGGCACAAAAACAGAAATATAGATCAATGGAACAGGATAGAAAGCCCAGGGATAAACCCACACACATATAGTCACCTTATCTTTGATAAAGGAGGCAAGAATATACAATGGAGAAAAAATAGCCTCTTCAATAAGTGGTGCTGGGAAAACTGGACAGCTGCATGTAAAAGAATGAAATTAGAACGCTGCCTAACACCATACCTCAAAATAAACTCAATATAGAATGAAGACCTGAATATAAGGCCAGACACTATAAAACTCTGAGAGGAAAAAATAGAACACTCTATGACATAAATCACAGCAAGATCCTTTTTGATCCACCTCCTAGAGAAATGGAAATAAAAACAAAAAGAAACAAATAGGACCTAATGAAACTTAAAAGCTTTTGCACAGCAAAAGAAACCATAAACAAGATGAAAAGACAGCCCTCAGAATGGGAGAAAACATTTGCAAATGAATCATCGGACAAAGGATTAATCTCTAAAATATATAAATAGCTTATGCAGCTCAATATCAAAAAAACAAACATCCCAATCCAAAAATGGGCAGAAGACCTAAATAGACATTTCTCCAAAGAACATATACAGATTGCCAACAAACACATGAAAGAATGCTCAACATCACTAATCATTAGAGAAATGCAAATCAAAACTACAATGAGGTATCACCTCACACCAGTCAGAATGGCCATCATCAAAAAAATCTACAAACAGTAAATGCTGGAGAGAGTGTGGAGAAAAGGGAACCATCTTGCAGTGTTGGTGGGAATGTAAGTTGATACAGCCACTATGGAGAACATTATAGAGTTTCCTTAAGAAACTAAAAATAGAACTACCATATGACCCAGCATTCCCACTACTGGGCATATACCCTGAGAAATCCGTAATTCAAAGAGTCATGGACCACAGTGTTCATTGCAGCAGTATTTACAATAGCCAGGACATGGGAGCCCTAAGTTTCCATCAACAGAGGGATGGATAAAGAAGATGTGGCACATATATAGAATGGAATATTACTCAGCCATAAAAAGAAACGAAATTGAGTTATCTGTAGTGAGGTGGATGGACCTAGAGTCTGTCATACAGAGTGAAGTAAGTCAGAAAGAGAAAAACAAATACCGTATGCTAACACATATATATGGAATCTAAAAAAGAAAAAAAAAGTGGTTCTGAAGAACCTAGGGACAGGACAGGAATAAAGATGCAGACATAGAGAATGGACTTGAGGACACCGGGAGGGTGAAGGGTCAGTTAGGACGAAGTGAGAGAGTGGCATTGACATATATACACTACCAAATGTAAAATAGATAGCTAGTGGGAAGCAGCCGCCTAGCACAGGGAGATCAGCTCGGTGCTTTGTGACCACCTGGAGGGGTGGTATGGGGAGGGTGGCAGGGGATATGGGGATGCATGTATAAGTATAGCTGATTCACTTTGTTTTACAGCAGAAACTAACACACCATTGTAAAGCGATTATACTCCAATAAAGATGTTTTTTAAAAAAGTTACTAATAAGTAAAAAAAAAGAAAAAAAGAAATAACCTAGATTAAGTTTTGCTTATGTTCATGAAATAAGCTAGATTTTAGTTTTCCTTACATGGTTTAAATGGTTGTGTCTGTTCAGGGCATTCTCAAGTTTGGTCTCATTCTGTATTTAATTTTAATGCTTGGATAAAGTTCAGTTGTGATTTGTGAGTTTTCCCTACTTTAGTTCAATTTACTTAATAATTAGTGTCAGTTCCTCTCATGTTTTCTGACAGTCTTGGTTTCCAAGGTTGTGAATCTTTTTTTAAAAATTTACTTCATGGATATCTTAGTGATCAGTTGAGAGAGGTTGTATTAGAATCTTCTCGTCAGAGACCATTTTGAACTCGAAACTATTTTGTTTAGTTAGAAAATTGTGTGACATGATTGGATAAAAAACTAGAGCTGGGGATGCTGGCCTTGGCTATTACATTCCTTAACAGAGAAAGCTTTTTACCACATTTCAAAAACTGACTTTGCCCATCACCTGAGACCTATATCAGTATATACAGGTCACCATGCGTCACAGGTGTTCAATAAATGTGTGTAGGCAGCTACTTTTCTGAGAGCGTTTCTTATAGCAAAAATCCTTAAAAGAGATGTCTGTACATACTTTATCATGCTCACTCCCTGGGTAATAACATTTATTCCATGACTCCAAAATGCTGTCAATAATAAAATGGGTCCAAAACTTATAACTGTGTCTCTGACCTCTTCTCTAAGTTTGGACTCATTTAACTACCACTTTGATGCCTGGTAGGCGACTCAGAAAAGAAGTCTTAATCACATCCTACCTTTTCTTTGCAGGTTGTTTCTGTCTCAGTAAATGGCTCTACCATTTACTGTGTGTTGCTTAGGCCCAGTTTTTTTTAACTGAGGTATAATGTAGTGTTATGTTAGTATAATTTCAGGTGTGCAACATAATGATTAAATGTTTGTATATTTTGTGAAGTGATCACCAAAGTAAGTCTAGTTAACATCCATCACCATATATAGGGAATAAGCCTCTTTCTCATAAATTCTGGGCCCTTTTCAAACAGCTGCATCTGCCCTAGGCCCTGTGGCATGTGAGTCCCTGTGCAAGTCCTTTAAAATTTGTTTCTCAGTTCACCACAGCCCCTTTGGTCTTGCGAGCATGAGCCCCGTTAGTTTTCAAGCTAGATGTTTTGGGGGCTTGTCTCTCAGGTGCAGGTCTTAAAAGTTGAGGTGTTTGTTGTGTTGTATGAGCCCTTAGCTCCTCAGGGAGGAGCTCCAGGTTCGAGTTCCCTCCTGATTGTGCCTGGCAGTGCTGGCCAATGGGGTTTATGGTGAGATTACATCTCAGCCTGTCCTAACTACTTACATGTGTTTGGGTTTTTTTATCCTTTGCCGGATAGGGAGGCGCTCTGCAAGTTTCTTAGGTTTGCTTTTTTTGTTTCGTTTATTTCCCCCCAGAGGATATTGTTCCATATGTAGCAGTAGGTTTAATGGTGACCATGGGAAGGGGTGAGTTCAGGATCTCTTTACGTCGCCATCTTGAACCAGAACCTAAGGCAATCATTATAGAAAGATAATTTGATAAATGTTTCCTATCATGTGTGTTTGCTTTTTGAGCATGGGTCTTTGCCATGATTATTCCTGATCTACTTCCCAAAACTATATAGTGAGTTTTGTGTATTCATACAGGTAAAAGTTAATAATGATATTCCTTAAATTCCTCTCTTGTAAAATGGTTATAATTATATACAAATTTTATGAAATACTTTATAGATTGGTAAAATTTATAATACTTGGTAAAATTTATGTATAAATGAAATGAAATAGCAAGTGTTATTTTAATCTGAAATAATTCTGATTAATTAAAAATATTATTCAACATTCTTTCATCTCTACCTGTGATCTGGATGAACCAATGAGTATCCTATCCTTTACAAATTAATCTCCAATTAAGAGCTGCTCCTGGGAATGTGGATGCTGATAATTTTAATCAGGAACACTGTGAAACAGCTGATTTCATTTAGCTCTTGAATGTGGTAGAATTTCATAGACTCCCAAACATAAGATTTTATTTAACAGTAAAATTCAAAGTAACCCAAAACAACTGGATATATTACTTTTAAGGTAACTCAAACAGAAGTATATTTTCTGTGTACTTTTTAATGCCAGCCCTGAAAATTAAATGCCTAGATCTTTCCTGGTAGAATAGACACTAGTCTATTGTTTCTTTCGTGTTTTGTTCCAGAACATTGTATCCTTTTAAATGAAATACACTAAAAAACACTGTAATATTAGAGTGTTTAAAAAAAGAAAAAGAGGGCTTCCCTGGTGGCACAGTGGTTGAGAGTCTGCCTGCCGATGCTGGGGGCACGGGTTCGTGCCCCGGTCTGGGAGGATCCCACGTGCCGCGGAGCGGCTGAGCCTGCGCGTCCGGAGCCTGTGCTCCGCAACAGTGAGAGGCCCGCGTACCGCGAAAAAAAAAAAAAAAAAAAAAAAGAAAAAGAAGCAAAATGGCAATGGAAAATTTCAAGCCTACACACAGGGACTACACACTCAGAATCAAAGTTTCTTAAAGAATAAAAAATGAAAAAGATAAGAGTAAGAAGTTTTCTTCAGAATGGTACAGTGTGTGCATCCCAGTCACATGGAAAATTGTCTTAGACTGGAAGCTACTTATGACAAACACAAAGACTTCTGCTTAAATGCCAAAAGATTCTGCCAGTCTCCCCACAGTAGGGCGGTTAGCTGACAGACAGATGTTAAACAAAGCTGTCTCACTCTGTGACCTCCTGTTGATATGCTTCATAAACACCTTTCTTCCTAAAACAAAAGACCAAGAAAAACCTGGAAGACTTCTTTGCAATTCATATAGGAGGATGCCATCAATCCTAATCCCAGCTCCTTGAGGCTGTTTGTCCTTCAACTTTCAAACTGTACAATATACAGCTTAATAAGAGGACTTTTGCTTCTGCAAATGCAAGTCACCAGTAAATCAGTGAACTAGATAATTGCCTGTATTTTGAGAGAAATATTAGAAACATGAACTAAGGATTTCTGTAGCAAGATCCCATTTCAAAAAAATGAGAAGTGTGGCAAAATAATTTTCATCAATGATTTTAATTAAACCTCTAAAATTTTTGTTTTTTCGTTGTTGTTAGGTGAATAGATAGCTGCCTGGAGGCCAAAACTGTTCTCTTTGTTTGTTTCCTTTAGATTGAGGTATAATGGACATAGAACATTATATTAGTTTCAGGGGTATAATATAAGAATTCAATACCTTTATAATTGCCAAATTATCACAAGTCTAGTTAACATCTGTCACCCTACAAAGTTACAAAATTTTTCTTGTGATAACTTTTAAGATTTATTCTTTTAACAGCTTTCAAATATGCAATATCGTATTAACTATATTCCCCACCCTGTACATTGCATTTGCATTACCGATTTATTTTCTAACTGGAAATTTGTACCTTTTGACACCCTTTACCCACTTTGTCTAGCCCCCATCCCCACCCCTACAGCTGGCAACCCCCAATCAGTGCTCTGTAGCCAGAGCTCTTTTTTTTGTTGTTAGAGTCCACATATAAGTGAGATTATACAGTATTTGCCTTTCCCTGTCTGACTTACTTCACTTAGCATAAGGCCTTCACAATTCATGTTGTTGAAATGGCAAGATTTCCTTCTTTTCTATGTCTGAATAATATACACCACACCTTTATCCATTGATTTATCAATGAACACTTAGGTTGTTTTCATACCTCGGCTATTGTAACTAATGCTGCAGTAAACATAGGTGTGCATATATCTTTTCAAATCAGTGTTTTCATTTTCTTCAGATAAATACCCAGAAGTAGAATTGCTATTTTTAACTTTTTTGAAGAACCTCCTCTGTTCTCTGTAGTAGCTGCACCAATTTATATTTCCCCAAGCGGTGCACAGGGGTTCCATTTTCTTTACATCCTCACTAACACTTGTTCTTTCTTGTCTTTTTGATAATAGCCATTCTAACAGGTGTGAGGTTATCTCGTTGTGGCTTTGATTTGCATTTCCCTGATGATTAGTGTTGTTGAGCATCTTTTCATGTACCTCTTGGCCATCTGTATGTCGTCTTTGGAAAAATGTCTGTTCAGATATTCTCATTTTTTAATTGGATTGTTCTCTTGCTATTGAATTGTATGTATTCTTTATATATCAGAAACTCTTCTTGTAAGTACTGTGGCTATGAGATTTCTCAGAAAGCCCCATGAACCCTGCTTGGTGCTGGTACTTCCCACTTCCCATCACATATGGCTCTCTCAAGAATGTCCAATTTACTCAGTGTTTTATGGGTCCCTACTTTGAATGTGATGTCACAGGAGAGCCTAGGAACTGTTTTTCTCCCATCTTACCTGGGGAAGGTAAAGTTGTGTAGCAAATTCTATTTTTAGCCAAGTGCAAAGGAAAAATAATTTTCTCATACTCAACAAGGAAACCATCTGGATGGAGGATGGAGGGAGTGACGAGGAAAGCTGTACTCCCTTCCTCGTGGAGTTTGGAGCCCATTGCATTGAGGCCTGTAAGAGGAGCCCTGATGTGTCACTTGCTTCCCACACATCCCCAAATGGTTTTTTTAAATTTGCAAAGCAGACATCTTGCATTTTCTTTTCCAAGAAATGAAGCTTTAAAGGTCAACTATATTAGAGAGAATTTAAGGGTTCTTGAGTAGCTGCTTCTTGAAAGAAGAAAAGCAGTCTTGTATTTTTGTCTTTGAAAATACATTTCTTCTAGTTTCTTAAGTCTTCTATATCTCAAATGCTTGACTTCTGAGCAAACCTAAGGCTAACAGGGGCCAGGCTAGTTAAACATTAGAATGTGTGGAAATACTCCTGCTTTCTTTATATTACCGATTTTTCTCAGCAAATGCTGTAAATTTCTCATAGCGAAGAAAAAAGCAATAGGAGAAAGATTACCTAGAAAATCTTCAATTAATTTTTATAAAATCCCCTATTTGGTAAAAGACTTACTGGCACAATTCCTATTTGAAAAATTTAGGGGGGAGCATCAGAATTGGAAAAATAAAATATTTCAGTAGAGTCAGAGGCAAATAATCTGTATTCCTTAACTGTGTGAAGCAGGATTAAAGCAAAGCTTGGAGTTGAGGTTGAAGTAATTGATCTATATCCTTGCGATACCACTGTTGAATATTTATCACATTTTTCCAGAGGATTTCAGATTGTCTCATCACCAAGAAGACTAAAATGAAAAGCTAGCAATAATGCAAAGTCCAAACTACTCTTTCTGTCTTTACTTACTACCCCAAATCTTACATAAATGCTTACTCTCACTGCAGTCACTCTCTGCTCAGCCTCTCGCTCACCTTACAACTTTGTAACCTGAACTCTTCCTCAGTCACTGAAGACCACAAGGACACTGCTTGACACACAGGACCAATGCCTTCCTAAATTGCCCATCCAGAGTCTCGCCCTAGAAAACCCCAAACTTCAAGGATAAGAGCAGAACTGAGGTCCCCCCAAAAAGTAAAGGGGAAGTAGAGAATCTCAGTTTATTAAAGCAAGTTGAGAAGAGAAGCCCTTCCTATCCCATCCCTTTCACACAACCCCAAGAAAGGCAATCACTACTATGAACCAAGCTCTTGAGATTTTATTGGCCACTATGGTAATTGGTTGAACTGTGTAAACTAAGGGGTAAAAAAATCCGGTGTTCATGAGGATGATCTCTCTTCTCTCTCTTTTCTAGTGCAATTGCTGAAAGGATGATGGAGAAAAAAAGGATAGAGGGAGTTGTTTTTCCTTTGAGAATCTGAGCTATTTTGTTGTGTATCTTTCTCTCCTCCCCTCTTCGTCCTCCCCGTCCCCCCTTGCTACTCTCTGACTCCCAAACTACCTCCAAAATAGAATGGCTCTTGGAGGTTTGCTCTCCACCTGGGGGAGGAACACTCTGTCTAATTTGCATTCCCTCCCTGTGTGTTTGTTGGTTGGTTTGTTTTGAGAAGGCAAACGAGTTAACTTGGGCAAATCTGTTTCACTAGGGAATAGAATATCTGTTTCACTAGATAGAGCCCCAGCTTGGAATAACAACATTCTGTGCATACTTCTCCCCATGATTATTTTTCTCTTGGGAACTTCACATAGAAATGTTTGTTGATGTAGAACAAGCCTAAATAGTGTAACAGTTTTAATTTTAGCTTTCACGTGATGATATTTATACCTGATCCTTGTTTTGAGCTACCTTTAATGTGCTATTTTTCATAAATATTATTCCAACCTACGAACATTATTTGACTCTTGCATAGGAGCAAAATACTGAATTAGGTTTGAGAGAATATGAAATAATGCCACCTCTAATGAAATGATAACCTAGTTTGGAGGATTAAACATATAGATCAATAAATAAAATAGTAATAGTAACTAGACTGAGAGTACAAAACAAAACCTGAAAACATTACAGTCATCTGAGGAAGAGATTTTTTTTTTTCCATTTAGGGTTATTAAAGGAAGTTTTCATTAAAAAGGGTGGAATTTGAGCAGAGTCTTGATGAATTACTGAAATGCTAGTAGTGGAGTTTACACAAATGGTTATTCCTTATGATGAGAATGACAGAAGAAAGGCAGGAAAAATTGGAAAATTATAGATACGTCAAACTAAAGAGTCAATTTGTGTGAATACTTAATACAGTGGTAAGAATTATAACTTAATACTTAGAATGGAATCAGATGAATCTGAGATAATCTGAGCTCTTTGCAATTTATTCTGAAGGAAAATAGGGTCTACTCATGGTTTTGGAACAGGGATTCAAGTTAATGACACAGAATGGTTCATTTGGTAATGATACGCTTGCTACTTCTTCCCAGACCAAGCCCACATCTTCTCTGTCCATTAAAAGAGTCCCCTGTTTACCCTTAAATAGGTCAATACTATTGTGTTCTAGAGTGTTTTCAACTTAACATGCAATGGACCATGCCCTGTCCAAACCCTTTAATGGCTCCTTGATGCTTATGGGATAAAGGGAACATGATTTCATATGACTTCCCAGACCCTCCATGCCTGGGACCCTGCCTCTGCCTCAGAGTAAGGTTCTGCCATTCTCCACATGAAGAGTATATGGTATCATTGGATGAGAAGCTGAAGAAAACATTAAAATGTGAAAACTGATGTAAGTAAATGTAATACAAGGAAGGGAAATTGCACTTGACTTTATCCAGAGTGACTCAGAAAATGGGGGTAATAATTTAAAAAGCAAAACCAGAAGAAAGCTGAATCGAGAAAGAGAGAATCATTTTGCATTTCTACTTGTTGGGTGTGAGAAACTTGCAAAATTACCGGGTAAAAACTTCCTTCGTGGGGTTGATAGTTGGGGCCCAGAACTCAGTTGTGAGTAAAAGTAGATCTAAAAATTGAATTTTGATAATGTTAGGCATTATGGTGAAAGTGGAAGCCACACAGATTATGAAAATTGACAAGGAAATTGTGGAGAAAGAAAGTGGTACCAAAGATCCTTTTGACATTTTATAATGTGCACAATTAGTAAGTGGGTGTAACAGGCACCTAGAACAAGAGACTGTAATAAATGTCTCCTTCTCATGAGAACAGAGACTTTATTTCGATCCTGCTGTATTTCTGCTCCTGTAACAGAGCTTGGCACATGGGAGAATTTTAATAGGTCTTTGTTAAAATAGCTGAATAAAACATAAAGGCATAAACTCACATGGTACTGAGACATTTTCTTGTAGTGAGCATTTTAGTATTTGGAAATGGAGAAAAATAAGTGAGGTATTCAGGACTCTGGATGGAGGAGTTCTTAGGAGCGTTCAGACCCATTGCTGAAAAGATATGTCTAGAAACCCAACTAAGTTACGAGGCAAGTAATGCTAGAAGGGGATTTAGGCTTGGAGAAAAAGGAGAGTGAGGGACCTGAGACCACAAGGAGAGGAGACACTAGTGTTTTGTAAGCATGAAGAATTGGGAGAGGGGGCATTGTGGAGATTGTAGTAAGGGACAAGAAATTTTAAATTCAAGATCCTGTCTTAGCTCCTTTTTTCTCTCCTTCCATGATTTATTTTCTGTCCACCCCCATGACTTCAGTTGTCATCCAAATGAAATATACTGAGTGCCTGGCTCAAAAGAAGAATTCAGTGAAATTTGGCTATCACCTTTTCTGTATTATTATTTGTTTATATGCAAAGGCTGCCCACACAAGTTTTCTGACTTCCTTAAATAGCTCCAGATTTATCATTCCAATGCTGACCTCAGACATCTCAGATTTAACTTGTTCAAAATACAATTTATCAGTACTTTTCCAAGGAAAAGCTTTTGTTCTTTCCTGTGCCACAGTAAAGTGCATTGTAAATCCAGTCTTACCAGTTAAAACAGAATCATCAATTACCGTTTCCTTTTGGTCATGGTCACATCCAGCCATCACGTCCTACTAATTCCCATTCAGAAATATCTCTAGAAGCCGACTTCCAATCATCCATACTGCTACCTCACTAGTTTAGGCACCCATCATTACTCCCCTAACCTATTAGAGCAGCCTTCTGTTGCACTCCTCAGCTGTTTATACATCTAGACTGTTCCCCACACTGTTGTCATTGCTGTTTTTCTAAAACTAGAATCGTGTCACCAGCATTGAAGATATCTGCTGGCTCCTGATTGGCCTCAGGATAAAAACATCCATTCTGTTGCTATGCACTACTCCTTGTGCTGGAGGCCTGGGGTACCATGATGGGCAAGACAGTTGCAATCTACCTTCTTCTGGCTCCCATTACTTCTTCATGATCATCTGCAAGCAACTCATCGCCATGTTCTCTTTTCCTTCCATACGGGGTTATTACCATCGAAGAGTATTCTGGGCTTTTTCACAATTTCTCCTTCTGTACGTGCTGATCCCATCATCTAGGAAATAATACCTACCAACATTCAAATGAAAAACCTCTCAAATGCCATTCTTTCTCTGAAACGTGCGTATGTCCACGGCCAAGATATTTCCTCTTACCTGTCCTAGGACTCTGCTTATGCTTCTATTATAGTACTTATCATGTTTATCTTTCTCTTTTTCCTTTACTGTGACTTCCTGTAAACATTTGTATACCTAAAGCATAATGCAGTGCTAACACATCGTACACACTGAATGAGTGTGAAGCAGTACTGAGAGGCATTTGAGTATTCTGGGGATGCGGTGAAGTCAAAGAAAGGTACAAGCACAGATCTTGCAGGGAAACAAACCTAATTTGAATTCTTAAGTCAATAATTTTTTGTTGTAGAACAAGAGCAATCATTCAACAGCCTTTTTTAAAAGAAACTTACTATAATGGAAGATTTCAAGCAATAGCCAGAATCAAAGAGCATAACATTATGAACCTCCGTCGCGTACTCATCACGTGTCAGTTATTACCAACATGTCTAATCTTTTCATCTATACCCAGTCTGTTTTCCCTCTCTCCTTCTGAACTATTCTGATGCAAGTCCCAAACTTCATCGACTTTAATCCATAAATAATTTATCACGTATCACTGAAAGATGTGTTCTCTATTTTATAAGAACTTATAACATCTCAAAAATTTCTTAATGTCATCATTCAGTCCAAATTTTCCCAGTTATTTCTAAATAAGCAAGTGCTCTTTAAATAGCTAGTTTTGGGGAATCAGAATCCCAATTTCCACATTTCTTGTATTGATATATCTTTTAAGTATCCTGTGGTAATTTTCCTCTTTACTTCCTCCCTGATATTGCTGTTAAAGAAACCAGTTTCTTGTTCCTTATAGAGCAGGGCTTCTCAAATATTAATGTACCTATGAATCACCTTAGAATCTTGTTAAAATGCAGGTTCTGAGTCAGTAGGTCTGGGTTGAGGCCTGAGAGTCTAAATTTCTAACAAGCTCCCTCCCACCTAGTGCCAGAGCTTTACAGGCCACACTTGCAAATATGACTGTAGAGCATCTTACATTCAGGATTTTGCTAATTTCATCTTCATGATGTCATTTGCCTTGTTCCTCTGTACTTTGTGATATCCTGTAAACTGACAGTTGTATCTAGAATTATGGTTCCCAAACTTGGCTACACAATTGCATCACCAAGGAGCTTTACAAAATCTTCATGTCCAAGTCATACTCCAGACAAGATATTAAGCATAAAAGTCCTCTTTTATTGACCGGTTTGTAGAACAATTGAGTTATTTCCCTATCATCTTCCAAAAGCTTTTATTTAAATATACTTTAAATATATTAATATATTTGTATCTATGCATCTATATGTACATATAAAATCAGAATTCTTAATAGAAGAAGAATTATATATTTTGTAACGTGTTGATGAATCATTTAAACGTAAAATAGGTTGTTTGTGGTGGTGGTGGTTTTTTCTTCTTTTGTCTTTGCTTTTGTTCTCTTTGTAAGAGCTGTGAAAGCATAAGCGTCTCAGTGAAAATGTGCCATCAGTAGCAGTAAGTACACCTTAACACTTGGCACTGACATCTCTGCCAGAGTCTGACCTTCCCATGCCCGGGCTTCTGCCTCTCCAGCTGCAAGTATGGTTGTCCCCTGTGAATCCTGGGGGCTCCGAGTGGTTCCAGAGCAGTTGCTCTTCACTGCAGCTCGCAGGATAAGGAGGTTATTTTCCGTGTGCCCAAAGCTTTCCTCGCCCCTTTCTTCTTTTGGACTAAGTATAGACTTTTATCAGACAGGAAAATTCTTTTATCTTCTAAAACACTGCTGCTTTCAGTCCTGCATAATTCTTTGAGACAAGGAAGTAGAGGGTCTTGCTCACTGGCTAGGAATAGAAGAGAGGAGGGAAAATTGTGGAGAACAAAATTAGCTAAAAAAATTTATTTTCTATCATTTATTGTCATTGATAAGAGTATTTTGTTTACATAGCTTTAAAGAGAGCATTTACATTAAAACCCAGCATTAAACTTTACTTTATGGGAATGTGGATGGTTAAACATATGTGTGAGCCACTGAAAATTTACAGTTACTGAAAACTTAGAGATAGTATTTTCTTATGTGTATTTGTCCATAGTAGGGCAAAGATTTTAATCTACAGTCTGTCTAGTAATCAGAGAGGTAGTGTTTAAGCAATGTGCTTCAAATAAAAATAATACCCTTGAATGTAATAATCAACTTCAAATGGGTTTTTTCTTTCTGTAATTTTACAGAATGGGGTTTTAAACATAAAACTTATACAAGATCAGGGTACTTTGGAACATTTGTGTAAACTAATTCTGATTTTCAAACCCAGAGGCTTAAAATATAATGAAAACTAAAAATATTGCCAGAAAATGAACTATACTATAGGGTTAGCTGGAGGCTAAATTTTTTTTCAACTGCTGCTGTTGAATTTATATCTGTTATTCTCTCACCATGACATCATGAAATATATTGAAGAGTGGGTACTTTAAAAGTGGTATTATAATTATTACAATTAGCATAACACTTCATAAGTTACAAAATACAGTGAATGTATATATGTTTATACACCAATTCAAAAACTCATTCAATCCTTACAATACCCCTGGGAGACAGGTGCTACTGTTCTGATACTTTTATTGAGATAGAAACTGAGGCTCAGAAGAATAAAGGCTCATAGCTGGAAATCAGTCTCTTGGAAACTAGAGCTCAGGTTTTCTGATTGCAGATCTTGGTGTGCTTTTATTTTTATGCATAGACTAGATGCAGATGAGATCTGATCTGAGAGGCATAACTAGGTTTAGAACTAGTCATATCTCTGATTAAATAATCAAAAGTGATTTGCTAATGATGTATAACATACATAATGTACATTTAGATATCACATTTAAAAACTTGAAAAGTATCTTTACTGCTTTAATCTTATTTTAGTTTTCCAAGAAACCTGAGTTAATAACTTCAACACCCAACTAACAGATGAATAAACAGAGGTCTAGTGAAGTTATGGAACTCATCTAAAATTATTAAAAGTTTCATTCTTTCTGATGTTCCAAGGTAACTCTTTCCACTGAAACCACTTCATTTGTAAATACTTATCAAGCCTAAAATTTACCAACAAAATCTGATTTAGTGACCTTTAATCATTTTAAGAATATAAAGCTGTTTAAACTTCTATGGGGGAAAATATGCAAATGAGAAAGTAGATTTTTCTTTTATAAAGGAAAAAACCCCAAACCCTACCTGTGTCAGCAATTTGTAATAATACAAAATTTGCCACACTGCTTTATGTGTACTGCTACTAACCTTTACCCTACTCATTGATTTAATCCTTTAGCCCAACATTTAGTCATAAAGCAAATTATGAAATAAACATTTGGTGCAAATGAGAACAAACATCATTTGTTTCCAAGGGTAAGTCTATTGACCTGCTTACAAATTACCCTCTGAGAAACATCATACATCAAGACTTTGACTGTTATCAACGTTATACTTCCAGAATTTTCTCTTTCTCAGACGGACTGGGCACAGAGAAACTGAGCATGTGCAGATGAGTCCCCAGGGCCTCAGGAGCCACACAGTTGTGCAAAGCTCTTCTCTTGAAGTGAGTTGGGCTGAATTAGAAAGCTTTATTTAGGTCCTTCTATGAGATGATTCAGGAGGGAAGTAGTTTTCAGCCCAGTTACCACCAGCTGAGATGGGAAATCTGTCTTGATACCTCCATCCTCTTTGGATATCTGAAGCTTAATGGAAATTGGGGAGGAGGGCTCTGATATTTACAAAGCAAAATACTCAGCTAGCTCTCACACTAAGCTTTTAGGCACTTCTGATAGAAGAAAGTAACACCATTGCTCAGAGTGACACCAGAGATTCAATGTGAATCAAATGTGTTCTGATGATTCTGAAAGTCTGCTGGAAGCTTTAGACAGCCCATCAGCAAGTGAGCCATGTGACTAACCAGAGGTGACTTCAGAACTGCCAGTTTCCCAAACAGGGAAGCCTTCCAAAGAGCCATATGCCACTAGAAGTGTCTGTCACAATTTAGCATCTGAATATAATGCTTGCTTTCCAGCTTAAAGAAATGGTAAAATGCTTTAACTTCCTACTGGAATTCTCTCTGCATTCAATTAAATTATGTTATTTAGTGACCAGAGGGTACAATAACTAGTTATGGATATAAAAAACAGATTATAAGTCACTAGGAAACAGGATCCTAAACTTCAGAAGTACATAACCTTGTTGAAATATAGCAGTGTTACGGTATTTAACTGCTCTAAACCTTCCTAGTCCTTCAAGGTCTTAATTCCTGAATAATGAAACCGAGGCATAAGAATGGTACTAAACTATCATGTATACAGGTATGACATAAATATGTTTGTGTTCCCAGGGCTGTTTGCATGTTAACAGAGACCAAGAAACCTTAAGTCAAAATAATGACACTCTAGGGAATTACTTTCAGGCACCAGTGAACAGGAGAGAGAAGTATATTTCAGGGCCCTGGGCCCTGTTCAGCATCCCAGAAATCATATGACACGAACAGATGACTTACTCCAGCTATATGTAAATTTGGCCCCCGAATTGGGACTATCATGGTCTGCTTGCCTATAAAGCAATAATAATAATATGATAGAATATATTAGAGCTGTACATTATTTGTTAATACATTGTTTTATTTAATCTTCTTAACAACCTTGAGTTATGCAGGGCACTTAGTTTCCCTCCATCCCTCCATTTTCTTTAAAGGAAAAAGGCAGGCTCAGGAGGTCCAGATTAATTTCTGATAAATGACAAGCCTTATGAATTAAAATGAACTTCTGGGCTAAAAAAGCTGGGCACTCATTGGTTATGGTAGTGTATCCCAGAGGTATGCTTGTCTATCATAAAAGGAACATTTTTATTGAGTGGAAAGTGAAAATGGTAGCCATTGCTACATTGGAAAGTGCTATGAGCATGAAATGTAGGGTAAAGCAAGTATAGAGAACAGAAAAAAAAAAGTGAAAGGAATTAGAAAAACTAAAGGAAATAATGAAAGGAAAAATTAAATGAAAGGAAATAATAAAAAATGTCCCCAGCTATTCTAATGCATGTTTCTATTATTAGGAAAGGGGAGAAACTTGCTTGTGATCTTCATAAAGATGTTTACCGACCTACTCTCAGTGAGATGTAGACTTTACATTGTGAAAATTGTCTTCCAAAACAAGCAAAAAAAAAAACAAAAAAACCCCAAAAAACCAAACCTCACATTCTTAACAAAAATACCTAGTCAGCTGCTGCCAAATGGTGGCAGAGACAGAGACATCCACAAAGCAGTTTCTCCATGCATACATCAAGTTGTTGCTTAAGGATCAAGCCTGTTGACTGGATCCCATTAATTCCATTTTATAATATACTCTGTTGACCACCATTGAGATATATCCACTATGCAAATAAAATTGGGAGAAAAGAGGAACTTTCAGAATAGTTAGAAAAGTACTTGAAAGCAAGGATTAGGACTAGAATACTGAGCAGAGTGAATAAAGAGTCGGAGTACTCAGAGGTCTTTCAGTACTTTCTGGTGTTTTACTTCCTACCTAGTTCTCTACCATATTCCTATGTACATATGGTAAATAATTTGCCACATTTGTAAATGTAAAACGTTAATAGATTAAGTCGTATTTTTAAGCCTTGATAACACTATAATATTGTGGAGGAGAGATTAAAACATTGAGGTTTCCATTCCATTTTTCCAATGTGCTTTTAGGAAAGCTCACATAGGTAGCATCACTAGGAATCATGTCAATATGCTTCATGCAGATTGAACAGAATGTATCTAAACATGAGGAAAAAGATACATTGGGAAATTGTGTCACATTAGCTGAGATGAAATCCTCCAATTTTTACCTCCATACATATCTAAGATTTGGGGTAAACTTTAGGCCTCCATTAAAGCATAACCTAATTGGTTAACACAATTATCGATGTAGCTCATGTTCTGTTGCTCATGCCAGACTCTTAAAGGAATAATGAGATTAGTTTAAGACAGGAATAAAAGGAGTTCTGAAGGTTAATGAAACCAAGGGTAGCAAAGAAGGAAGATGTCAGTTCTGGCACACAGCTGTGTATTTCGAGTACAGGAGCATCTGTCTCCTGTCTGTAGGCCTATTACTATCAAATTTGTCAAAGCAACGGCACCTAATGGAGCTTTATTTTTGTTTTTCTCCAATAGAAGCGCGTTTCTTTGAAAAAGGTTGACAAAGGATTCTTAAGTTCATGGAAACCTTGTACTTGAAAAACCTGGTTTCCTTTATACATCCTACCCTTAGACCTTTTGTTTATTGCCTTCACCAAGTCTGACTACAAAATCTGAGTATGGATGTTTAGGGAAAACCCATTGAGAGTACCATCTATAAGGGACTGCTCAAATAGAGAAGAAGTAGAAGCCCAGCATGAGCAGGTTATGAGATTCTTGAGGGCCGAGAAAGACAGCATAGCCAGAGGGAGAATCTCAATTAAAGTCAATGAGGAAACCAAATATCGCCACAGAGGAAGAACTGAGGATTGGGAACCAGGTACCTGAGCTTCCTTTACCAAATAGAAACATGCCCCCATCAACACTGGGACACAATCCTTTTCCCTTCAACACTGGTAATGGTATGCTGGGACAGATCAGTTGTCTTTGCAATTAATCCCCTCTGTTACTGACTTGCCGATTAAAAATTCCAGTATACTCTGTGTACTGCTTAAATTAAGCACCGTCTTTGTAACAGATAAATCCTGAAATATTAGAGGCTTAAGCTAATAGCTATGGTGGAATTGGCTATCTGTCCAGAAAAAATGTTGACTCTCTTTCCTTGGAGTAGAGTTTTTGCAGGGAAGCAACTGTCCAGTTGAGAGCTTGATTTTACAGCCCCATGGAATCAAGGGAAGGGGGCATCTGACTAAGTTTGGACCAGTCCTGGTAGAAGTGACTTATCTCACTTCTGGGCGTATCCCCCTAGTTAGGGGACCAGCTCACATGTGCAATATACCCTCTGACTTCCCTTCTCAACAACTTGTCGAGGTCAGGGAAAATGGAAACTATGTATAGAAGATGGCAAACTTCTTTCAGCTGAATTTCTAAGTGGAGTAGCCACCTGTAACATTTGAGGTTTATGAAATTTGCAAACTGACCAATTCTTGATCTCTCTCGTTGATCTAATGCCTGCTAAATTGTCTATTCTATTTTCATCCTCCTTCCTAAGAGCTACAGACAAGGGATTGGCTGGCTGCTTTCCAAATTATTATGAGTGACAGTTTGACTCAATGTTTTGTCACTGCGTAACATGGATCAACAGCTTTCCAAACACCAGTATCAGTTTCCTTGTTACCCAATACCCAACTACTAAGCCAGTGCCACTTGCTTTAGTTTTTGGGTTCTCTTAATGGTACCACACCACTTCTGATACCAGTTTCTTTATCAGTATAAACACTAGAAGTGGAGTCTTAGGCTTAACACAGTAACACAGTATCTCACTCAAATAAATGCCAAATGACAGCAGAGAAAGCGAGAGTTCTATTTGACACAGTCATTCAAGGACCCAGGCTGACAAAGGTTTTGCTATCTTCATGTGGTTTCCAGGTCACCTTGGGAATCAACATTCAAGCCCAGACATGGCGAGTGGTAAGATAGTGCATGTGGAGGGTATACGGAATGTTTCAATGGCCAGGCCTGAAAGTACATTACCAGCCCTACCTAGATGCAAGGGACATGTGTAGAAGAGAAGTCTTGGAAACCGTTCCTGGCTGGGCAGCAACTGCTCAAACGCCACTACACCATAGTCAAGACCTAGTCATCCCTGCCGTATTTTATGGCTATCCCAATAAAGACATCAATAACAACAGCAAAACCACAATAATTAGAATAATAAAAGTAACCACTTACTGAACATCTACATGCCAGCCTTTTATAAAGATCTATTTTAATCCTCACATGTATCTTTTAACATAGCTAATATTACCTATTAAAAAAAAAAAAGAAAAGAAAAAAAGAAACTGAGGGGGCTTTGCAATTTGGCCAAGCTTCTACTGTGTTACTATCAAACTCACATTTTAAACTCAGCTTTTCTTAGGCCAAAATGTGTGATCTTTCTGCACTATACCTGCCTGTACCTTATCTAACAATAATTTAGAAGCTCTGGTTAATAGGATGGTCAGAACTGAAAATAGAAATACTAAGTATAACTTTTAGAAATTAAAAGGCAAGAGTGTCTTATTTTTCATGTGATATGCATATGCCTAAAATATTCAATAGAAAAATGTCATAAACAAATTCAACAGCTTTCCTATATATTAGAAAAAATTGCTATTTTAGTGATTAGAATTTAAATGAAAATATTTTGTAAGGCAGTTCTTTCACCCTGACTATATTTAGAAAGTTATTCTAAGCCAAAAAAATTTAAAAAGTACAGAAAAGGCATTAATTACATGATGTTTTCTAGCTTTATTTAAACAAATGAAAGACAGGAGGTAACATAAATATTTAGTAATACCAAATGCATAAACATCCTCTTGATGTAATCTCACACAACTCTAAAACTTGATCATATTCATTGAAAATACTATAATATATAAAATGCGTATGTTACAACAAATTTTAAAAAGTATACTAGTATCCTCTTTATATAACATTAATCAAAACAAAGCATAATGTATAGAAAACCAGGATACACACCAAGAATTAATTGTGGCTATTTTTACGTGAAGGGAAATTGATTGCTTTTTTCTTTATTTCTTTAATTGGGTATTTTTTTTTTCTCACAAATCTCTTGCATGGATGAATTTTATAGTGTAAAATACCTGACCTTTTATTTCAATGAGTGTGGCAGGAAATTATATTTGTAGAAGTAAGAGTGATTAATGCAATTATCATCTGCAATCAGCACTCTGGGTATAACACCTTCCATGACCTACTCAGTAAATGCACAATCATAAATGTCTATGATATGCTAAGTAGCTCCTTAAACCCTATCAAAGTATGTAGCCCTGAATATTTCACTTTAAACTAGTTCTGTTACTTTTTCTTATATAGTAAATTAAAGTTCTGAACTCTTAAAATATTATAGTTGTACATCATGTGTACATTCATCATCCTTATCATTGTCATCATGTAGATATTTAACGTAGATACTCAGAAGATCTACATATGTTGTTCCAGACTAGCCCCCTAAGTAATCCAAAGACTTCTGATATGCTTTCTGTTTGATGAACTATTGTAGATAACTTTTGCTGAGCAGTCTTATCTAAATCTTCTTTGGCCAATTTATTCTAAAGGAAGGGCAGAATTACATATTTTTATAGTAAAATATGTGCCTAATTGAAGGACTGCAACACCGTTACTCATTTTAAGAATCCTTGTCCCATGAACCACTATGCATTTATATCTGATTTTGGTACTTTATAACTTAATTACCTCCTCCATACTGGAGAAAGCCTTGGTAAGAGAAACTAATTTCAAAGTGCTGTGAGATCCTGACCATTTGTCCCCCAAATTTTCTGTTTCCACCATCTCTTTAAATAAATTATTATAGATCAAGTTCCTAATTCACGTCTTGTTTTAGTCAGACTCTTTTCTTCAATCCTGATATCATCATCAAAAGAACAAGTCAGATCCTCTTTAGCAAAGGAACTAAATTTTTATTTGGCATATCAAAAACAACTATGATTCTCCCTATTGTCAATGTACAATGGTTCAATTCACTCCTCCACTAAAAATTCATAGTTATTTGTGTTTTTTCTCGAATCTAAACATCTCATGTGCCAATCCCTTCTGGAAATCTTCCCTGACCCTGTAGGCTGAGTCAGCTGCCCCTTCTCAGGGTTCTAGTGACGCCCATGCTTCTGCCAGTAGTGCGGAAGCTCCGTTACTTTAAATAAATTGTAAATTCATATATGACTAAAACGCAGGCCTCTCAACATGGTTTCTACCTAAACCATTTATTGACTCAGACATAAGTCACATAGGAAGGAAAACGGCCATTACATTAGATTCATGAAAATCCTAGCATCTAAGATCATGTCTATCTATATGATCCTCTGAAAAGTGTTACTGTGACTAAGACCACATAACCAATTTGTAGTGTCTGTACTCATCGAGAAAGCAATCAGTCCCAAGGCCTCTAAGCTTTAAATGTCTAGTACCCAATAATGTACTCCCATTATTTCCTCATCAAGCTTGTCAAACACGACTAAATCACCTCTACGCACAAAGCTCTTGAGTCCTAAACTCAGGCCATAGGAATTATACATGCGAAATAGACAAACTGTAGAGTCACGGAACATGAGACAACTGCCACATCTGTGAGAATGAGAGCGGTTAAGACTCAAAGATGATCTTTATTGGTCCTTTTGTTCTTTGCTGATTTGAAGCATCTTGAGGTCTCTAGTCTTCTCCTTTCCCTGTTCAGGGGAGATGGAGAGGAATAGGGGGAAGGGACCTCAAATTAAGCTAAAGGCTGGCTTCAGGTCCATGAAAGAGGTCTTCCACAGGAGCAATGGCCAATGAGAAGAGGTTGGATAAATATCATCTGATCAGACTCTTGTGTTCTCTAAAAATGTTAACAGTGTAATGACTACAATAAAGGGTGTATTCTCAGGGCTTGTTTACCAAAATTATCGATGAACTAACCTTGGAAGTACTCCATTTTGGCACAAAAGGGGTGCGATTCCTTTAACATGAAGTATATCAGAGAAGACAGGACCCCTTGAGTCATCCAGACACTCTGAGGAACCTTTCAATGTGCCCTAATGCTTCTTTCTCTGGCAGCTAGCCAGAGCACTGCATTTTCTGTCAGAATCTCTAACCCACTTAGCACTCTGTTTCTGGGCCTGGCCTTTTGTTTGTTTGCCTTAAGCCTGGACTTGATTTAGTTAGACAAGCAGCCCCAGCCAGATCTTGTCATTCAGTATCACTTCCTGACCCTTTTTATTTTATTAATGTCATTAATCTGTTCCTGACACCATGGAAAGAGTTTGTCAGTGCTCATCTTCTGCATACATAAACACTTAAAATTCCAAGATAAATTTAAAACAGTTCAGGTTGGATTTCACAATATTTAAATGTATTTAATGCTCACATGACAAGCTTGCAATTTAAAAGAAATGTATGGAGAGCCTTTTTCTAAGGCCAAGAAGCCTGAAAGAAAACTGGGAGTCGTATGTATTTGAACAAGGATTGCCCTTGGAGTTAGGAGAGTCAGATCTGGGTCCCAGCTCTCTCAAAAGCTTATCGTGTCATCTCAGGCAAGTTAAATCATCTAACCTTTCAACTTGAATTTCCTGTCTTTCCAACTGGAGTGTTTGGACCAAGTAACCGTCATGTTCTGATCAACTTTTAAAATTTTACTAAATTATGTTATACCACCACCTGAATTATGAGCATCCAGACTTCACATAACTTAAAAACACAAATGTTTTTGTGTTCTTAAATGTGAACTACCCCTTTCACCACACACGTCACCCACACAAAAGATGGAGGCTCTTGCTCTGAACAGAGACAATTGTAACTCACATGAAATGAGGCACTGGTTAATTTTCCAGTCTTATGCTTTTACACACATTAATTCCTTACCTTTAAACGGTTGGATAATTGTTGCTTTTTTTTTAACAGAGTTGTTACAAAGATGCAATAAGATAATACATATTCTGGTGCTAGTATTTCTGGAGAGAGAATAGAATGAGTTTGATTTTTGACATCTAGAAGGAAATAAAATTGCCTATAGGCCATTGACTATTATGCTTCAAGACATTGAGCTAGGTGTGAAACTGGTATTAGTCAAGTAATTTGTCTGTTTAGCTTCTTCATTCCCCTCCCTGCACTATTCTCCACCATCCCTAGTGTGCCTAAAACTTTATCTGTAGCAGATCTCATGCTCATAATTGAATTCACTGTAGTATCTACAGCGTTTGCACCATATTTAGCACATTGTAGGGCTTCATGTTTGATGGAAGTCACGGGAGTTTGACAATACCCAAGAAGGAATGGGTTATGAAGAAAAATTCTGGGGGCAGTTAGAAGGCTATCATAGTAATACAATAGAAATGTTTATGACTTAGAAAATATTATTAGCAGTGAGGCTAGAGTGAGGTGGATGCAATTGAGAGACATTTGCAAGGTAGAATCATGAGTACTAGGTGATTAAGTGGATATGAGTAGAAGAGAGAGAAGAGTCTGCCAGGTTTTTAGCTTGAATTGGGTAGAAGATGGTGTCATTTACAGAGTGAGTAGAGGTTTTTTACATATTAAATCTGAGATGACTGTGAGCTATCCAAATGTCAAACAGATGGTTGGATATGCGAATCTTGAAATCAGAAGCAATGTGAGAGCTCTAGAAATACAGCACTCAGATTATAAGTGAAGTCCTGGAAGTGCATGGCATTCCATAGGCAGAGAATAAGAAGAGAATCTAGAAGAGGCTCCTGATATTTTCAAACATTTAATAGTAGCGTTCAGAAGGAAGAACTGATAATGAGACCAAGGAATAGATGACAGAGATATTGGAACAAAATCTGGAGAGGTGATAGAGAGCAAGGGCAGAACATATTACTACAAAAAGGAGTGATCAGCTGCATCAAATGAAACTGAGCTCTGAAGTGATGAGTCCTTGGAGATATCCATTTGACTGAGTAACATGGAGCCCATTGGTGAACTCGGTAAGAGCAGTTCCAGTGGAATAGAAAGAGGGGAAGCTGAATTGAAACCTATAGAGAAGTGAACGAGGGATGAAGATGCTGAGACACTTAGCATAAACAACTTTTTGGTTATAGCTAAGTTTGACTGTTAACGAAAAAATAAACAGAGCAGTGAGGAGAAAAGACCATGGTGTGATAAGTGAATGATAGTTTTTGTCTGTTTATTTGTTTTTAAATATAGGTAAAATGTGATCATGTTAAAATGATAATTGGAAGGAGCTGATAGAAAGGTCAGGTTTGAAAATATGAGAAGCGGTAAGTGAAGCAGCACAGATTTTTTTAATTGAAGCATAGTTGATTTACAACGTTGTGCCAGTCTCTGCTGTACAGCAAAGTGACTCAGTTATACACATATAGACATTCTTTTTTTATATTCTTTCCATTATGGTTTACCACAGGATAGTGAATATAGTTCCCTGTGCTATACATTAAGACCTTGTTATTTATCCATTCTAAATGTAATAGTTTGTATCTACTAACCCCAAATTCCCAGTCCATCCCTCTCCCTTCCCCTCTCCCCCTTGGCAATCACAAGTCTGTTTTCTGTGTCTGTGAATCTGTTTCAGATTTATAGATAGGTTCATTTGTGCCGAATTTTAGATTTTACATATAAATGATATCATATGGTATTTGTCTTTCTCTTTCTGACTTACTTTACTTAGTGTGATAATCTCTAGTTGCATCCATGTTGCTGCAAATAGCATTATTTTGTTCTTTTTTATGACTGAATAGTATTCCATTGTATATGTATCACATCTTCTTTATCCATTCATCTGTTGATGGACATTTAGGTTGGAAACAACAAAGTTTTTGAGAGGACAAACAGATGGGATTCCAAACACAGGTAGAGGAGTTATTTCTTCCACTGTAAGTAGAAAGAAAGAAAAAAATTAAAGATAAAGGAAGGGTTAGCAAATACAAATCAAGGTGGTACCCAATCAGTGGCATCAGTTGAGGGTGAGAAGGAAAATTCAGAGATTTGAGGAGAGTAGAGAAGTACAGAGTATTCACTGGACAGAAT
This sequence comes from Phocoena sinus, assembly GCF_008692025.1. Taxonomy (NCBI): domain Eukaryota; kingdom Metazoa; phylum Chordata; class Mammalia; order Artiodactyla; family Phocoenidae; genus Phocoena; species Phocoena sinus. The sequence continues at coordinate 40,259,981 of NC_045772.1, read as the reverse complement.
AAGAATGTTGTAGAAGAAGAAGAAAAACCAAAGACATTCCATGAAGAAAAAGGAAAAAGGAAACATGAGAAAAAGTAAGAGTGGAAGCAAGGGAAAGAAATCATTAAAGAAAATAGACACGGTTGTTGGGCAGAAGCCACTGCATATCAGTCCATTTCCCCACATGTTGCATCATTAACAGATCATTGCATTCCAGTTTTTCACTGTCCCCCATCACCCCATCTCTTCTAACTTTTCCAGTTAGCTCCAGAAGATACTTTACTATTTCTTGTTGGCTTGGATGGTTTCTCCTTTCTTTGTTCAATTCAGAAGCCTAACTTTTACTGTAGTTATGGTTTGTAAAGTGTAGTGTCATGCTAGTAAAAATACCTTCTTCAGGGAACAGAGCAATCATATTTTGAAATGAAATAGGCATAATAAATCATGACTGACCACCAGTTCCAAGCAAATTATAGACTCAATTCCCCCATCTATCTCATTAGCCTCTTTAACTTGATTCTACTTTAGTTTAAGCTCCAATGAGTCAGAATGTTAAAACATTTTCAGTATTTGTACCATTTTCTTATATATTTGGAGATGAACTCCCTTATCAGATTTATGGTTTGTAAATATTTTCTCTCATTCTATACATATTAGCATTCTCAAGTTCATTGTAGCACCATTCACAATAGCCAAGATCTAGCAACAACCTAGATGTCCATTGATGGATGAATGGATAAGGAAAATGTGGTATATACATACAATGGAATATGATCCAGCCTTTAAAAAGAGCGAAATTTTGCAATATGCAACAACATGGATGAATCTTTTTTTTTTTTTTTTTTGCGATACATGGGCCTCTCACTGTTGTGGCCTCTCCAGTTACGGAGCACAGGCTCCGGACGCACAGGCTCAGCGGCCATGGCTCACGGGCCCAGCCGCTCCGCAGCATGTGGGATCTTCCCGGACCGGGGCACGAACCCATGTCCCCTGCATGGGCAGGCGGACTCTCAACCACTGCGCCACCAGGGAAGCCCTATTTTTTAGTTCTTTTTTTAAAGTTAATTTTTATTGGAATATAGTTGCTTTACAATATTGTGTTAGTTTTCACTGTACAGCAAAGTGAATCAGCTATACTTATACATATATCCCCTCTTTTTTTTTATTTCCTTCCCATTTAGGTCACAACAGAGCATTGAGTAGATTTCCCTGAGCTATACAGTAAGTTCTCATTACTTATCTATTTTTTTAATATAAATTTATTTATTTATTTATGGCTGCATTGGGTCTTCGTTGCTTCACACGGGCTTTCTCTAGTTGCGGCGAGTGGGGGCTACTCTTCCTTGCGGTGCACGGTGGCTTCTCATTGCGGTGGCTTCTCTTGTTGCAGAGCGCAGGCTCCAGGCGCGTGGGCTTCAGTAGTTGTGGGATGTGGGCTCAGTACTTGTGGCTTGCGGGATCTAGAGTGCAGGCTCAGTAGTTGTGGCTCACGGGCTTAGTTGCTCCACGGCATGTGGAATCTTCCCAGACCAGGGCTTGAACCCATGTCCCCTGCATTGGCAGGCGGATTCTTAACCGCTGCACCACCGGGGAAGTCCCTAGTTATATATTTTATACATGGTATCAATAGTGTATATATGTTAGTCCCAGTATCTTGAGGACATTAGGCTAAGGGAAATAAGCCAGTCACAGTAAGACAAATACTGTGTGATTCCACTTAAATGAGGTTTCTAAAATAGTCAAATTAATAGAACCAAAGACTAGAATGGTGATTGCCAGGAGCTAGGGGTAGGGGGAAATGATGAGTTACCAATCACTGGGCATATAGTTTTAGTTCAGCAAGATGAATATGCTCTAGGGATCTGCTGTACAATATTGTACCTATAATCCACAATAATATGTTGTACACTTAATACTTTGTTAAGAGGTAAGGTCTCATGTTAAGTGTTCCTAATATGACTAAATTCTAACAATAAAATAAAACTTTAAGATATTTTTACTATTTTCATATTAACAGTATTATGAAATTAATCAATGTAAGTATGTTACATCTGTTTTAGGCACTGTAGATACAAAGGTTATCAAGACACAAACACCAGTAATGTCCAAATTGATAATGTATGAATAAAATATAATAAAAGAGGTATGAATAAAATAATGGAAAAGCAAATCATTAATTCAAAAAAAGCGTCACAGACGGGGGAAGTACCCTTCTGAGATCTTTATAAGAATTAACAATCCTGTGAAAGAAGCATAATTATTTCCTTAATTTTATACATAAGAAAACTGAGATGTAGATTTCAAACGAAGTCACACTGCTAACATGTGATGTGGCCAGCATTTAAACACTGGTGGTCTAATGGCAGAGCCCATGCTCGTTTAATCACCAGGTGATGCTTTTCTTTTCACCAACAGGACTTTATTTAGCAGAAGGTAGGTACAAAGGCAAGACAATAAAAGTCCATGATCTACTCCAGGAAGAGCCAAATGTTTTCTCCAGTAGTAGTAGAGAGTCAGTGTAAGGTGATGGAAGAGATGAGACTGGAAAAGTGGTTGCAGATAGATTATAAAAAGCATTTAATGCCATGGTAAGGAATTTGGACTTTATTCTGTAAGCAATACGGGAGGCACTGAAGGATTTTAAGCAGAGGAAGACATGTTTCTGTGTGGACTTCCAATTTATAATATTGGTATCACCAGTCTTAAAGTTAGAAATCACTTTTTAATTGTTTTCTTTACATCATTATATTTTAACTTTGCCCCTCTAAGTTATCAACAAGAACATTAACAGTAATAACAGCTTAGATGGAGCCAGAAAATCTGAACCTAACTCCACGGGGAAGTTGGGAAATGTTAGGACGGGTACTATGCACCTTTGTCTAGATATAAATGGTTTCAGAGCTTTTACTCTGATGGCAGGACCATCTTCTTCCCGTTTCTTGTGTTGCCCAGGTAGCTTTGGTCTTACTGTGGAAGCTGAAGAAGGCACAGGTCAATGATCCATTAGCTTTAAAGATTAAGCTTTAAAGATTAGCTTTAAAGATTAAGATGATAGAGATGATTAAGTAAAGGAGTGTACATGTACTATTGGAGAGAATAGTTCGGATGAGGGGATATCTTCTGGTTACTCTGCTACAGTCAGTTTTACTACTTTATGACTCCAACAAATGCATTCTTTAAACTTCATCTTCACTCCTTGAGGAAAACACAATGATTTTACTAGAACATATAATAAAATTTCAAATCAAGGATATAATTTAAGATGTCATTTCCCAAACCTGAAACATTTTGCTTATCCACTTGGAAATCTGTCTTTTGGGTTTCTGTGATATTAAATATCATATAGAAGAAGCATTTTGGAGCTTTAACAGTCTTACTTATTTTAAACCAACATTTGCAGTTTCTACCTAACCCTCTTCAAAAAACCAAACAAACAAACCAAAAAAAAAACCCAACTTTTCCTAGAGCTATTAATTGTTAAAAAGATTTGGTTGAAGTTTCAGATCTTGATTTTTTTTTTTCTCCTTTCCTCTTTCTAAGTAGGAGTGCCAGAGAAAACCAAAATGACAAAAAGATGTGAAAAAAAGGCATAAAGGATAGAGCTGAATCATTTTCAGAACACTGATAATAGGATTTGTTCATGCTCTATTTTAACAGATACACATTGAAGGGACAGATCATGTTTTCTTATCTGGCAAATTAGACCAGTTCCTTTCTTAGTTAACTAAACAACCAGCCAAACTTTATGAGCTTCCTTTGATTTTGCAACTGAAAGCTGTAGAACTATGGACACTGTTATCCTGCTTCCTAGAGACCAAAGGTAATTAGTCATGGTTTGCCAAAAATCCAGTCTCACAAGCAGAATATTAAATTAAGATGAATAAGTATGCCGCACAGTTAGGAAACTTAAGCAGCAGGACAAATAAAAAGGGAAAGAAGTTTTGCTCTATTGGGTAGATTAACAGCTAAAGTTGAAGCTTGAATTCTAGGGCTGAGCTCTGCCACGTCCTTCTTATCTGTTTATGAGAAACTGTTTAAGCCAGAAAAGCCCCTAAGCAAACATCTCACATTATTTATCTCTCCATTTTATCCCTCTCCTGCCTCTCTGTTCCACACATCACTGCCTAGCTCCATCACCAGCTGCCTCTTTTTTAATCTAATTCACGCAGAGGTAAAAGTGAGTTGATATTGGTGGATGATGTCTGGAACAAGCAAAGCTTATCCCAAAGGAACAAGGCTCTAATAATGAACTTCAGGTAGTACAACATCTGGATACTATTCTGAGGCAGATGAGTTCAGGTGGTTCTCCCAGGTCTCACGAAATGCTCATTACACAGCATGACTTTGCTCTTCTGAGTACCGTCACTGGATCTAGACCGCCTGGACTGGAATCCCAAGTTCACTGCATGCATACACTTGGCAGCAGCTATGGAAATGTACTTGGGCACAGCACTTCTTCCCCTTGGTTTTAGTGTCCTCCCCTCTATGACTGAAAGAGTAATAATGCCTATCTTATAGCGCTGTTGGAGGATTAAAGGAGATTCTAACATGTAAAGTGCTTAAAACTATTTTGGCCACAGCCAGTACCCAATAATTGTTAGCTGTTTATTTATTTACACATTTTCTCAGATTTTCTTAAGGAAAAAGAGATGGCTGACATCAATTTTGGTATCCTTTCCGAAGGCTTATTATTATTATGAAGGAAGAACATATGTTAACATTTTGACTTATGATTTATGGGTTCAAATACTTGCATTCCCCTTTGCCAAACTTACTATTTTTACTGAGCGCCTCCTCTTAAAAAGATGGTGGTAGAGGTAAGAGAGATGCTGTGTCATGACACAGTAGAAAATGGCTTGGACTTAGACTTATTTTAAAGACTTGCTCTGCCACTTAAAATCTAGGTAGTTTATTAAGTTTCTCTGTTAGCCCTCTGTGAAATGGAGGTAGCAGTTGCCCAGTTTGTTGGGTCATGGTGGTATATGGAAGATAAAACTTATCCATAGAACCAAATAGAATATTAAAGAAGGAGGCTTTCGGAAGGGTATAGGGTCAGCCATGGTAAAAATCATATATTTCCATTTCTACTTTCTACTAGAAAGCAGTTCCTGCCAAGTGATCCATTAAGTGTTGACCTGGACTGAATGGATACTCCTTTCATAATGTCCCTGGGGAAGGCTGATCAGTCAATGTGCAGAATTGAGTAACTTTTTCTGCATGTTTCTCCGTTGGCTTTTATAGCAACTTTTCTGATCTTCCTCCTACTTTATTGGCTGCTCTTTCTAGGATGGTTATTGTGGGCTTATGTTTTTTTAACCATTTAAACGTCCAAGTTATTCGGTGTTGTTTTCTTGTCCCACTGCTGTTCATACCCTCTATCCCCCTCGGATGATCTCAGTAGCTTCAACTGCCATTAACAAGCAGGTTATTCTCAACACAAACCAATCTCCAGGTCAGCTTTCTCTCCTATACTTTGGACTAACCAGCTACTTGATGCAAACCTCGATGGGATATTCCACAATCGTTTGAAACTCAATAGTCCAGCACTGAACTGAACGCCTTCCCCAGATTTAAAAAAAAAAAAATGTTTTTTTTACATTCTGTCTTAGAAAGTGGCACTATTATCCACTCGTCATTCAAGCTAGAAACATAGGAAACATCTTAGAAAATTGCTTTGTAACCTCCATTATCACCTCTTACATATTCTTCTTCCTTAATATTTCTCACAGCTCCAGTCCACTCCCCTGTTTTAATTTAGTACCTCATGGCTTCTTGAACTGTGTGAGTTCACAGCCTTAAAGTGGTCCCCCTATGTTCAATATCTCTTCCTCAAGTCTTCCTCACATTGTGACCATAGTGATGTCTCATAAGGCAAGACTGACCTTGTCTTTCTCCTGCTTAAAAAGTGTAATGGCCTCCCCCCCGCAACACACATAATTGTAATGGCCAACATAGCTTTTATGATGAAACTTAAAATATTTATAGGCTAGTGCGTGGGTGTTACACACTCTTGCCCTTGCCTCTTTCCAGTCTCAGGACTGGAATGTGTGTGCAGTCTCCATATTTATCAGCCTGAGGTCACAGGACAGTTTCTGATACAGATACAAGGAATAGCAGTCAGATTCAGGCAGTGCAAAGAATTACACTTGAGATATTCCTTCTCTCATACCAAACTACCTCCAGAGACAAAGGAAGGAGTCTACCTATCATTTGGGAGTTGTTGGCTGAGAATCCAAGAGGTGTTAGTGACACACTGTTTAAATAAAATTAGAATCCACAAACTGGTGTGAGCTGGGTGGGGTAGAGGGTATTTGGATTAATTAATGGTGTATTTTCAGACCTTAAACACTTAGGGTGTAGGAATCATATATTAATGGACTTTATATACCTAGTGATTAATACAAAGCCCAGCACATATTAAGCACTGATTAAATTATTTAGAGAATGAAAGAGAAAGCAATGAGAGAGGCCACTATGAACATGTATTTGACTCTATACTCACTTTTTACATTTTCTTCTTTACAAGAGTATTCAGTGATGTAGAAGATGAAAAAAGGAAAGGGGAATATTAACCAGAATTGTTAAACATTTTATTTTGAGGGTAGTGTTTATATACAGTTAATGCACAGTTCTTAACTGTACAGTATGATGTGTTTTGACAAACGTATATATACACCAGTACAAACACCACCCCAATCAACATAAAGAAAATTTCCATTGTACTTTTCTCATGCTTCTTTCAGGCAATCCCCCACCCAAACAGCCACTTTGCTGATTTCCAACACCATAATTGTTGGCCTGTTCTTGAGCTTCATATAAGGGGAATCATACAATGAATGTATACATTTTGTGTTTGGCTTATTTTGCTTATCATCTTTTAAACATTTATCTGTGATGGTGAACGTATCAACAGTCAGTTTTCATTGCTGAATAGCATTCCATTGGATGAATATAAATATACCAAGATTTGTTTGTACATCCACCTGTTGATGGACATTTCTACCCCTACCCAACACCCACTCCCAGAGTTTTGAATCATAAATCTCCTGTGAAAATTCTTATACAAATCTTTCTGTAGGCATAATCTTTTCATTTTTCTTGGGTAGAAACTTAAGAGTGGAATTATTTGCTCACATGCTTTGTTATATGTCTGAGTTTGGAAGGAATTGCCAAACAGCTTGTGAAAGCAGTTGTAAGATTTTACACCTCTCCCAGCAGTGAACGAGAGTTCCAGTTGTTTCGCATTTTCATAACACTTGCATTGTGTTTATAATTTTAGCCATCCTAGTGAGTTTTAATTTGTGGTGGTTTTTTTGTTTTGTTTTTGTTTTATGTGGCACGCGGACCCCTCACTGTTGTGGCCTCTTCTGTTGCGGAGCACAGGCTCCGGACGCGCAGGCCCAGCGGCCATGGCTCACGGGCCTAGCCGCTCCACGGCATGTGGGATCTTCCCGGACCGGGGCATGAACCTGTGTCCCCTGCATCAGCAGGCGGACTCTCAACCACTGCGCCACCAGGGAAGCCCTAATTTGTGGTTTTAATTTGATTTCCCCTGATAACTAGTGATGATGAGCATCTTTCTATGTGCTTATTGTATTATACAACTTCTTCTGTGAAAAGTCTGTTCAAATCTTTTGTCTACTTTTTGAGTTATTTGAAACTTTATTGAGATGTGAGACAATTATATATATATATAATGGATATGTAAATATATAATCCATGGCTTATTTTTATTTTAATATTGTCTTTTAAAGAGTAGAAATTTATAATTTTGATGATGTCCAATTTATTATTTTATGTTTATTGCCATTTTAGTTCTAAGGAATCTTTGCTACCCCAAGATTCTGAATGTATTCTCCTATTAATTTTGAAATTTTGTGAATGCATAGGTAGGAGTTAGGGTTCATTATGTTCCATGTGGATATCCAGCTGTTCCAGATAATTTTTTGAAAAATTTCCTTTCCCCACTGAATTGCTTTGCCACTTTGTGAAAAATCCATTGACCATGTGTGTTTGTCTATTTCTGGATACTCTATTCTGTTGTACTGATCTACGTAGCAATCCTTACACCACACCGTACCATTTGACTGCTGTAGTTTAAGAGTAATTTTAAAATTTAAGTAGCATAAGTGTGTTCTTTCAAGACTATTTTGGTTATTTGATGTCCTCTGCACTTAATAATTTCATACATACTTTAGAATCAGCTTGTTTTATTTCTACCAGAGGTAAGGAGGGAGGCAGGGAGGGAGAGAGGGAGGCAAGGAGGGAGAGTGCTTGCTGGGAATTTGATTGGCATATTAACAAGGTTGGGCCATCCAATTAATAAACTGTAATATTTCTCAACTTATTTTTTCCTTAGTTTCTTCCAACAGTGTTTTAATAGTTTTTCAGTGTAGAGATATTAAATATTCTTTATTCAGTATATCTACTTTTTTGTTTTTAAGAATGGTATTGGTTTCTAAGTTTCATTATCCAACTGTTTGTAGTTTATAAAAATGTATAGTGTTCTTATGAACTACTAATTTGCTTAGTAGTTGTAGCATTTCTTCTTTCTAATAGATTTTTAAAATTTACTATGGACTAAGTTATGTTGTCCATGAAAAAATACTATATTAATCTTTACTATATTTTATTGTTTTTACTTGTTTTATTGCACTGAATGGGAACTCCATTACAGTATTATTAGAAGTAGTGAGAACGGACAAGCTTGCCTGTTTCCTTTAGAAAGGAGAGTACTTAATTATTAACTATGATGTTGATTGTAGTTTTTTTTCTCAAGGTGACCTTTATCAGATTGAAGAATTTCCCTTAGATTCTCAGTTTGTTGAGAATTTTTATCATGAATGGGCATGGAATATGGTCAAATGCTGTTTCTACCCCTATTGAAATGACTATATAGTTTTTTAAATGTGGTGTAGAATTCAACAGTGAAGTCTTTTGGACCTAATGTTTTACTTGTGGGACAATTTTAAATTATGAATTCAAGTGATTTAAGGTGTAAGGCTATTCAAAATCTATTTGTTGTTGGATTAGTTTTGGTAACTTGTGTTTTTCAAGGAATTTGGTGGTTACATCTTAATTGTCAAATTTATTGACATAAGATTGTTCATAATATTTCCTTATTATTCTTCGAATGCCTGTAGAATCTATAATAATACTTCCTCTTTATTCCTGATATTGGCAATTGGTATTTTCTCTTTTGTTCTTGTTGTTCATTGTAGCTAGAGTTTTATCAATTTTGTTCTTCTTTCCTACAAATTGGTTTTTAGTGTGATTGATTTTTCTCTATTTTTTATTTTATAATTTTCTGATTTTATTTTTATTATTTACTCTCTTCTGCTTACTTTGGGTTCAGTTTGGTCTTTTTGTTGTTGTTATCTAGCTTTTTAAGGTGGAAACTTGGATCAGAGATTTTAGAACTTTCTTCTCAGTCTATACATCTTTTCTAGGAACTCTGTAGAAGCTGTCATTATACTCTGCTCAACTATGAAGGCTGATAACTCCTTGGAATTCAGTTTATCAAGGTTTCTTTGCAAATGCCTTTTCCTAATCCCACAGAGAAGTATGGTTTTTATTTTGTGTCGACTTTTCTAACTTCTATTGTGGGCAAAAAGATCTTTCAAATCCTTTACTGCTTACCTCCTCACTGGTTCTTTAGATGTCCTGAACATACTGAGGTTCTGCTAACATCTGGTTTAAAAAAATTCATATATTCTTAGCATCCTTCCCCATTTTCCTAAATTAATGCTAAGTAAAAATCCTGGCACACTCACTCTGAAAAATCTCAGAAAAAATTACCTTAAAAAACAAAATGGAAATATGAGATTTAGCCTTTCCCAGCTAGAAAACACCCAGTTAACCATTTTATTTCTTTTCTCTAAATGAGTTGCTAATTTGTTAAATTCCAAGGGAAAGTTATACAGTATCTCTCCCACATCTTTTTATTTCTGCTTTAAAAAATTTGTTTTAAGTAGTAAAATGTGCTGTAAAGTGACAAGTGTAAACTATCTTAAATGAAAAAAGTTGAAGACTGAAGGAACATTTTATTCTATCATAAGATTCATGTATCAGATATTACATCTTTTTAGGTAACATTTTAAAAAATCTTTTCATGAATGACAGCTATTACTTCCATTCCAGAAAGTGTATACTTTAATACTCAGAGGAATTTCCATGGACCCCCAGAGGGGGGTCTATCGTTGAAGATTAATCATGTCAGATCACTCTACTGTGAGAAGCTAAAGCCAAGCACACGTGATGATTTCATTTCAATAGATTTAATTTTCTTCTTCTGACTGCCACTTTACTCTCTGGTTGCCTTAGAAAAAGGCATGGTTAAAGGAATCCCATTGTGAAGAGAAACCAGGAAAAAGCTTTGCTACAAGGCAAGAGCTAATTCTCTATTCTGTAGGGACTGATACTCTTCTATCCTTCAGTAAAAGCTAACGGCTCAATAGGCCTCATGCGCTAAGCTAATCTAGGAAGAAGTTGATGCTTATTCAATCGAGGATTATTCTTAAGTGCTATTACTGCATATAAAAATACACTTACACCTACTTGATGTAAAATATGACTAAGGTTTTTAAAAAACCAACCTACTGACTTTAGCCTTGTCAATATTATATAGACATTTGCAAATGTGATAGTACTTGAATCAGATGCTACTGCATATCAGTTTGGGTTTTTATAGCAAATGATGATACCTGCTAATTAGAAAATGAATACATAAATCTCTGGCATGAAAATTAGCCTTGTATTATTTCTAAGGTCTCCTAAAGAATTAGAAATATGTAAGTGATGCTATTTAAAAATAATTCAGTGACTGCTGTTTACTATTTAGAATTCAGGCATCCTGATAAAAGGACATAAGCTTTCCTAGCAGGTATTTTTGCCAAACATTCACAAGAGTAAGAGCAATTTCCTTTGGATATGAGTAGTGTGTTGGCTAAAGGCACTGCCACCCTATGGTTATCAATTCCTACAAGGGGAGAGAAAACCATGAGTAGAGAAAGAAAGCAAGTGAGAGAAGTAAGCAGCATAAAATTTGGAGACAAAGTTCTTGTATAGGGAAACAGCAGAAAAGTTTTTGTGAAACTCAGTTGTGTCAGTGGTGGATTGTAGGCCCTCATTATGAGTAATGAGTGGTCAGTGCAAAAAAGACCCTCAAATAACTTCTCTTTACTTAATTACATACAGCTCAGTTTAGATGGTTCATTTTAGTTAGTTAAAACTGAAAAATCATAGAGATCATAATGTTAAATTACTTACAGTTGCATGAAGATATAGAAGTTTGAAAATTATTTTGCTTTACCAAGTACTCCTAATATAAAAACCATGTGCTACTGTTTCCGTCATTTCAACTACAACCATATCCACTTTCAGTTTTATTTGGGATGATGATCTACATGTAAAGGCAAAAAGTTAATTCATAAAAGTGAAGTACTGTTCTCGTGATGTTAAATGCAACCATGTTTATGTATAGGCATATTGGGTTTTATGTAAAACACATGTGTTCAAGAGCGATTTACTCACTTGACTTGCTATTTACAAGTGTTTGAGTATCCTCTAGCATTTGAGTATTGTTATATATGTTGCATTTTTAAGTCTACTCGTGCTGAAACCATTTTAGTTTGGGTCTAAGCAAATAGAAAGTGTACTGCTCTGAGTTATTTCTTCTTAATGTAATAGAATTTAGATTAAACCCTAAGAGTTGTATATTAAACATCTATTATGAAAACTCTCTACTGAAACTTCAGTTTGCTCATCAGAAAAAAATGAGTATGACCTACATGATCTCCTATTCCTCAGATATTCTGATTGTGTGATTGTACGTGTTGCTCATTACAAAGGGTAGAAATAGGCATAATTTTATTACCTAAGGAAGTTCCATCCAAATGTTCTCACATTTCATCTGGTTTCATCTCTAGGCATTTGTGACCTTTGAGAGATTTGGGAGCATCAGGAAGAAGCTATGGACTTTTATTTTTGAAGGTTAAAATGCATTGCTCCCTCCTTGTAAAGAATGAATTTTGACATTGTGCACAGGTTTATTCATCAGAAAAGGGGATATAAAACTAGGGTAGCCCTTTGGCTTACAGACATATCTTTACTTATTTGTGAATTCTAGAATAAAGCCAAGCAACTTCACAACAGTAAACATGATCCAATATTTACTGAACACTAAATGTGTGCCAAAAATTCTAAATGCTCTAATATCTGAAGTTTTGTAATCCTCAAAACAATTCTTTAAAGCAGGTATTATTATTTTTTTATTTTATTGAAGTGTAGTTGATTTACAATGTTGTGCTAATTTCTGCTATACAGCAAAGTGACTTACTTATACATATATATCTTTTTTATATTCTTTTCCATTATGGTTTATTATAGGATATTGAATAGTAGGACCTTGTTGTTTATTCATCCTATATATAATAATTTGCATCTATTAATCCCAAACTCCCCTTGCCTTCCCCCAACTCTTCCCCTTGACAATGATGAGTCTGTTCTCTATGTCTGTGAGTCTGTTTCTGTTTCATAGATATGTTCATTTGTGTCATATTTTAGATTCCACATATAAGTGATATCCTGTAGTATTTGTCTTTCTCTTTCTGACTTACTTCGCTTAGTATGATAATCTCTAGGTCCATCCATGTTGCTGCAAATGGCATTATATTATTCTTTTCAATGGCTGAGTAATATTTCACTGTGTGTGTGTGTGTGTGTGTGTGTGTGTGTGTATATATATATATATATATATATATATATATATATATATCTCACATCTTCTTTATCCATTCATCTGTTGGTTCCATGTCTTGGCTATTATAAATAGTGTTGCTATGAACATAGAGGTGCATGTATCTTTTTGAATTATAGTTTTGTCTGGGTATATGCCCAGGAGCGGGATTGCTAGATCCTATGACAACTCATTTTTTAGTTTTTTGAGGAACCTCCCTACCGTTTTCCATAGTGGTTGCACCAATTTACATTCCCACCAACAGTGTAGGAGTGTTCCCTTTTCTCCACACTTTCTCCAGCATTTGTTATCTGCAGAATTTTTTTAACATCTTTATTGGAGTATAATTGTTTTACAATGGTGTGTTAGTTTCTGCTGTATAACAAAGTGAATCAATGATGGCATTCTGACCAGTGTGAGGTGGTGCCTCATTGTAGGTTTTTATTTTTTTAATAAATTTATGTATTTTTAAAATTTATTTTTGGCTGCGTTGGGTCTTTGTTGCTGTGCGCGGGCTTTCTCTAGTTGCGGTGAGCAGGGGTTACTCTTCATTGTGGTGGGCGGGCTTCTCATTGCAGTGGCTTCTCTTGTTGCCAAGCATGGGCTCTAGGCATGCGGACCTCAGTAGTTGTGGCACGTGGACTCAGTAATTGTGGCTCGCGGGCTCTAGAGCGCAGGCTCGGCAGTTGTGGCACACAGGCTTAGTTGCTCCGCAGCATGTGGGATCTTCCCGGACCAGGGCTTGAACCCGTGTCCCCTGCACTGGCAGGTGGATTCTTAACCACTGCACCACCAAGGAAGGCTTTTTCCTTTTTTTTGTAATTCTCTAATAATTAGCAATGATGAGCATCTTTTCCTGTGCCTATTGACCATCTGTATGTCTTCTTTGGAGAATTGTCTATTTAAGTCTTCTGCCCATTTTTTGATTGGGTTGTTTAGTTTTTTGTTATTGAATTGTATGAGCTGTTTGTATATTTTGGAAATTAAGCCCATGCTGGCTGCATCATTTGCCAATATTTTCTCCCAGTCCCTGGGTTATCTTTTTGTTTATTGTTTCATTTGCTGTGAAAAGCTTCCAAGTTTGATTAGGTCCCATTTATTTATTGTTGCTTTTATTTCTATTGCCTTGGGAGACTGACCTAAGAAAACATTGGTATGACTTATGTCAGAGAATGTTTTGTGAGGCAGGTATTATTGTTCTATCCATTTTACAGATGAGTTACAAGAGATTAAGTAACTTGCACAAGGTATTAGTAAGTGGTCAAGCTGAAGATCCAACCCACGCATTCCAGCTCTGCAGCCTGCGTTTAAAATCAATACACTATAGTGTTTCTATGGAATACATGTTAAGTTGAACACTGTCAATAATAGTTCCAGATCATTGGTTTTATTTTTCACCACCAATTTGGATAACATGGATCATCTTAGTGGTCTGTGGCAGCTGAGTTCTCCTGCTTGGAGAAAAGGTCCCCAGACACAAGCTATCAGGGTCTTTCCTTTCTAGACCCTGAGCTATTTATGTACTCATTCAACTCTTAATTATCTGTCTTGGGCCAGTAGCTTAGTGAGCTTGGGCTCCCATAACAACATACCGTAGACTGTGTGGCTTAAACTGTAGACACTTATTTTCTCACAGTTCTGGAAGCTAGAAGTCCGAGATCAGGATACCAGAGTGTTTGTGTCTGGTGAGAGCCCTCTTTCTGATTTGCAAATGGCTGCCTTCTTGCTGTATCTTCACATGACAGAAGGAAGAAGCTCTCGTGTCTCTCCCTTCTTATAAAGGCACTAATCCCATCATGTGGGGGGGTTCTACCCTCATGACCTCATCTAAACCTAATTGCTTCCCAAAGGTTCCACTTCCTAATACCATCACTTTCGGGGTTAGGGTTTCAACATATGAATTTGGGGGAACATAAATGTTCCATTCATAACAACCAGACTTTGCTCTAGGCACTGGGGATATAGCATAAACAAGTCAGACAAAAAGCCTTGCCCATGTGGAGCTTAAAGTTTCATGGGAAAGATAGATGATAAGCAAGATAAATAAAATAAATAGACTGTAAGTGCTAAGGGAGATAAAAGGCAGAAAAGAAAGTTAGGATATATAGGGTGTTGACATTTTGGATAGGATGGTTAAGAAAGTCTTCTGAGAAGTTGACTCTTTTTTTTTTAACATCTTTATTGGAGTACAATTGCTTTACAATGGTGTGTTAGTTTCTGCTGTATAACAAAGTGAATCAGCTATACATATACATATATCCCCATATCTCCTCCCTCTTGCGCCTCCCTCCCACACTCCCTATCCCACCCTTCTAGGTGGTCACAAAGCACCGAGTTGATCTCCCTTTGCTATGTGGCTGCTTCCCACTAGCTATCTATTTTACATTTGGTAGTGTATATATGTCCATGCCACTCTCTCACTTCGTCCCAGCTTACCCTTCCCCTACCCCGTGTCCTCAAGTCAGTTCTCTACATCTGCGTCTTTATTCCCGTCCTGCCCCTAGTTTCTTCAGAACCATTTCTATTTCTTTTTGGATTCCATATATATGTGTCAGCATATGGTATTTGTTTTTCTCTTTCTGACTTACTTCACTCTGTATGACAGACTCTAGGTCCATCCACCTCACTACAAATAACTCAATTTCGTTTCTTTTTATGGCTGAGTAATATTCCATTGTATGTATGTGCCACATCTTCTTTATCCATTCATCTGTCGATAGACACTTAGGTTGCTTCCATGTCCTGGCTATTGTAAATAGTGCTGCAATGAACATTGTGGTACATGGCTCTTTTTGAATTATGGTTTTCTCAGGGTATATGCCCAGTAGTGGGATTGCTGGGTCGTATGGTGGTTCTATTTTTAGTTTTTTAAGGAACCTCCATACTGTTCTCCATAGTGGCTGTATCAATTTACATTGACTTAATCTAAAAGGGCTAAATGGTGGGAAGAGCCAAAGCAAAGGGCTTGAGGGGGAGTGTGGCTGGCTTCTACGAGACAGTGACAGAGCAGGGTGTGTCAACTCATGTGAATAAGGGAGAAACTGTAAGAGATGAAGTTAGCGACATAAAGGAAACCCAGACCATGAAGGTCCTTATAATTCGTAATAGGAACCTCAGAAACTATTGGAGGATTTTGAGTGGAGGAATGACATAATCTGACTTTCACTTTAACAGAGTAATTCTGGCTGCTCTGCTGAAAATAAACTGAAGAGAGGAACAAGAGCTGAAGCAGAGAGACCAGTTAGGAGGTTATCACCTGTCAAATTATTAAAAGAGATGAGGCAAATGAGTGCTAATCATGTCTCATCTGAATCGATCAAATGTTTTGTTTGCTGCACAGAGAAAATTTGAATGTGATTTTAATGCTAACTTGGGAAGACTTGCAAGAAAGTTGGCAAAGTGTACAAGGCATTAATCTCTTTTGAATTCTTTCAAAGAAGAAAGACAGCCTCAAATTGGATGTAAACTGCATATGTATACTGAAACTAAAGAGTGGCAACAAAGTCATACTTCAAATTCTATAGGTTACCTGCTGGATAGTGTGCAGCTTATACTTAGATGAAGTACTCCAAACTTCAATAGATATTACCTATACTCCTAAGTATGATAAGGAGTTTAGATTGTGGATGGGAACATTCTGAAGAGTACCACTAAATTCTCTTGCTTGGAGGTTAATAGTGGGATATATTTGTGGACTCACTCTCATTCTGTACAATAGGAAGGGCGGGGGTTAGCAAGAGATCTTCTGACCGCACAAGAGAGCCACGATATTGCATTTAAAAGGAAAAGGGGAGATTGTAATTATAGCTGGGTCAAAGGAGAAACAAGGGAACAACATTGTGGAGACATTCTGGGTCAACAAAGGCATTCTGTGTTAAAGATTCAATAGAAAAACTCCATGAGCCATAGAAAATCACATTAGATGGAACTTCTTCCAAGATGGTATTCACTCCTAAAAGCCCAGAAATGAAGATCTCATCCTGACCTACACTGATGTGACCATGCATGCCAATAGGGGATGAAATTCAATAAATCTGGAAGAAAAGCTGAAAGAAGTTGGCTGCCGAGTGCCCTGTCTCCCTTAGAATTTACCCCTCCCAAAGCTAAATAACCCTAATAATTGGAGGAAGGAAAAATATTAATAACATCAAGGCCTTCAATTTAGAATATTGAAGTGATGCCATGATAGGAGGTAGGGAAGAAAAGAGAGAATCTCTGTGCAACATTTAGGGACAATGACGGGCCTCAGTGGGACTGTTTTTATTAAAGGCAAAATTAAAAATAAATGCAGAATTAAATTGGTGCCATAATTCTTCAACAGAATGAAAGAAGATACCTATGCTATATGTAAATACATATTCGAATTTTACGTAAATACGTTTACCTAAACACATTTTGGAATTTTAGGAAAGAATTGCTTTACCCTTTCAGGTTAATAAAAGACAGGAAAGGGTAAGATGCAAAATACCAAATTATCCATTGGAGAATGAGCTATCAGAATGAATATTTAAATTAAAATAGGTAATTTCAAAATCATACTGAAAAAGAACAGAATTTTATTAGTCTTCACTCTATAGCTTACCAGACAGACTTGAGGAATATATGTATATACTGAGGGAAAGGGAAAATAAATGAATATTGGCAATGCAGAAATTGTTTTAGACAAAGTTAAATAGGTGAAGAAGACTTTATTCAAGGCTACTGCAATAGGGGAAAAAGATGCCAATGCAGTCTAAACTGAATTCTGCGGATAGAAGTGGCAGAAGAGTTTTTAAGGGCTGAGTATGGGGGACCATAGACCATCTTCTCATACCTGCATCACAAGAGATAGTCTTACAGCTTGGAACAAGGCAAGTTAAGCTCCTACCCTCCTACAGAAACAGAGATAGGGATACTCTCTCCCTTGTTTATTACACTTCAAAGAGATGAATCCCAGGTCCTTTAGAGAAAACAGTCTTAGGTGGTAAAATCAGCAAGATGCTTCTAAAAAGATTTAAATCACGAAGGAATAGAGAAAGACTTTATAATGACAAGTTTTCTAAAGTAAATGCTCTAAGTAAACAGAGGAGAGAGGCCTCTGTGGTTAGGCTATCTGGATTTTGTAAGGCATGTGAGAGGGAGGTCAGAGGTAGGAAGATGCCTGTCTAAAGTTTAGTCAACCTGAGAGAAAGGTTAAGGTGGTCTTGGTCAATATAGATGATAAGGTAGTTGATACAGAGGGCCACAAAATGAAGATTCAGTCCCCAGATAGGTATAGAAAATACTTTCAAAGACATAATAAAAGAATAATTCCCAAAATCAAATAACACCTAGATCAGTATATATTTAAATCATGTTCTAGGAAAATTTAACACCAAGATCTATCTTGATGAAATAACTAAACTTTAAAGATTAAAAAAAAATCCCACAGTTCTAGGGGGCAAAAACATAATAAAATTGCAAAGGACAAGAAATATTTAGGCAGGCCAACTTCAAACCTCAGATCAGCAAGTATGGGCCATTGTCGTTAGAGTATTTTCAGGGACTGATCAGATTGAAGAGAGAAATAAATTGCAGTTTAAGAAATGTTATCTTTATTCCCTTCTCTACTTTTTAAAATAGCTTTATTGAGGTGTAATTGATATCCAATAAACTGTACATATTGAAATGTGATAAATTTCAACATATATATGAGTATGTATGTGTATGTATGTATACATATGAAATCATTACCACAAGTAAAGTAACAAACAATTCCATGAACTCTTTGTTTCCCAGTGCTCTTCTGCAGTCCAACTCTTCCACAACCCCACCCGCAAATAACCACTGATCTGCCTTCTGCAATTATATGTTAATTTGTATTTTCTAGAATAAATGAAATCATACGTAGTCAAGATGGTTATTAGTCCCACCATACACTCCCATTATGCAATCATACAATTGTATTTATAATGTATGTGGGGGAAGATAATGGGGCATTTTTCACTTACCATTTTTATTTTGAGAATCTCTCATGTTTGTTATATGAATCATTCGCTCTTTCATTACTGAGTAGTGGTATAATTACACAATGGAACACGATTTGATTCACCTGTTGGTTGTCATTTGTGTTGTTTCTAGCTTTTAATAAAGAATCCCAAATAAATCTCACATGAACATTTGTGTACCACCAAGTCTGTGTGGAAATAAGCTTTAATTTCTTTAGGGAAAATACCTAGAAGTGGAAATCGTATGTCATAAGGTAGTTTTATGTTTAGTTTTGTAAGACTCTGTTACCACCAGCAGTCTGAGAGTTCCAGTCACTCTACAGTCTCACAAACACTTGTTATGGCCAGTTTTCTTAATTTTAGTGTTTCAAGTGGGTGTTCTATGGTATCATGCTGTGTTTTTAAATTTGCACTTCACTGATGACTACGGATCTTAAACATTTTCTTCCTGTGTTTACTTGGTATTAGGAAATCTTCTCTGAGGTGGCCATTCAAAGATTTTATCTATTTAATTATTTTAATTGGGATATGTATCTTTTTATCATTGAGTTGTGAAAGTTTTTTTTATATATTCTGGATTTAAGTTCTTTTTCAGTTATTTGTTTGTTAATATTGTCTCCTAGTCTATGGCTTGACTTTTCATTGCCTTAACAACTGGTTTTAAGAGAAGCCTGTAATTTTGATAAAACTTCATTTATCAGTTATTATGTGGTTCATATTTTAGTGGTTTTTCTCAGAAACCTTTTCGTAATATAAAATCACAATTTTTCTCTAGTGTTTCCTAGAAAAGCTTTATAATGCTAGCTAGCTCTTACATTTAGAGATATGATTCATTTCAAGTAAAGTATTATATATGGTATGAGGTAAGGGTCCAGATTCATTATTTTGTGTGGAGAACCAATTGCTCCAGCACTATTTCTTGAAAAGATGTTTCTTTTCCCATCAAAAATTGCCTTTGCCCCTTTGTCAAAATTAATTGGCAGTACATAGATGACTCTTTTTCTAGACTCTTGATTCTCTTCCATTGTTCTATGTATCTATTTTTCCACCAGTACTACACTGTCTAGATTACTGTAGTTTAGTAGTAAGTCTTGCAATCTGCTAGTATAACTCCTCCAACTTTGTTTTTCTTTTGCAGAATTGTTTGTCTGTTCCTGAAAACTTCCATTTACATGTAAATTTTAGAAATCATCCTGTCAATTTCTACCCAATAAAGTCTTCTGTGATTTTGATTGGGATTGTGTTGAATTGTAGGTCAAACTGTGGAGAATCTACCTCTCAGCAATAATGGGTCTTTCAATTTATGATTATGGTATATCTCTCAATTTTTTTAAATATCCTTTTATATTTCTCTCAACAATGTGTTGTATTTTCATTATGAAAGGATTAAAGGGCTTCCCTGGTGGCGCAGTGGTTGAGAGTCCGTCTGCCGATGCAGGAGAAACGGGTTCGTGCCCCGGTCCGGGAGGATCCCACATGCCCCAGAGTGGCTGGGCCCGTGAGCCATGGCTGCTGAGCCTGCGCGTCCGGAGCCTGTGCTCCACAACAGTGAGAGGCCCGCGTTCCGCAAAAAAAAAAAAAAAAAAAAAAAAAAAAGGATTAAAAATACTTATCAAATTTTATGTTTTAATTCTATTAGTTGTATTTTAATTCTATTAGTTTTAAAATTTAAATCATCAGTTATTACTAGTATATAGAAATAGATGTTTTAATATTAACTTTATACCCTCTAACTCTGCTTTTCTGTGGATTCTTCATGCATTTCTTTTTTCCCCAGTTTTGAGATACAGTGATCATTTAAAATTTCATGAATTTAATGTGTACAACTTGATGATTTGATAACACATATACATTGTGAAATATCCACCACACTGTCTTTATTTTACGTCAGCCTTTCCCAGATGGATGTTCAAAAATCAATGCATCCTACGTCCTTTCTCATTACCAGTTTGAAGATTCATTTCATATATTAGCACATTAAAGTCTTAAACTCCACGCAAACATGTAGCTTTTTAAAACATTTTCCAAATGTATTTGACTGTAAAACTTTTTTGAAGAACAACTTTTATCGTTGCGCAAACTATCGTAACATTTTCTAAAATTGCTGCCTTAGGTCATTTGATCAAAAAATTGGCATCAAAAATTGGGTGTTTGGAGGAGATGAACACAGTGGCTGTGCATAGAATGGACTAGAAGCCAGGAGATCTTACCAACTAGAAGGCCATTGAGATGGCTATTTCAATAAGCCAGATAAGAAGAGTTGAGAGCCTAGAGAGTTATAAAGAAGGAACTGATGAAATGCCTTGCTTACTTCCTGTTGCCTGAAATGCCCTGTTCTCTCCTTTCCAACATGGAATTTAAAGAATTGTTCTTGTTTGAATAACTACAACAAGATTATGGTGGTAGCATCTACTACTTAACAAATTATAATTGCTACTTTCCCCATTGTTTCTGTAGTCCCCTCACCTTCTTTATTTGAATTGACATGCAACTTATTACCAAGAGATTAGTCAGTTTAAATGGATATAATAATTTGCTAATACTAAAAATCAGTGTTGGTAAGCTCTGCCTTCATATGCCATTTCTAAAAATTACTATTTGTTCTATAACCTGGGTCAAATCCTACTTCTTTATAAATATTTCCTAGACCATGCGTTCGTATATTGACTCTCTGGTCTCTGAATTACTTTAGCATTTATTTACTATATTACTGTAATGTATCCTGTCTTAATTTGTTTTTATTTTATATACTCAATCTTCCTATTCATCTGTATTGTAATTGTATTCCATGGAAGATAATTGTTTACCCTCCTGCAGCACCATCTATAGACCTATTGCACTGGGTACAAGATAAGTAAAATTGATTAGATTTAAATATTCTACTTCCTTTGATTTTTCTATTATTTGATAAATAAGCTGTGAATTTTAATGAAATGTTCTCCATACACTGGAGAGAAATGGAATGGAATAGAGTATTTTCTCATGGAAAGGTAATTCCTTAAGCCTCTAAAAATGTATACTTTTAAAAGAATGTGTATATACACACACACACACACACACACACACACACACACACACACACATATATAATTTGAATTAGTAGGAAATTGTAGTTTTTTGACATTGACATCTAATGAATTTAAAGAAAAGTTCACAAGGTAATTGAGAATACATAACCAAAACTATTCAGCAGTAGAGTTTCTATGGAGATGAAAGTTTCATATATTTTAGTATCTTCTAGGCAAACATAAATGAATTCAAACCAAGCATTTAAGTTGCCCGCCTACCCTTTAGAAAATTGATTTCTATAGGAAAATGTACAGGTACTAATAGCAATTTATTAGACTGTAGCTTATGAAGAGTAGGAGGTTGGGTAAAAATATCACATGTGGTATAGTGATGGAGTAGAAACTCTGGAGTCAATGAAGTCATTGAAATTTGGTGTGAATCACGGCTTTTGTTTTGCTAGTGATCTTGGGCAAATCACTCTATAACTATCCATCTATCTGCATATTTTGAAAACAACAGCACTTTCCCCCACAGGATTGCTATGAGGCCTATGAGAGAATAGTTGTAAATAGTTGTAAAGAGTAAAGAAAAGAGGTTCTATTTTTATTTTTGTATAATTCATTGTAAAATATTGTGGGATATTTAAGCAAAATAATTTCTCAACAGAGAAATAAAACATCTAAATTAGTTTTAGAACAATTACTGTGAGATACTTAACACATTAAGTATTTAACTTCACTGAATCGTTTGCTCTCTGTTGAGAGGAAATATCATGGGCCCCATAATGATTTTTATTGAAATTTCAGGAAAGAGTGTTTGCATAGTCCAAAGTTACAAAGTTTTTCTCCTGTGTTTTTTCTTCTATCTTTACCTTTAGGTCTATGCTCTATTTTGTGTTAACTAATTTTTATGTGTTGCGAGGTGTGAATTGAAGTTCATTTTTTCGCATATGGATATCCAGTTTTTTGTGGGTTTTTTTTTTGCGGTACGCGGGCCTCTCACCGTTGTGGCCTCTCCCGTTGCAGAGCACAGGCTCCGGACGCACAGGCTTAGCGGCCATGGCTCACAGGCCTAGCCGCCCCACAGCATGTGGGGTCTTCCCGGACCAGGTCACGAACCCGTGTTCCCTGCATCGGCAGGTGGACTCTCAACCACTGCACCACCAGGGAAGCCCTATCCAGTTGTTTTAACGTGATTTATTGAAACAACTATCTTCTCCCCACTGAATTGCTTTTACACCTCTGTTGACAACAGTGGTCCACGTATGTGTGGGACTATTTCTGACTTTCTATTTTGTTCTGTTGATCTGTTTTTCTGTCTTTACGCCAATGTCACACTGTCTTGTTTGTTGTAGTTTTATAAGAAGTTAGGTAATATTAGACCTCCAATTATTTCAAACTTATTTGCTATTCTAGTCTCTTTGCATTTCTATATAATTTTTAGAATTTATTTGCCAATCTCTACAAAATTACCTATTCAGTTTTGATTAGCATTATGTGAAATTGATAGATCAGTTTGGTGAGAACTGGCATCTTAAATTACTGAATCTTCCAGCCCACGTAGAATGTATCTGTCTCTATTTAGCCCTGTTATTTCTCTCAGCAACCTTTTAAGATTTTCAGATCTTTCATATCTTGTGGGATTTATCCTTAGGTATTCATATTTTGAGGCTATCATAAATGGTATCACACTTTAAATTTCAACCATTTTGAAAATCAGTTTGGAAGTTTTTCAAAAATTAAACATACTTCTGACATATGATCCAGCCATTTATATTGTAAGCATTTACCCAAGACAAATAAAAGCACATATACATAAAAATACTGCACAGCTTTATTCGTAATAGCACAAAGCTAGAAGCAACTCAAATATCCACCAAAAGGTGAGTGAATAAACTGTGGTATATATACATGCAATAAAATAAAACTTAACAATAAAAAGGAATAAACTATTGATCCAAAGCTAGAATATGAGTGAATCTAAAAACAATTATATTGAGTGAAAGAAGTCAAACAGAAAAAGAACAATCTGTATGATTTCATTTATATAAAGTTCTATAAAATACAAACAATCTATAGTGGCATAAAGCAAATCATTGGTTGACTGGGAATGGTGTGAGAGGCTGGGAAGGGATTACAAAGAAGAAAAAGTAAAGTTTGGGGGGTATATTGTTTTGCTAGGACTGCCACAGTAAAATACCATAGGCTGGGTGGCTTACACAACAGAAAATTATTGTCTCAGTAGAAGTTCAAGATGAAGCTTCTCCTGAGGTCTCTCATCTTGATTCACAGCTGGTTGCCTTCTTGCTGTCCTTGTATGGCCTTTTCTCTATGCCTGTGAGCATCCCTGGTAACTCTCTTCTTATGAGAACACCAGTCATATTAGATTAGGGCCCCACCCTTATAACCACTTTTAACCTTAATTAGCTCCTTAAAGACCCTATCTCTAAATATAGTCATATTGGGAATTAGGTCTTCAGCAAATGAATTTTGGGGTGAACACAATGCAGTCCATAACATTCTACCCTCTCCCACTCCCCCAAATTTATGGCTTATAGCTGTGGGTCTATTTTACTTAAATGTGTGTGTTCCCTTACTATAATAACCTAAAGCCTTGAAATACTGTGTTTTATGTCTATGGCTAACAGAATTATTTCTAGTTAGTTTGCATAACTGATGGTTTTACATAACTTTCTAGTAAGGGGTGGCAGGATCAATATAGAGAGAAGCTAGCATCAAACCACAGATCAAAATGAAGTGCAAATTAGAGTTGGTGAATATCTTTGAGAATTAAGTTGTTAAATTCTGTGCTATTTTAAAAATTCACAGCTAGCTGTTTTTCCCAAGTTTTACATAGGTGCTCTGCCTGCTGTTTGCTTATCACTCAATTCAGCAATATATCTCCCAATTGTTAGTAAGCCTTTGATTTGGTCTGAAGTGGCTGCTCACCCAAATGGCAGGCCTGAATTATATAGTGTAATAATTAATGAATATACACTAATGTAGTCTCAAGGATTCAATTAGTAAATAAAATAAATTTAGGAAAAAAATAATAATTTAGAGAGCTGTCTGCATCTGACTCCAAACAATAAACAGGATTTCTTATACATGCTCTAGTTTTCCTTTTCAATAGCCTATTTCTAGTTCTGAGGTATTACTCACAAACTTGTTAGTATTTAACAAGGGGAAATAGGGGGTCATAGCATTCATTATAAACAGAATGTGTCATTCATATAGAAGAGCAAATAATTATGTGAATGAGATATAAGGTATTTTAATCCTAAGTGCAGCACAAAACAGTCTCTTCTTTTGTAGACACTACCTACTTTTCTTCTTAAATGTCATCCATATTTATCAGACAGCATGGTTCTTGACATTTAGGATTTTTTTTTTTTCGAACTGTAACTGAAGCTTTGACAACAGGAGCTAATCATCAAGGGACTAAAGAGAAACTTCTTCTTTTTTTTTTTTTTTTTTTTTTTAAGCAGCAGGTCTCAGTAAAAGTGTGAATTATCAGTCATTTGAGATACTCTGTAGCCGAGAACTTTTATCATAATGTAGTTAAATCTCTTAAAGCATTTAATAGATCTTAGAAGTTTACATGGAAAGTTTCAGAAATTAAGTTTAACTTATTAGACAACTTTTTCTGTCTTTCTGTATTAAGTCATCTGTGTACATCATATGGAAAAATTGTTTTGAAAAATTTCCACTAAACAGAAAGTCCTATTTGAAGTATTTTATGGAGATAATTGTTTCCCCATGAAAATTACATTATAACAGATGTTCCAAATGTCTATCTTTGGTCATTCAAATTAATCTTTTAAAAGCCCCATTTCAAAGTTTATAATGACTAGTCAACTACAATATTTTCACTAGTTATGTTTATAGATTATTTATCAGCAATAATATTATAACTATTTTCCTGCTCTTAAGCCAGTTCATATCATGAAACATATGTCAAGAAATCTCAGGAAACACTGGTGAAAAAGTATTTACTAGGAAGCTTTTCATAAAAGTTGTAGATTTATCAAGAATTGTGAAAAATCTGAGATTTTACCCTCCTTCAAGGTAACAAGTTAGCCTACAACAGTTGTATAAATGCTGGTACAATACACAAGATTCCTGGATCAGAGGCTAATGCTAGTTTATTTCTGACAGCAATCTTAGTAGACAAAGTATAATTTCTGCTTTGGTTCCCTGAGCCTCAGTTCTCACAGGGTGAGAGGAAGCGGACCAGTTGATGCTTGCATATGCAGTGTGTTGGGTTACAGGAGAGGAACCCTAAGTTTAGGTAACCCAAATATCTTATAATGGGCAGTAAGAGAGCCTGGCCTTTTTTCTGGAAGGAGACACTATCTTTATCTTCCAAGGTTGTTTCCATTCTGGAAAATAGTCTGGAAAAAAGGCAGTGCCTCTGAACTGAAGATATGGAAAAACATGAAAGATGCATGGAAAATTGTCTCCCAGTAGTAATTTCTTAGGTATGTATCTTTACTCCAAATAATAAACTCCTCTAATGGGTATTGATCATGTGGCTGACCAAAAACAATTTTAAAGACCCAGTATAATGAGATCTACGAAATTAAACTAATTCATCAATTCACTTACTATAATTTAGACATTATATGTAAAAATTCTCACATTCCTACACCAAGGGAAAGTTTATTGTTCTGAACAGTACATAAAGTAGTTGGGGTTTTTTGTTTTTATTTTTCTATTTTTGGTTTAACAATTCTGGTTTCTATTCCAAAGTTCCTTCCTCAATAAATCCAGTTAATTTCTTGCTTATTGAAGCTGTTATTGATGCAGTTTTTGTGTTGGGAATACTTAGACTCTAAGATTAAAAGTGGTCAGCTGTACTTAAGGCAATAGATAGAAATGGAACAACTCAAAAATCCACAACCATCTGTCCCTCTGTTAATGAATTACAGTCCTTAAGGGTCTGCTAAAAATCCTTTTAAGCTGACTAAAGTATTTTAAGTGTGAATCTTCAGAAAAATATTAATTTTTAAGATAATGCTGAGCAGCAGCTATGCACTAAGAAAATGTATAACTTAAATTATACTATAACCAAGCATATTTTAATATAAATACAAATAAGTTATGAAAAACGCTAAAACAATGTAATGAAAATAAAAGAGCCTGAAAACAGCCAATATTTGATATTTTGGGGGCACTGACAGAGTATGACTTAACATTGTGCTAAGGATGGGGCAGTTAGCTCTTTGCTGTAGATAGCTATGGGGTCTCCTGCTTCTATACTATGCCTAGACGTGGTTCTTGTCCTAGGTTTTATGGCCTGACACTCAGTATTCTCCTGCCTTAATCTTACCCATGAAATATGGGATGAATCAGTAGGAACGATGAGGAATAGCAGCCCTGGGATGAAAAGCAATCACTAACAGGGAGTGGTATCTAAGCTAAGCACACTGATGGATGTGCTGGATATTAGGGATAACAACTGCCCATGGGATGCTTGGTCATAGCCTTTGCCCAATAAGTGCAGTCTATATTGGATGGACTTAAAATGACCCAGCTGGATACTCTCTTGTGATTTTCAAATGAAATACAGAGATGTTGATAGGGGATGCTTGATTGTGAGGAGAATGAACATGATATGTTCATTTGAGTTGTTACTTAGCCTGAATCACAGTAGAACATTTTATTTCTATTCTCCTTGATGCTCGTGCACCTTCAAGTCATGGAAACTCTGAGTGGTATCCAGTGACCATACAATTGCTGAGATGGCTTTGCATGATTGCTCACTTCTCCCTGCATTGATAGAATAAATCCTCATGAACTGAAACAAATTGAGTACACATCTTCCCTCTGAGGGAGAAGAATTTCCCTGATAGACAAACGTGGATTAATTACAACTGAAGTATATAGTTTACTGAATGGTTAATTTAATGTCAGTAACATACAAAATTGCACATACCATATAATGTAAGTCTGTTGTAACTTCCAATCTCTCCTTTGCAGGAATCACTGAAATAGTTACTCACGTGTGGCTAAGGTAAATTGTGTCCCCATTAGTCGAGTATAGTCAGCCTTTTAGTACTAGATTCTCTTCTGTATCTACGTCATTTCTCTAGAAAAACATTTAATATCATTTTGAGGGGATTCTGTCTCTAGATTTGAAGCTACTCAAAATATAATTCTAATTAAAGCAACTTTATAGAATGAATTTATATAACTCTAGGTAATTCTGTTTTTAATTGTGTTTCCTTTAGATTTTTTAAATTGAAGTTTAGTTGACTTGCAATGTTTTAGGTGTACAGCAAAGTGATTCAGTTATACATATATTTATTCTTTTTCAGATTCTTTTCCATTATAGGTTATTATAAGTTACTGAATATAGTTCCCTGTGCTGTACAGTAGGTCCTCCTGATAATCTATTTTATATGTAGTACTATGTATCTGTTAATCTCAAATTCCCAATTTCTCCCTCTCTGTCCTTTACCCTTTGGTAACCATAAGTCTGTTCTCTTATGTCTGTGAGTCTGTTTCTGTTTGGTAAATAAGTTCATTTATGTCATATTTTAGATTCCACACGTAAGTGATATCAGGTGGTATTTGTCTTTGTCTTTCTTCGCTTGGTATGATGATCTCTAGGTTCAACCATGTGGCAAACGGCACTATTTCATTCTTTTTATGGCTGACTAATATTCAGTTGTATTTAATTGTGTTCTTACTGGCTTTCCCCCTTTCAATATAGTTATCAAAATGCCAGTGCCAATTTGCCCCCCACCCCACAAGAAAGTTTGTTAGATATTCCACAGTACACTGTAACTTTGTTTTTCCTCTCTCTAGGAATATAGTAATTTGTTTATATTTGCAAAATCACTGTAGCAGATCTCTTTCCCTCTAAATTTAAAATCTACTTATGTTGCTGAAATCCACAGGGATGAGGAATGAGTTGGAGGGTGAGTGGTTCCTCTTTTCTCTGGATATTTTTAAGAAAGAGAATCTCATGGAGGGCCAACTGAAATTCTCAACATGTGCACAAAAGTGCGGTTTCGTGTACACCACTGTATTTTACATTTCCTCTAGTTTTAGCGGTGTCTCTTCACCTTCATAGCCCTGGTTTTATTGTTTAACTATTTTAAAAACTCTGGTGTACAGGATATAATTTTTAACTTAGTACATCAAGGTAAAATTTTAGCTGAAAAACTGCTCTGTATATAGATGTCTGGGAAAAGGGGGAAAATAAATCTACCAATGAAAGAAATTACTTTGCTATTTAAAATTAAATTATCTCTCTTAAAATTAGCAAGAAAGTAATACATTTTAATGAAAAAAATACGGGCTTACGAATTAGACAAATAGAACTCAAAACTTGGTTCTCCCATCATTAAGTGTACAAACTTGAGAAAGTCATCATGTCCTCCACGCCTGTTTCATTATCAGTAAATTAGGACTAATAATACCTAGTTTGCAGAGACTTTTGAGATTTATGCCATTATGTGTGAAAAAATGCTAGCTGAATTGTTTGCTCTTAATAAATATTTTAAAAAATCGACTTTGATAAAAGAATTAAATTTTTGGCAATCCCTTATATATTGTACATTTCTTTCTTTTGACCTTCTGCTAATCAGTCTCTTCATAACCCCAGTTATCTTTAATATAATTTTAATTATATTATGTATTTAATATAATTCTATTAATTATATAATTATATTTAATATAATTTTAATTATATTAAATTTATATTAAAGATAATGTGGGTTATAAAGAGAGTTTTTCCCTCTGACATGTTAATATTATCTGTGCTTTCTTTAAGTTTCCATCATAATTTGCTCTTTTTGGTTGAATCTTCCTTTGTGGTGTGTGTGTGTGTGTGTGTGTGTGTGTGTGTGTGTGTGCGCGCGTGCACGCGCGTGCTCTCGCACATGAGCACACAAATATCTGGATAAAAGGCACAGCAGATGATGAGTTGCTTTCTCTGGGAAACAGTATAGCAACTAGGTGAAGGGCTGCAGTTATTTTAACTGTATACAATTCTGTGCAGTATGTGTTTTTATATGAAATACTAACATAAAATAGTCATAATTTACTATTAAAATATTTAAGCTAACACAGTGCTAGTTTTGTCTTTTACTCTTTGACTTTGAAAACTTAAATTTTAAATTTCTTAACAGTCCCAGCTACCTCTAAGTTTATGCAGTGATCTTCTCTTTTCTAAGACCTCTACACCATCTATCGGTCTCTTTAATCAAGAGACAAAATCATGTTACTTTATTATTTTAAATTATTATGCCTCTTTATGTCTTAATTGGAATATTGATTTTTAAACCCCTCACCAGAAAGACTGTTCTTTTCAATCATGTTTTCTTTTTGTGCTTTGTCTATA
Source organism: Phocoena sinus (assembly GCF_008692025.1). NCBI lineage: Eukaryota > Metazoa > Chordata > Mammalia > Artiodactyla > Phocoenidae > Phocoena > Phocoena sinus. The sequence goes on along the minus strand of NC_045772.1, from coordinate 40,229,939 downwards.
TTAGTACTGAAATTTATCATAGTAGTGACAACTATTATACAGCAATGATTTTCTTTATTTAGACTGCATGTGATCGTAAACAAAGCATTGATCCCACACATGCCTACGAGTCCAGAGAGGCATTGTAAAGTAGTTAGTGTAGTAAAAAAGACTACAGATGCAGTGTGTCTCATAACATATTGCAGTTTTGTGATCTCCAAGGAACCTTTAAAAAATAGATTTTCTTTACAGCTGGCTTACCTAGGCAGTTCTTTTTTGATTACAGAGTTTCCTTCTTTCTCTTTTTCAAATCTTTCAGAAAGCAGCAACACCTGAGTTCACCAAATGATGTCATTGCTTATTCTTTATCATGCAATTTTATAAACAGTAAGCTTTTTATTCTCATAGTTTGACTAAACGATACATGTACAAAACAGGGCTGCTATTTAGCCCATACACACAATTTTCAGTCATGCCAGATGTTCCAGATATTAGAATATGTGAATATTTCTGAACTGGAAGAAAAAGAGCCACAAACCTCAGCTGCTTCAGTATCTGCCCCTAGCACATTCTGTCCATCCTGTCAAGACTGCAGCAAGATCTAGGGCTGCTGAGGGAAACAGTAGGTCCTCCACAACTTGCCTGTTGATTGCTTTCATAATCCTTGTTAAATATTCTAAATATCAAGGGATGTTGGGTGGAAGTTAAATATGTATTACATATTTTTTATTAGAATTTTTTTATAATTTGAATGAAGTACACAAAAACAGTTTACCTGAGAAAACCATTGCATCTAAGGCCAAGAAAGTGGGCTATGTCCTTATCACCCTGAACTTTTTGGTTCGGTCTATTTTGGAAATGTTCTCTGGCACAGTTATGGAGGTCTTGCTGTCTATCCAGTGATTCCTTGGACACCAAGGCAGGATCTAGAGTTGAGGTTCCCTGGATTCAAGACTTGATTTTGTTACTCCACTAACTGTGACACCTTAGGTCTCTTACTTAACTTCTCTCTGCTGTAAAACAGCAATGCTAATTATCCCTGCCTCATAAGACTGTTATGCAAATCATATGAGATAATATAAAGCATTTATAAAAGTGCATGGCACACATTATGTTCAGTAAATATTAGTAACCACTGCTGTGTTGGTGGTCAGTGTTGTTACTACTGGGTCATATTGCTGTCACTCGGACCAGGTGGTTTCTCGTGATCTATAAAGTTACACTTAGCAGCTTTAAGAAAGTGTAAGAGTTATACAACCTATTCTGGCAGAATAGTAAACATTATTTTCGGTCTACTAAAAAAAACTTTCTGTAAAACAGTACTAATTATCAAATCACCTTTAATTTAATAAAATGTACTAACAGTATTGCATTGTAATAATTTGATTACAGTCTAGTCTCCATACTTACCCTTCTCTCCTTCTCCTTGAAAGAAAATAATATATTTGATAAATAGCAATAATCAGAAGAACTACTATGTACTTAATATTTAAATACCTTGATTCTCACAGCACTTCTGAAAGTGCTATCACTATTCCCATTCTACAGATGAGGAAACAGATATCAAAAAGGCTAAATACTTTTTCAAAATTATGGAACTAATAAATTGCATAATTGTACTCCCAAATCTATGCTCAGAGCATTAAGCCATTTGTAAAAGTGTTCAGTGAATAAAAAACCACTATGAGATCTGAATGGAAAGATCTGTGGCAACAGTGATGCAGTATACCTTCAAATTAAGAGCTATGGGCAACAGTAGCATTCGTTTAGCCTTGGCATCAAAATTATTTTTTTATATTTTGTTTTGCATTTACAAGACAAATCCTTGTTGCATCACTATAAGTTTTGCTTTATGGAAACAGTTTTGAAGTAGATTTTTTAATCACAGGATATTCTTTTATTAAAGTGACCAAAAGCTTTGAATAGGAACAAAAGGATATTTTAGTTTCAAAGTGAAAAAAGTAACCGTATCTAACATAGATAATGTTCCTTTTTAATATATTTAAAATAAGAGAATACCCACAAATTGCAATAACTGTTTTAGATTAATATTACCTAATAGGATAAATATTTATTTGATATTGAATAACTCATTTATAAAATAATGAAGGCTCACCTTATTCTTACCTGGCATATAACTGTCTTTAACATCTATAATAATTTATCTACTTGGCTTGCTTTATTTCCCATATTCTGTCTTTCCCTACTCATTTCCACAGTTCTCCTTTACCTTTACATTTCTGAGCACCTAATGATGCTCTATTCTAGCTAATGCACTATTCTATCTTTGGAAAGATCTTGACAACCCAGGGGTTTCTGATGATGCTGAAAATAATTCATCTCTCTGTGATAAATATAAGATTTAATTAGAAGCTAGAGAATAAGTCCAGAGGGAAAAGATTTGAATGTCAAGGTGAGAATGATATTTCTTTTCTGATTCTAAGGCTATTAGTTTTTTTTGTTATTTAAAAAAAAAATCCAGAGACCATACAATAAGAGATCCAGTGTGTTATGATTCTACCATTTAATTTGATTTTTATTTTGCTTTTCAAACAGGGTTTAAGTCAAACCTAAATAACTAAATCAAGTAATTAAATGCAAAGTTTGAGCTGATCCACTAATGCATATTCTCTACAATAACCATCATCTTGATGCCTTAATCAAGGGGGTAAAATTAGATTATTTCTTCTCTAGCTTAATGTGAATATTTAGTACATCATTTATGAATGATCAGTGTTCATGGAAAAAGTCCACCTTGTGAAACTGAGCAACTTCCCAAATTGGTGCTATTAATTGTTGCTTCAGAACAACTCATCTCAAAAAAAAAAAAAAAAAAGTTAATCAGTGTGTAACTGTATAATTTTATCAATGAAATTAGGTGGTACAACTACTTAAATTTCTAGACTCTTCTGCTTTTTGAAGATAAAACATTCTCTCAATTGCCAAAGTTCAGCTTTATGCCAAGACAATAAAGTGCTAAAGTTAAATGCCATCCTCATTCTAAACCATTGAAAAGACAAGCCCGCTCTTATTGAGTAAATTAAACAAAAGACTTTGACATAAGAGGATCACTGAGAAAAATGCCCAAACAAAAGCCTGTGTGATGTGAATCAGTAAATCCTTGAAAAGCCCTGACAAAAGACAAAAACATACTGTAGTATTTTAATGTATTTTGGGAATTTTTTTTTTTTTTTTACTTACAGAAAACGGATTAAAGAGGGCTTGAAGTGTAGGTGTCTTTATTCAAAAGCTTATCTATGAAAACAATCAATGCAAGACATGCATCTTTTCAAAACTTACCTTTTCACAGACCTTCAAGACTGTACAAACCTGGGCTAGTCAAACAGGCTGTAACTCACAGAAACCCATGATCTGACTTGACTCTCAGTAAGGAGGAGATACTGCTAGAGCACGGTTGCTTGTCAAACAGCTTCCTATGCCCAGACTAACAACGCTGTGTCCATGGCAATGCAATTAGCACAGCATCCTTTGAGTTTAAGGAGTGAAGAAGCAGGCTATGTTACTTCAACATTCTTTGCCTTACGCACTCCCTTGTTCTGTAGTCTCATACCTGAGAATCACTGGATAGAACTGAATTATCAAATGGATAGCCTCAAAAAATGTATAATTACACTAAAGCCATTCATCAGTCCTGATAGGAGCTTAATCTCAAACTGAGTGGTACTTAACTCCAGACCGAAAGAATGGAATTTGAGAGACACAGGTAAGACATGCTATCATCTGTTCCCTAAATTCTCAGTTTCCTTTCATATTAAAGTCAGCAGGCAGTAATTTATTTTGATATAGGTAGGAAATAATAATTTTCCATTATATCAGTTCTTCATCTCTTGCATCCTTTGTAGATTATCTTTTTCATCTTTTGAGAACATTGTCCATTAATTATTCATTGTCCTTAGAGATAGCACTGAATAGCAGAAATTTCAGTGAAATTCAGAATAAGAAAATCTAGATTCTTATCCTTATCTGTTGCTTACAGAGACTATAACCTTTTACAAGACACTCAATCCCTTTGGGCCTCAGTTTTCTCATTTAAAAAAGAAGCAGGTCGGACTAGGTAGTTCCTACCACCTTACCTGGATCCAAATGTTCATAAATTTCTGAAGATATTCTCTCTGATACAGGGTGGTAGTGTGTGTCTGTCATTTCTCTGTTGTCTCTCAGCTCCAAACCTATCACTATATACCTTTGCTCTGTGATGCTCACGGCTGGGACTCTGCAAACTACATTTCTCTTATGCCACCTGGTTTCCAGTTAGATTCTCTTAATAAGAAGCACCGGAGGGAGACAGCAAGGCTGTTTGTTTTTTGATCCTTGAACAATGTTGAGCTGTTGTACATTGCTTAGCAATTGGTTCCAGTCTCCAGCTTCTTTCGAAACTCCCACTTCTTTTTCAGCCCTCTAAGTTTAGTCATTGTCCTATATTAAATTCTTCATTATAGTTTCCAGTTTTTTTGTCTGGACCTAAATACTAATACTTAGATGATGGGGCAATGGATAAAGCTGTATGTATCAAGAGACAGGACCCATGTCTATCTTCTTTACCTTGTTCACTGCTGTATTTGCGGTCTAAAACATACTAAGCTCTCAATACATACTGAGTGAGTGAGCTGGACTTTTATAGACTAGTGACCTTAATTCAAGTTCCTGGCCTTACCACTTAAATGTTCTTAAATGATCTTGGGGAATTTTCCTAACATATCTGATCCTTAGTTATATAATCTGAAAACCAGAAAAGTAGACATTGTTTTTTGTAATTCCTGGTTATTTGCAAAAAACCTGATTAACTTAGTTTTTCCTACATACTCACTATCCAGCAGATTGTCTGGCTCATGGTTGGTATTCAATACATTTGTGTTAAATAAATGATGAGTGAAGGCTGCAGGAAATAAAAAGATTTTTTTATGATTGATTGGAGCATGGTGGGTCTTTGAAAACTTTTGACTATATCATCTTGTTATTTTTGTAAGACTCAGAATTCCCCCAAAGATAGATAGTGTGTTTCTATAGCTCTCTGTTCTCGACGTGTAGCGTAGCACCCAGGCCTGTGGATACTCATGGATAGTTGAATGAAGCATGTTACTAACAATGCTCAATCACAGTAAATGTGTCATCTTGCTCCTGGTTGCAGTCATCTCCTTTTTTATTACTGTAGCTGTATTGTGTATGGACCTGGTAAATTTTTACATCTAGGAGCTTAGGGCTCAAAACGTATCTCCACATTAATTACTAGCTGTTAACTTCTCCTTTTCACAGCTTTCTCATATGTAAATGCAGATTCTAGTATACTGTTCTCATAGGGTTGTTTTGAGGATTAAATAAATGACTACATCAAAAGTTTTTGGAGCAGTGCTAAATATATGGTAATCTCTCAATAATACCAGCGATTGTTCTAGAGGCATTCATTCAGAGCTGCTAAAATCTTATTTCTGAACTCTCTATTATTGATAATACGTATATACTTATAGTTTTGAGCATCCACAAAGTGGCCTTAATTTTCCTAGTGAACATACAAAATTGTGTCATGATCCAGCAGAAATCCAAACCTGAAACATGGCAGGATTTCTCCCTCCCATCTTGTACATCTAACTGGTCACTGAGGGTTACACAAATGAACCAAAGATGACCTCTGTGCATTGACCCCCAGGTTGTAAATTTCTTCACTGCAAGCTGAGACCTGTTAGCTCAAAAGCCTGCCAACACCAAACTCAAATTTTCATAACTCCAATTATTTTTTAAAAATAGACCATCCAAGCAGTCAGTCCCAGATCCCTTTTTACTTTCCTTTTTTTTTTTTTTTTAACATCTCTAGATCCACCTTTTAGTTTTCATCCTGGCTGCAATTGCTATGGTTCAAGACTCATCACCTTTAGCCTCAACTTTTATACACACTACTATATATAAAATAGATAACTAATAAGGACCTACTGTATAGCACAGGGAACTCTACTCAATACTCTGTAACGATCTATATGGGAAAAGAATGTAAAAAAGTGTGGATATATGTATATGTATAACTGATTCACTTTACTGTACAGCAGAAACTAACACATTTTAAATCAACTATACTCCAATAAAAATTTATAAGTAAATAACTAAATTAAGTAGGCTAGTAACTGGTCTCTTGCCCCATCCAATTTTACCTTCCATAAACTGTCAGGATGATCTTCTCAAACATAAACCCAATCGTATTATGTGCTGCTTAATATCTTTCATTAGCTGATTATAACACTGTGACTTTGTTGAACTGAAGTGGGTAATGTGACTGTTGACTTCTAAGCTTTTAAAGTAACATCTGTATATAAATATGAAACATAACTAAAAAAAGAAAATACAATATTGTAAGTTGTAAATGATGTGAAAAAAGACAGGACTATCATAAAGAGAAAGCAAATTCATAATTACTAGTCTATGACACATAAAAAGACCTCCAAAGAAACCCTCAAAGATACTTTTGAAACAGTATATTGAATTTAAAGTTATGTGAAGTTTATTACAGAGATTCTCAAATAGGTCTGTGTTATCTTCATGTTCATAAAGGGTGTCACCACTGTATAAAAGAGTTTAAAAAGCACAGGATTTAAAAAGGTAGTAGAAAAGAATAAAAATAGCAATCTATCTTCCAAATGTGCAAATTTACATGCTCATTCTAGCAAAACTTATTTGAGTCAGGTTGGATTCATTTGTCATCTCAGAATTCATAAATCAATCCTAGAAACAATATAAACAAATTCTCTTGTGAAATTATTAATCCTTTTTTACCACACCATTTTCTAATAGCTAGAATGCTTTACATCTTGGAAAGGTTGAATTCCAAAGCTATCCTACAGTGTTTGTTGATTTATTTGACATCTAATTGTTGATCTCTTTGCTTGGTTCTAATAATATAAAGATGAATAAAAATGGTCCCCAAGTTATAGCAGTTTATATTTACAGGAAAAAAAAAAACACATATAACCAAGTAGTCTTCCAACTGAATGAAAATGACTATGCTGAGTTTTGTCTATACAAGATACAGGTATGGTTTAAAGGAGTCATAATCAAGTTCCTTTAGGTGAGTGGAGAGAGAAGTTGCGAAGAAGAAATCTTTGACCTAGATCTTCAAGCAAAGGGAAGCTCTTTGAAAGATAGAGTGGTTGAGAGGAAGGTTGCTGCAAGGTGACTAGAGATTAGCCCACTCTGGGACTCTAATTCCTGGATGACATTCATACTATAGATATCTGGTTATTTTTAAGCAACAAATTCTATGTAATATTTTTCTGGCATGAGCTTCCAAGTATAGCCAAGTCTAAGCTTCGAAGTTTAGAGAAGTTTTAAAAAGGAGAAATATATCTAGTCATTTTACCTGTACTTTTGTCTTTGGGGAAGTGTTCTTAAATTATTTCAGGTAGATTTTTACCATTTTACTTCACGTAGAATGGTATATAGACGTCTCACAATTCTCAGTTTAAAGGAGAAAAATAATATGCACTCTAGAGATTAAATATGATAAAAATCACCAACCCTCAGTTTCCTCATTTGTAAAAAAGGAATGCAAAATCACATACCACATAGGGTAACAGAAAGGATTATTACCTATATAAAGTGCTTAAAAGAGTGCCTGTCACACAGTAAGCTCTAGGTAAGTGTTATTTATTACACTATTCTGAATACTCATACATATTTTTTCAATGACTCTTGAAATAAGACAAAATAGACTATTTTTCATGTTGTTACTTTGACTATATTTCTTGTTACCTTAATATAGACTTAGTTATCCACGATAGAACATTTAAAAAATTTATTTCATTCATAACATGTTACTTATGGGTTAATTTTAGGTGATCTGAGATGCTCTGTACCCAACCTATAACTTCCTGCATGAAGGACCAAAGATGGCATCAGGGTATAAGTGGCTCCTGTGACTTCCAGCCCCGGAAGCATGTGGAGAGTAAGGGAGGAACATGGTTGGAAAGATACAGAGCTAGAGCCAGTCTGTGAAAAGCCCTTCCAATCTTACAGCTCATATATGAAAGAGACTTGACAAATGTTTTCCCAAATTAGATGGTGATTCTTAAAAATCTATGTGATATTGCCAGTAATAAATCTAAAGCAATCATTTCTAAACCATCAATAAAAAATTCAGTCTACTCTGGTAGAAAAACTGAGGTCTTTTTTCAATTCTCTCTATAGAAAATGATTTACAAAGTTGCCATCATGGGAAAGTGGCATCATCAAATCAGTAAGTTTGCAGCCAAAATTTTCAGGCAAAAAGTCTTATAAAAGTAGTGTTAGTTAATGAATAAAAATATTGCTTTATTTCCTCATTTTTGTGATATTTGTGGTCTCAACTTTTAATAAGTTGTACTTTGATTTCTTCCTTTATTCTCAATAAGTAACCACACTGCACCAATTTTTACTCTCAATTTTGCAGTATTATTTTTTAAACAGTGGCCCTCAAACGGTCTTAGTTCAGAGCCTCTCTTTCTGAATGATGTTATGATATCTGATTGGCAGTAGAGGAAAATGAGGTGCAGAACCAAAAGTCACATAACCAGTAAGTGAGAGAGCAGGGCTAATATACGTGGTACGTGTGATGAGAAATGCGAGGATAACAACTATGTGTAAGGAACCCAGGGAAAACAGATCAAGTGTCCAATGCTATTGAGAAAAATTATAGGAAAAATAAATTATATGTATTTGCAGCCCAGAGAGACATGTCTTTGTGTACCAAGCAGGTTGAAGGGAGGAGAGGAGACTGGTAAAAGTGTGGAGATTGAGTGAGGAGATTCTCTGAGAACAGTTTGGGAGGAGGTGGGGAAGCAAAGCCAAGAAAGGGAGAGGAGAAGAGGGAATAAGAAAGAGATGAGAATCATGAGAGAGAAGGAGTGCGAGAAAATAAAGCTTTTGGTTTGTCTCAACAATCTGTTAGTGTTCTGCCTCCAAAGAATAGACGCCTACTTGAAACTTTGTATTTGAGTAATATTGTGTGAGGAACATATGTGAAGTATCTAGTGGAAATTTATTATTTGGCTCCCTTAATGTGAGCTTGCAGTTGAAAAAATTAAGAAAAATAAAGAAAATTTGATCATAAGGAGGAAGAAATAAAAACAGTGGTTATTCCAGGTCTAAGTAAAAATTGTATACTTTGTAATATACAACAAAATAGCATCATTATAGCCTAAAGGGAGTTTTTTTTGTTGTTGTTGTTGTTGTTGTTTTTTGTGGTACACGGGCCTCTCACTGTTGTGGCCTCTCCCGTTGCGGAGCACAGGCTCAGGACGCGCAGGCTCAGTGGCCATGGCTCACGGGCCCAGCCACTCCGCGGCATGTGGGATCTTCCCAGACCGGGGCACGAACCCACGTCCCCTGCATCGGCAGGCGGATTCTCAACCACTGCGCCACCAGGGAAGCCCCTAAAGGGAGTTTTAAGCTAAAGCTCACAACTTCTGAGGAAACTTGGCTTATATTACGATGATAAGAAATAGATTTAAATAATGAAAATTATTTAAATGATTTAAATAATGAAAATAATGGAAATAGATTTAAATAATGAAAAAAATAATGAAACTTTTCATTATCTCAAAATCTACCCTAATCACTTAATTATATTGCTGCAAGGAAACACCGAAACGAAAATAATCTAATGACATGAAATATTTTTTACAGATTATTTAAATGTGTCCAATTGTTTCTCCTATTTCCCCCCTAAATTAGTTGATAAAAGATATCTTAGTCAAAGGCTGAGCCATGAACCAGAAAGCTGTTTATAATATTGGCACGCATTCCTTCATTTATTCACTCAAAAAATATTCAGTACCAATTGTGCTCCAAGCACTGTGCTTTGGACAAATGATGGTGGAGACAAAAAAATGGCTAGCAACACCAGGCACAATGGCTGCTCTCAGGGAATTTACATACTAATGGAGAGGCAGGCATTAATGAAATAACTACATAAATGAATATACAAATACATTGTAAGATAAATACTGTAAAGGGAAGTAACCAAATGGGAAGACATTCCTGAGGATGTGTGTATCTGAAGTGGAAGTGATGGAGAGAGCATATTTTAGTACAGGGAATCAGTCATGTTGAGGTTATTGTGCCTTAGCCTAAGAACAAAGAAAGTAATTTAAAGGTGGAGATTGGATTAGGAAAAGTGTGAATGAAGAAAAGGTAGTTATAGATGACAAGTGGCAGCTTGGGTTAGGTGGGAGCATTGGAGACAGAGAAATGGGAGTATTCAAGAAGTATTTAAGATAAAATATAAAAGATTTAGTGATAGACTGAATACAGGGGAGGTGACGATAAAGGAGGGCAGTGTCAGGAATGACTCAGCAGTTTGTGCTTCTAGATAAATGTTTCCATTTATTAAGATGGAAAACACCAGAAAGATGGGGTGAAAGGATGGCAGACATAAGGAAGGCTATATTATTGGGATTACATTAGACTATTCCAAAGATACACTGCTAACGCAGCATTACACTAGGACTCCAGGCACTACACCAAGCCACAACTACCTCTAATGATAAATGGCCATACAGGCATAAATCACTTAATAGTGAGCAGTATTTCATCATCTTCACAGATAATTCTATAATAGGACCAAGGGAAGTGTAACAACGCAGATTATGTTCCATTCTTTAGTTAGATGGTTTCTTCTGGCTTATATAATTGCTAATTTGGTAGCAGAATGGAAACAGAATATGTAAACGTATGTAAGTGCCAAGTTAGCCTTTTAAAAATCTATGCTAAATGTATTTTTCTTTACATTATTCCTGAGTAGCCTTCCTGGAAAATGTAGCTGGTTTATTATAATCAGTGTATTGATCTCATCTCCCAATATAATTTAAACCAGAGTAAGACATTTCTTCTCAACAATAAAACAAAAATCTAGTTAGTCTTCATATGTGGCTTCAAAGTTGTTTATATGTAAAGAGAACCATGCAAGAAAATTATCCTTGCATATCCCAAACTGCATTTTTATATATTTCTCTTTTTTTGGATGATTACTAGCATATAAACTGGTGAGAATTATTTATCTCTATTCAACATTCAATAGATTTCAGCCTCTGCCAGACAATAATGTATTTGTTAATATGTTCTTCTGAATATAATCCTATTATAGCCCCATTACTTTCCAAATTTATTTTAGTCCTTTAAGTGTGGATTCTAAGAACAGATGTTGAACACACATCCGATTTTGGTTCAATCATCTCATTCCTCATAGTGTTAAAAACGCAATAGGTCATGGAATTTTAAAAATTAGAGCTAATTTCAGATGAGAATATTAAGGCCCTGAGGAATGAAGCCAGCCTTGCACAGTCACAGGAAGTTCCTGGCCAGATCAGAGCTCGGCTGTAGCAGCATGGGTCCAGGCCTGTTTCTTCTGCTGCACTACACGCTGCTTCTCCACTGCAATGGCCCCTGAGGCCATTTTATTTAACACCTACTAGATGCTGTATCAGTTTATTGATAGTATCTCTAATGTTTGCCCACCTCTTACCCCACTTTTACAGATGAGCTCCCTGAGGCATAAAGATATTAATACTCTACCCTAGTAAAGGGTGGAACTGTTATCTGACCCCTGAAGTCTGACTTGTGCATCAGTGCAGTTACCAGTATACCACGCTGCCTTTTTAGAAAAGCTCTCAAAAAAGCTGAAACTGAAAACGCTGCTCTCTTCTAATAATTTCTTTTACTAACTTTATATAAAATATACTTTATTTCATCAATGTGAATAATATTTTTCATTGTTAAAATACAAGAAATTCTCATGAAAAATTAGTCAATAACATCTGCTAAACTTAACACACTTATCTCCTCATAGACTGGCATTCTTTATATTCTTCAGAGGAAGTCTTATTATTCTGACTGTTGAGCCCAGTGTGAAGTCAGCATAGAATTCCCTAATAGCCTTTAGAAGTAGAATAAATTAATTCAATAAAGGTTCTAGTCTGCTTAGTTTCCTTCTCTTTCATAGTGAGGAAGTAGTAAAGTCCAAAATAGACTCATTATAAGCTTATCATAATATACTTATTTGAACCACATTCAATCCTGAATTTTTAAAAAAGTCTTCCATTTAAACATCATTTTTTATTGCTGCAGATGTATGTAGAAAAAATATTGCCTGAACTGCATTAAAACCAGCTGATGTTTTATGAGATTTTCTACCATGATATTCTCTAGACACTGAAGGTCTGTTAGAACAATGGAGGAATATGACAAAAGAGGAGGAAAATAATTGTTGAACTAGGTGCTAGATATTTTCATATATATGATCTCCTGTTTATCACAGCACTAAGATATTTACATACATACATTTCCTTCATTTTGCAAATAAGGCAACTAAGGTACAAAGAGGGAAAATACAGCCCACAGCCAATTAGAGACAAATTCAGGACCCAGGTATAGGAATACCTGTAAGAGAGCTGAAGCTTTCCCCGCTGTTTTATGCCAGATAGTCTGCAAGTGTATAGATAGTGTCTAAAATTTTCAAGGAAAAGAGAAATAAGGGGGAAATTGGCTTAAAGAATCAGGAGCATTTTATGGGAAGGTATGTAGAAGGGAGAGGTGATGTGGAGTATAGTATGGGTGAGAGTGAGAAGCAGGGAGAGAGAGAGAGAGTGAGTGAGAGTGAGAATGAGAATGAGTGAGAGACAGACACCACACACGGTGGGAGACAGGGAGTGTGGGGAGGAGAGGTTGGAGTTCCAGAACGAGAGGGGAGAGAAAAATATTTTCCGGGAGTTACTGTATGGCATAGATGACAGAGAGTATCTAATGCTGACATGTTAAAAATTGCCTTCACAACTCATGGACTTTTGTGTATCTTTAAAGCCAGAGCAAAGATTTAATTTTTTTCTGATAGAATGTTGTTACTTATTTTTATGTAATTTTGCATAAACTCTGGAACATATGAGTCCTCAATATTAGTGTTACACATCAATGATCTATACTGATCATACATTCATTCATAGATATTCCTCCTTATTACCTTCTGCCTTTTTCATTCTTCGTACTACAAGGGAAAGGTAGAGAAGATGAAAGACTACCCTAGACTTAGAAACATACCTATAGTACTTTTTTACACTATAGGAATCAGTGCAAATACAACATATTAGCATTTTGGCTAAAATGAAGAATGTTGAGTTTTACAATATTTTGAGTTGTTTAATGTAAACATTAATAGTGAAAAGTGAGACAATTAGCTACCGTACCTCTGAACGGATATAGAAAATATGCTTCTCTCATTCCCCCACGTTCTTTACAGATACTCATCTCTATGCTATGATTCCCTTTTCCCAACCTTTAGATGTTTATCATTTATTCATTTGTATATCATCTGTTGGTCCAAAACTTCCCTGGTTTTGTTCATCCATCCACTTAACAAAAAGGAGTAAGTGCCTACTCTGTGCTAAATTCCCCATGGAGGACTACATCTTGCTCCTGCCCTATTCCTTTGCTGCTTTGTGAGCTGGTTATCTTGTATTTAGCAACAGAATAAATATAATTACAATAGATCTTAGACTTCCTTCCCTCTCCTAATGTGGGACTACCTACTATATCATTATAAAAAGATAGTGAAACAATTTCAGCCCAGGAAGATACGTTCTATTTTTAAGCAGAAAATACAAAATAGCTTTTAGGAACTTACCCCTTTTCAAATGAAAAAGCCTCCTTCCACTAAGGCTTAAAAGTGGCTTAGAAATTTGAAGAGAGCTTTGCAGTTTAAAAGAAAAGTGTAGAAGGTGAAAAGCCTTCTCAAATTGTGGGTTATGTAGGGGATTGGAAATATTTGGGTCATGAGACCTCTAAATGCCCTTAGTTTACTGTTGGCAACTTATTTAGTGTCCCAGGGAACAGAATACACACCCCTCCCCACCATCCTTGGAAGATATCCCAAGATACTAACGAGTCAGCTCTTAAAGAGAAAGCATGTTTTTCACATATAGCTTCAGAAAATTGTAGGCACCCTAGGAAAAAATAGAAAAGAATAATAGAACCTTTAAATGAGATAATCGGGAAATTTAATATACTACTATAATTTTAAAAATATATCTAAAATATTTAACATTCTACTCTATGAACAGAGATGTTTATAGAACATTGTTTTAAATGTTGATGCTGCAAGTGTAAAACAAGATCTCATACTAAGCTGGAGATAACAGTTTAGAAAATTTCCCTAAGTTGTTATTTAACCAGATTCTCTGACCATGGTAATGTAACACTAGAGTACAATTTTAAAATTTAACTAAAAAATAACTACAAAACTTTTAAAATACAATCTTGATCACAGAAAACATTTTAAATTTCAAATTACACTAACAGACTACTCATTTAGTTTTAGAACATTGCATATGAAAATTTATGAGATGACATTAAGAGTAGCTATTTGGGCAGCAGTGGACATCAAGTTTAATAGTGAATTGTTAGGAATGCTTTCTAATCGAGCTTTCCACAATGATGGAAATGTTCTCTGCATTGTTCAGCATGGTAGACACTAGCCACATATTACTATTGAGCACTTGAAATATGACTAATATAACTAAAGAACTGAATTTTATGTGGAAAATCCATAGTGAAAAATGCTATTATTTAACAGGAAATAATAGAAACAAACTAAGCACTCAGCTCCAAAGTTTTTTTTTAAAAGACATTAACATTAGAATTAAAAATTGCTTAAAATTAGAAGTACATTAGAATTTATGAGTAAACCCAAATTCAGGCAGGATATTTAAAGAAAGTGAGAGGCCACCCCTAAAGTCACACATCAAGAATGAGAAAGACATTATAACCAAAATGCAAAAATGTTTTTTAAAGGATAAAAGGAGAATCTCTTCTAATTGGGAAATTTTCAATAAATGTGGCAATTGTCTAGTAAAGTATAAATTATGAAAATTGACTTGAAAATGTGTTTGCATCACTTAACCATTTTAAAAAAATCCTAATATATGTACTAGACCAAAATTTTTAAATTTATTTAGGTATGTGACATGTCCCATATCATTGACAAAGATTAAGTCTTCCTAGAACTAATTTCGAAAGCTAAAAATGGTTTGGTATGCACTCTTAACATGTTATTCAAAGAATAAACTATATTTTACTGTAAGGTATAGAAGGAAAATTCCCAGAAAAATCTTTGAGAATTTCATACAGCAGAACGAAGTGCCACAAACAAATTGTACTTGCGCTAGGACAGCAAGAATGACTAACATTAGAAAAAAATACCTTATTAAATCCATCATACAAAGAAGTTTAAGAGAATTTTTTTTAAAAAAAGCTATAATCAGGGCTTCCCTGGTGGCGCAGTGGTTGAGAGTCCGCCTGCCGATGCAGGGGACACCGGTTCGTGCCCCGGTCTGGGAAGATCCCACATGCCGCGGAGCAGCTGAGCCCGTGAGCCATGGCCACTGAGCCTGCGCGTCCGGAGCCTGTGCTCCGCAATGGGAGAGGCCACAACAGTGAGAGGCCCGCGTACCACACACACACAAAAAAGCTATAATCATCTTAATTAATTTGATGAAATTTAACATCTGTTCCCTACTCCATTAACTAGTGTTTCTAAAAACATATTTCTCCTAACATGAGTGAAAATTACCTGTTTGGACCAACAGTAGACATCAATATTAGTGGTAGAATTCAATGGCAGTGCTGTCTGGTGCTTATAGCAATGGTAGCGATGTTCTCCTCACTGTCCAATAGAGTAGGCACTAGTCAAATGTGGCTATTGATTAGTTGAAATGAGGCTAATGGTATTGTAGAACTACATTTTAAATTTTATTTGATTTTAAACAATTTAAATATAACTTTAAATACCATATGTAGCTAGTGACTACTATACTAGAAAGTGCAATCCCAGACACAAACCTCTTAAATTCAAGAATATATTTAGGGAGTGCCAGCTAAGTACCATGACCTATGCTATGTTCTGAGAAAACAAGGGTGGTTGGATAGACCTCACTCCTTACATAATGACACTTAACTTTCAGTTTATCTCAATATAAACAGCAGTATTATTAAGAATACTCACAGATTTTATTTTGCATGTTGATCTTCTGAAAAAAATATGCAAAATTTGAAAGTAAAAGTCTAAATAGAAATTTACATCTCTTTTTTTTTTTTTTTTTGCGGTACGCGGGCCTCTCACTGCTGTGGCCTCTCCCATTGCGGAGCACAGGCTCCGGACGCGCAGGCTCAGCGGCCATGCCTCACTGGGCCAGCCGCTCCGCGGCATGTGAGATCTTCCCGGACCAGGGCATGAACCCGTGTCCCCTGCATCGGCAGGCGGACTCTCAACCACTGCGCCACCAGGGAAGCCCTACATCTATTTTTATATAAATAAAATTCCACTAGAATGAAAGCTTCTTGAAGTCTGGGTTTTTCTTTTGTTTACTACTATATGTCCTTGCTTTAGAACAGGCTATGGAACACAGAGAACATTCATTAAATCTTTGATGAGAGAGAGAGAAAAAAAGGAAAGAAAGAAAAAAAAAAGGAAGGAATAAAGGGAAGTACTGAGGGCGGAAGGAAGAATAAGTATATGTTTTTTCTATCATATCTTACAGCGTTGGATTATAGCATTGGTATTAAATTATATGTTTACATTGATAAGATAAATAATTTAAGAACAGATAACCCCTAAGTTGTGTATAAGGCTATATCTGTTAGGTCCACATAAGATTGCTCCAAACATTTAATACTAAGGTGTTCTAGAGGTGTTAAAGGACCTTTTAACATTTTTACCAAAGCAAATATACTTCGGGATTCCCTATTGCTATTAATTACCAATTTTATGTTATTCTAGTCAAAGCGATTTGCAAATCAAAGAGAACTATAATGTATTTAATACTATTGCTGTTAGAATTGAGTCTTATGTTCAGAAACTTAACAAATACTGAATTGGGAAATAAAGAGAATGGCAGGCATAATTAACAAGTCGTTTGAGGAGGTTGGTGATCTTTGGAGACAGGAAGGTCTGGACACAATGAAGGTCAAAATGACTGCAACTCCATGATTTTTAAGGTATAGTATAAGGAAAGAGGTTGTACTTTAGAATTAGATTGATCTGAATTCTGATTCTTTCTGTGCCAAGTACTGATTCTGTGATTAGATTCACCATCTGTAAATTTCCATGATAATACTTCACCAGAATGGTATAGCTGTTAAATCAAATATTGTTTTAAAGCACTGGGATTGAGTCTGACACATTGTCAGCATGTAATAAACGCAAATTCCAACATGGATACCATCTTTCCTTGGCTATTACCTCCCTACTCTTTTAGCAAAATGGTTTATTCCATGTTCAGATAGCATTTTGCACCAGGACAGTTTCTTTTCCAAATACACCCCAAATATCACCAGTAGCTCTTTGAAACAACAGTATTAATTATCATAGGAATAACATATTTGTGAACACATTTGACTTTTCATTGCAATATAATCTTTTGTTGTAGAAAGTTCTTCCATTTCTTGAAATTCTAGCCAATTATAGTGGGAATCTGTCTTGCCCTTCAAAAGCCAGTTGTGGGGAAATTATAAACAAGATCATACTTAGTTTGGTACAACTTCTCCATGTAACCCACATCCTCTGACCTTCCAAGAAATAAGTGAACCTTATCAATTCATAAATGTTACTTCTCAGCAAAGTTCTGTCTATACTGAATTCTTTTGTAGAATTTCCATTTTGAACTTGACGGACTCTTGCATTATTCCTTCACAGTCCTTGATTGATCACAGGGAAAAGTAGGTTGGGCTCGAAAAATGAAAGATGAAGTAAGACTACGACATTTCAACCCAATTTTTATTTACACTCATGTTCCAAAAATGGAATGAAAACTGTAAAATGCCAAGGATTCATTTTTAAAATAGATTTTAATGGAATAAGGAGAATGTTGTGTGATAACTTCTCATTAAAATGTAAAGAAAGTAAACTTGAATATTAAAAGTGATACTGAATGATCCCTTATAAGCTCTTGTATCTCCCTTTCTGAGGATGGCAGGAGGAAAAAAAAGCAGGATACATTCTATATTTGATTTTGAGATGCTGTTTCATTTCAGTCTAGACTCAATTTTGTTTTAAGATTGACAACATGGCCTAGCTTCATAGTGCATTTCTTCCAAAAGCAGTGTACTGAAACAACATTGCAGTATCGATTCATTTTACATGGTTGATAATGTGATTATATAATTAGAAGAACTGTGAAGAAATCTTTCACACTTCTGCCCTGGTTGAAGAAATAGCTCCATGGGATAAATCTTTAAAACATTAAAGGATTTAAAAAATAAGTGTTGTGTTGGTGATTTATGCAGCCCATAATAATTTGGGTTACATTTATCATTTAGTTATGCAGATTGATACTTGAGTAAACAATAACTTCCTTGGAGAAAGGTAGGCTTAGCTATTTCTTTCTTTTTTTTTTTTTGTGCGGTACGCGGGCCTCTCACTGTTGTGGCGTCTCCCGTTGCGGAGCGCAGGCTCAGCAGCCATGGCTCACGGGCCCAGCCGCTCCGTGGCATGTGGGATCCTCCCGGACTGGGGCACGAGCCCGTGTCCCCTGCATCGGCAGGCGGACTCTCAACCACTGTGCCACCAGGGAAGCCCGCTATTTCTTGACTTACTATAGCTAATAACAAAAGTTAATGATGAATATTAAAAACAATAGTTCTCAAAATTTATTGTATATCTAAATCACCTGGAGAGCTAATAAAATTCATATTACAGGCCCCACAGCCTGATGTTCAGTTTTAATGGATAAAATTTGGGTCCATGAATCTGCATTCTGAATAAGCCTCTAGGCTCTTTTGTTACAGGTGGTCTTAAGACCACATTTTGAGAAACACTGGAGTAGAAGACACCCTTCCTATGAATCAATTCAATGAAGAGGTATGCATCTGTATTGCATTTATAATGGGCACAAATCTTTGTCTTTATGTCATCAGAGACAACTTTTAAATGCCCCTAGATATAAAAGACACCTACAATGAGATGTAGTAAAAAAAAATCCCAGAAATAGTGGAATTTCTTGCTTGCTTGTTTGTTTTTCCCCCAGTACTTAAAAGAATAACAATCCAATGACATAGAGACCATTGAGGACATAAAATTATTCCATCAACACAACCATGAGAATTGAGTGAGGCTTTATCAGAAATCCAAAAAACATGAAATAAGGAGTTAATAAGAAAAAATAAGAGAAGCTATGAGCTTCTGCTTTGCCAGAATGGGAATTATAGAAACAGCAAGAAAAATTAGAATACAGTGGTCTAGAGGAGACTGTTTCAGGTTTCAGTTTCAGTTTCAACAGGTAAAGAGCTTGAGCTTGGAGGTCCTCACTTTTATCCTTATAACAAAAAAAAAAAGCTGAACACACAGAAAATCAGTGACTTTTCTTGGACCCATCAGAGAACCATGGTTGCAGGGCAAACCAACACTGAAATCTGGAAGGACAGAGCACCCTCTCTCTCTCTCTCACTGAGAATCACATCTGAGATGTGCTTACTTGGAGCAGAAGACTGAGTCATAAACTAACTGGTAGAACACTTACATTGTAATTTTGACAAATTGTTAGAGGTTGAGTGTGGACTGTTATAAGAATGAGAAATTCCTGGGGGATCCTCTATTCTGGGAATCCCACTAGGTTCTCCTGTTGAATATCTTAGAAAGATCCCCTCCTAGATCTGGCAAGGGGAGGGTAAGAATAATTATTATGAAATACAGCCAGTACCTTTTCCATAACAAAGGCCTGCCCTCCAGGAAACAATTTATGAGCCTTATCTCATCTGGAAGAAGAGAATTTCTCCATGCCCTTTCTGTCTCACCTAAGAGGCAAGGGGAAGATACATAGTCAAAAGGGATCAGAGCCTCTAGGAAATAGATTGGAAATGATACCATAAGGGATGGGAGTTGGCGGGGGGGTGTTTCTATACCTCTGGAGAAACATTTTTGAAAGTCACAGCTCGCACAAGCCTACGAAAAGACTGATATTTAATCATAAGGTTATAGGAGTATCCCTCTCTCCAAACCACATCACCACACCAACAAGAATCCATTGTAATAACAGTGAGTCATAGCTGAAAAAACTCAAGATACAGACTCTGAAGAGGAGAAGACCTCATCACAGAAGGCCAAAGTCAGGAGAGAAAACGAAAACAAGGATATTGGGAGAATTTGAAGCCTTGGGCACTTATGACTAGGGCAAACATTAAACACAGCCAGATTACCACAAATCTTCACTTTAAAGGCCTATGTACCTCAGTTACTAGTAGCTACTATATCATGTCTTACCTTTAGCAAAAAACTGCAAGGTACCCCAAAAGGGAAGCAACTAAACAAAACAATCATCAGAACCATACTCACATATGACACAGATTTTAGAATTATTTGACAGAGAATTTAAAATAGCTTTGATTAAAAGGTTAAGACTTGTAATGGGAAAAGGAGGCAACTTGTAAGATGGATAATGTAAACAGATGAAAACTTAAAAAAAAACATCAAAAGGAAATGCTACATATAAAGAATACGGAAACAGAAATGAAGAATACCTATGTTGGACACATCAGTATACTAGAATGGCCAAAAACAAAAATCAGTGAGTTTGAAAATAGGTCAGTGGAAACTTATCAAACCGATATGCAAAGAGGAAAAACAATGAAAACATATTGGGTTGGCCAAAAGTTTCATTTGTTTTTTTTCTGTAAGGTGGCTCTAGTAGCACTTAGTTGTCTTTAGCTTCACTTGAAACAATTTTGTTCGATTGTATGTGACAGCTATCATATCAGCGTGCATTTAAAAAAAGACTTATCAAAATTGGTGAATTTTTGTGTAGCTATTTTAATATTGAAGATGGAAGGAAAACAACGTTTTCGGCATATTATGCTTTATTATTTTAAGAAAGGTAAAAACGCAACTGAAATGAAACATAAAAATGCAACTGAAAAGCAAAAAAACATTTGTGCATTGTATGGAGAGGTGCTGTGACTGATTAAACATGTCAAAAGTGGTTTGCGAAGTTTTGTGCTGGAGATTTCTCTCTGGACGATGCTCCATGGTTGGGTAGACCAGTTGAAGTTGATAGCGATCAAATCGAGTTATTAATTGAGAACAATCAACATTATACCACGTGGGAGATAGCTGACATACTCAAAATATCCAAATCAAACGTTGAAAATCGTTTGCATCAGCTTGGTTATGTTAATCGCTTTGATGTTTGGGTTCCACATAAGTTAAGAAAAGAAAACCTTCTTGACCATATTTCCACAGGTGATTCTCTACTTAAAAGTAATAAAAACGTCCTGTTTTTAAAACAAATTGTGTTGGGCAATGAAAAGTGGATACTGTACAATAATGTGGAATGGAAGAGATTGTGGGGCAAGTGAAATGAACCACGACCAACCACACCAAAGACCGGTCTTCATCCAAAGAAGGTGTTGTTGTGTATATGGTGGGACTGGAAGGGAGTCCTGTATTATGAGCTCCTTCTGGAAAACCAAACGATTAATTCCAGCAAGTCCTGCTCCCAATTAGATCAACTAAAAGCAGCACTCAATGAAAAGCATCCAGAATTAGTTAACAGAAAACACATAATCTTCCATCAGGCTAACACAAGATGGCATGTTTCTTTGATGGCCAGGCAAAAACTGTTACAACTTGGCTGGGAAGTTCCAATTCATCTGCTGTATTCACCATATATTGCACCTTTGGATTTCCATTGAGTTTGGTCTTTCCAAAATACTCTTAATGGAAAAAATTTCAATTCCCTGGAAGACTATAAAAGGCACCAGGAACAGTTCTTTGCTCAAAAAGTTTTGGGAAGATGGAATTATGAAGTTGCCTGAAAAATGGCAGAAGGTAGTAGAACAAAAGGGTGAATATGTTGTTTACTAAAGTTCTTGGTGAAAATGAAAAACGTGTTTTTTATTTTTATTTAAAAACCGAAGCCACTTTTTGCCCAACCCAATAGAACAGAACATTCAGGAACTGTGGGACAATTTCAAAACATATAATAAATATGTTGTTGGAATACAAGAAGGAGAAGAAAGAGAAAAGGGGGCAAAAGAAATACTGACTCAGCATAGCCAAGAACTTTCCAAAAATCTTGGAAAACTCTCCAAAAAACTTGGAGAATCTCCAAACAACAGATTCAGGAAGTTCAGAGAAAAATGAGCAGGACAAAAATAAAAACATACACACAGAAAACCACCTATGCATGTAATTTTCAAACTGTAGAAAACCAAAGACAACGTCTTCAATAAAGCCACAAAAGAAAAATACTTTACCTATAGAGGAAAAAAGATAAGAATCACAGTGGAATTATTATCAGAAGTTATGCAAAGAAGAAGATAGTCAAGTGAAATATGTGAAGTGATCAAAGAAAATAACTCACGCATCTAGAATCTTATATACAGCAAAATGATCCTTTAAAGGTGAAAGAGAAATAAAGACTTTCTCCTATAAACAAAGACAGAGGGAATTCATCACCTGTAGAATTGGCCTGCAAAGAATGTTAAAAGCAGTTCTTCAGGCAAAAAGAAAATGATACAAATCAGGACCTTGGATCCATATAAAGAAAGGAAGAGTACCAGAGAAGGAATAAGTAATGATTTAGAAATATATTATTTTTTATTAATTTATCTAAAATATATGTTTAATTAAATTAATGATAGTGACAATGTATTGGGTTATTATAACATATGGATAAGTGACTGATAGCAATATCCCAAGAGATGGGGAAGAAGAATTGTGAATATATTATTCTAAGTTAACTGCACTGTATGTAAAGGGGTATAGTGTTATTTGAAAATGAACTTAGATTAGTTAAAAATATATACTGTAGGGCTTCCCTGGTGGCGCAGTGGTTGAGAGTCCGCCTGCCAATGCAGGGGACACGGATTCGTGCCCCGGTCCGGGAAGATCCCACATGCCGCGGAGCGGCTGGGCCCGTGAGCCATGGCCGCTGAGCCTGCGCGTCCGGAGCCTGTGCTCCGCAACAGAAGAAGCCACAACAGTGAGAGGCCCACATACTGCAAAAAAAAAAATAATAATATATATATATATTATATATTTATATATATATATAAATACATATACACACATATATATACACATATATATATATATACACACACACACACACACACACTTACATACATGCTGTAAACTCTAGGGCAACCAGTAAAACAAGTTTTCAAGATATAGAATTAATATGCCAAGAGAAGAAATGAAGTGGATTAATATAGAAAATGCTCAATTAAAACCAGAGAAATCGGAAACAAAAAAAGTTACAAACATGGTAGATATTAATCCAACTAAAATGATAATCACTTAAAATAAGAATAATCTTAGTGTACTAGTTAAAAGACAGATTTTCCAAGTGGATAAAAATATAAGACCTTTTTGTTGTCTACCAGAAATGTGAATTAAGCATAAAGACTCAAATAGCCACCTGAAGGATCAGAATTAGAGCTAATTCTGATCTAATCAGAATTAGATCAGAGATAGAGCTCTTTCAAAGTCTTATTCCAAAAGAATTGCATTATTTAACCTGTCTAATGGTTCCCTGGATGATCCCACTTGCAAGACTATTTGTATCTGACCTAACAGAGAGCATACCCAATACCAAAAGCCCTTTCTCCTAGAGGAGTTTGTTGAAAACAATTACGGTGAGCATTCTAACTTCATAGCTGTATGAGGGGGTGGATAACAGTTGGGGCAAACAGTAGACTAACTGAAAAGCCTAAAAGGAAATTCTGGTGAATAATGTGTGCGTAGGGGCTTTGAAACACTCTGACATAGTCCTAGGGATCTAGAAAGTCACATACATGCTGTGGACACGCTCAGGAAAAGATCTGAGAAGGCCATAAGCTCTCACCTCCAGCTGACTTCCAGGCTCAGTGAAAGCAGGAAGTAAGACCAAGACAGAGATGTCAACTGCTTGGCTGGGCATAGCAGGCATGCCTCAGCTAGCACAGAGTGCCCTGGTGAAGACTGGGAGAGGTACTGCTTCCAGGAATTGAAGACAATATGTCTAGTATTAACAAAAAGATTAAACAGATGACCAATGATCTGACAAATGATTAAACAGAAAATTCAGTGGCCAGAGACAATAAAGAATACAAACTTTACAGAAAAGTCACTAAAACAAACAGTAACAAATGTAACAAGTAGCAACAACAACAAACCTTGGGGAAAGGGGAGACAATGATTTCCAGAAAAGCCATATTATATTATTTTAGATGTCAAGTTTTCACCATAAGATTATGAGATATGCAAATCAACAGGAAAGGGTGCCTCATAAACACAAAAAATAATTAATAGGATCTACACCTGAGGAAAGAACTATTCCTGAGGAAGTCCAAACATTGGAATTCCCAAAGACTTCATTTTTTTAAAGTTTTTAAAATTTTTATTTTATATTGGAGTACTGGTGATTAACAATGCCATATTAGTTTCAGGTATACAGAAAAGTGATTCAGTTATAAATATACATGTATCTGTTCTTTTTCAAATTCTTTTCCCTTTTAGCTTATTACAGAATATTGAGCAGAGATCCCTGTGGTATACAGTAGGTCCTTGTTTGTTGTCTATTTTATTTTATTTACTTATTTTCTGTGCTTCAAGAACATAATTTTTTATTTGCTGTATGGAATAAAGACTGGGGGAGGGAGACACAAAAGGTAGAGACACCAGTTAAGAGGGTATATTTTATTACAAGGGTACAAAATAATAGGAAAGGGCAATTACAGAGGTAATTCGTAGAGAAAGCCAATTCAGGAAATGGTGTTTCTTTCTAACTGATAGACTTCCAAGAATTGTTTTCTTTTTTTTTTTTTAACATCCTTATTGGAGTATAACTGGCTTACAATTTTGTGTTAGTTTCTGCTGTATAACAACCTGAATCAGCTATACGTATACATATATCCCCTTATCCCGTCCCTCTTGCGTCTCCCTCCCACCCTCACTATCCCACACCGCTAGGTGGTCACAAAGCACAGAACTGACCTCCCTGTGCTATGCAGCTGCTTCCCACTAACTATTTTACATTTGGTAGTGTATAATATGTCAGTGCTACTCTCTCACTTCATCCCAGCTTCCCTTCCCACTCCCGTGTCCTCAAGTCCATTCTCAACATCTGTGTCTTTATTTCTGTCCTTGCCCCTAGGTTCATCAGAACCTTTTTTCTTTTCTTTATTTTTAGATTCCATGTATATGTGTTAACATACAGTATTTGTTTTTCTCTTTCTGACTTACTTCACTCTGTATGACAGACTCTAGGTCCATCCACCTCACTAAAAATAACTCAACTTCATTTCTTTTTAAGGCTGAGTAATATTCCATTCTATATATGTGCCACACCTTCTTTATCCATTCATGTGTCAATGGACATTTAGGTTGCCTCCATGTCCTGGCTATTGTAAATAGTGCTGCAGTGAACACTGTGGTACATGTCTCTTTTTGAATTATGGTTTTCTCAGGGTATATGCCCAGTAGTGGGACTGCTGGGTCATATGGTAGTTCTATTTTTAGTTTTCTAAGAAACCTCCACACTGTTCTCCATAGAGGCTGAATCAATTTACATTCCCACCAACAGTGAAAGAGGGTTCCCTTTTTTCCACACCCTCTCCAGCATTTAATGTTTGTAGATTTTTTGATAAAGGCCATTCTGACCAGTGTGAGGTGATACTTCATTGCAGTTTTGATCTGCATTTCTCTAATGATTAGTGATGTTGTGAGCATCCTTTCATGTATTTGTTGGCAGTCAGTATATCTTCTTTGGAGAAATGTCTATTTAGGTCTTCTGTCCATTTTTGGATTAGGTCGTTTGTCTTTTTGATATTGAGCTGCATGAGCTGCTTGTAAATTTTGGAGATTAATCCTTTTTTGGTTGCTTCATTTGCAAATATTTTCTCCCATTCTGAGGGTTGTCTTTTCATCTTCTTTATGGTTTCCCTTGCTGTGCAAAAGTTTTTAAGTTTCATTAGGTCCCATTTGTTTTTTTTTGTTTTATTTCCATTTCTCTACAAGGTGGGTCAAAAAGGATCTCGCTGTGTTTTATGTCATAGGGTGTTCTGCCTATGTTTTCCTCTAAGAGTTTTATAGTGTCTGGCCTTACCTTTAGGTCTTTAATCCATTTTGAGTTTACTTTTGTGTATAGTGTTAGGAAATGTTCTAATTTCATTCTTTTACATGTAGCTGTCCAGTTTTCCTAGCACCACTTATTGAAGAGGCTGTCTTTTCTCCATTGTATATTTTTGCCTCCTTTACCAAAGGTGAGGTGACCATATGTGTGTGGGTTTATCTCTGGGCTTTCTATCCTGTTTCACTGATCTATATTTCTGTTTTTGTGCCAGTACCATACTGTCTTGATTACTGTAGCTTTGTAGTATAGTCTGAAGTCCAGGAGCCTGATTCCTCCAGCTCCGTTTTTCTTTCTCAAGATTGCTTTGGCTATTCGGGGTCTTTTGTGTTTCCATACAAATTGTGAAATTTTTTTTCTAGTTCTGTGAAAAATACCATTGGTAGTTCAATAGGGATTGCACTGAATCTGTAGATTGCTTTGGGTCGTATAGTCATTTTCACAATGTTGATTCTTCCAATCCAAGAACATGGTATATCTCTCTATCTCTTTGTATCATCTTTAAATTCTTTCATCAGTGTCATAGTTTTCTGCATGCAGGTCTTTTGTCTCCTTAGGCAAGTTTATTCCTGGGTAATGTATTCCTTTCATTGCAGTGGTAAATGGGAGTGTTTCTTTAATATCTTTTTCAGATTTTTCATCATTAGTTTGTAGGAATGCAAGAAATTTCTGTGCATTAATTTTTTATCCTGCTACTTTACCAGATTCATTGATTAGCTCTAGTAGTATCATGTCATCTGCTAACAGTGACAGTTTTACTTCTTCTTTTCCGATTTGGATCCTTTTTATTTCTTTTTCTTATCCGATTGCCATGGCTAAAACTTCCAAAACTATGTTGAATAATAGTGGTGAGAATGGGCAACCTTGTCTTGTTCCTGATCTTAGAGGAAACGGTTTCAGTCTTTCACCATTGAGAACGATGTTGGCTGTGGTTTGTCATCTAAGGCCTTTATTATGTTGAGTTAGGGTCCCTCTATGCCTACTTTCTGGACAGTTTTTCTCATAAATGGGTATTGAATTTTGTTAAAAGCTTTTTCTGCATCTATTGAGATGATCATATGGTTTTTATCCTTCAATTTGTTAATATGGTGTATCACATTGATTGATTTGCATATATTGAAGAATCCTTGCATTCCTGGGATAAACCCCACTTGTTCATGGTGTACGATCCTTTTAATGTGCTGTTGAATTCTGTTTGCTAGTATTTTGTTGAGGACTTTTGCATGTATGTTCATCAGTGATATTGGCCTGCAGTTTTCTTTCTTTGTGACATCTTTGTCTGGTTTTGGTATCAGAGTGATGGTGGCCTCGTAGAATGAGTTTGGGAGTGTTCCTCCCTCTGCTATTTTTGGAAGAGTTTGAGAAGGAAAGTTGTTAGCTCTTCTCTAAATGTTTGATAGAATTCGCCTGTGAAGCCATCTGGTCCTGGGCTTTTGTTTGTTGGAAGATTTTTAATCACAGTTTCAATTTCAGTGCTTGTGATTGTTATGTTTATATTTTCTATTTCTTCCTGGTTCAGTCTCAGAAGGTTCTACTTTCGTAAGAATTTGTCCATTTCTTCCAGGTTGTCCATTTTATTGGCATATTGTTGCTTGTAATAATCTCTCATGATCCTTTATATTTCTGCAGTGTCAGTTGTTACTTCTCCTTTTTCATTTCTAGTTCTGTTGACTTGCGTCATCTCCCTTTTTTTCTTGATGCGTCTGGCTAATGGTTTATCAATTTTGTTTATCTTCTCAAAGAACCAGCTTTTAGTTTTATTGTTCTTTGCTATTGTTTCCGTCATTTCTTTTTCATTTATTTCTGATCTGATCTTTATGATGTCTTTCCTCCTGCTACCTTTGAGGTCTTTTTTGTTCTTCTTTCTCTAATTGCTTTAGGTTTAAGGTTAGGTGGTTTATTTGAGATGTTTCTTATTACTTGAGGTACGATTGTATTGCTATAAACTTCCCTCTTAGAGCTGCTTTTGCTGCATCCCATAGGTTTTGGGTCATTGTGTTTTCATTGTAATTGTTTCTAGGTAGTTTTTGATTTCCTCTTTGATACCTTCAGTAATCTCTTGGTTATTTAGTAGTGTATTGTTTAGCCTCAACGTGTTTGTGGTTTTTTTACAGTTTTTTCCTGTAATTGATATCTAGTCTTATAGCGTTGTTGTCAGAAAAGTTACTTGATACGATTTCAATTTTCTTAAATTTACCAAGGCTTGATTTGTCACCCAAGATACGATGTATCCTGCAGAATGTTCCATGAGCACTTGAGAAAAAGTGTATTCTGTTGCTTTGGATGGAATGTCCTATAAATATCAATTAAGTCCATCTTGTTTAATGTGTCATTTAAAGCTGTGTCTCCTTGTTTACCTGCATTTTGGATGAACTGTCCATTGGTGAAAGTTTGGTGTTAAAGTCCCCTACTATGATTGTGTTACTGTTGCCTTCTCCTTTTGTGGCTGGTAGCATTTGCCTTGTGTATTGAGGTGCTCTCTTGTTTGGTGCATAAATATTTACAATCGTTTTATCTACTTCTTGGATTGATTCCTTGATGTTTATGTAGTGTCCTTCTTTGTCTCCTGTAATAGTCTTTATTTTAAAGTCTATTTTGTCTGATATTATAATTGGTACTCCAGCTTTCTTTGGATTTCCATTTGCATCGAATATCTTTTTCCATCCCTTCACTTTCAGTGTGTATGCGTCCCTAGGTATGAAGTGGGTCTCTGGTAGACAGCATATATACGGGTCTTGTTTTTGGATCCATTCAGCCAGTCTGTGTCTTTTGATTGGCGCATTTAATCCATTTACATTCAAGGTGATTATCAATATGTATGTTCCTGTTACAGTTTTCTTAATTGTTTTGTGTTTGTTTTTGTAGGTCTTTTCCTTCTTCTGTGTTTTCTGCCTAGAGAATTTCCTTTAGCATTTTTTGTAAAGCTGGTTTGGTGTTACTGGATTCTCTTAACTTTTGCTTGTCTGTAAAGGTTTTAATTTCTCTGTCGAATCTGAATGACATCCTTGCTGGGTAGAGTAATCTTGCTTGTAGTTTTTTCCCTTTCATCTCTTTAAATATGTCCTGCCACACCCTTCTGGCTTGCAGAGTTTCTGCGGAAAGAAGAGACTTTCAAAGGGGGATTCCCTTGTATTTTATTTGTCGTTTTTCCTGTGCTGCTTTTAATATTTTTTCTTTGTATTTAATTTTTGATAGTGATTAACATGTGTCTTGGCATGTTTCTCCTTGGATTTATCATGCATGGGACTCTCTGAGCTTCCTGTACTTGATTGACTATTTCCTTTCCCATATTACAGAAGTTTTCAACTATAATCTCTTCAAATATTTTCTCAGACCCCTTGCTTTTTTTTCTTCTGGGACCCCTATAATTCGAATGTTGTTGTGTTTAATGTTGTCCCAGAGCTCTCTGAGACTGTCCTCAATTCTTTTCATTCTTTTTTCTTTATGCTCTGCTGTATTTATTTGCATTATTTTACCTCCAGGTCACTTATCCATTCCTCTGCCTCCGTTATTCTGCTATTGATTCCTTCTAGAGAAATTTTAATTCCATTTATTTTGTTGTTCATTGTTTGTTTGCTCTTTAGTTCTTCTAGGTCCTTGTTCAACATTTCTTGTATTTTCTCCATTCTATTTCCGAGATTGTGGATCATCTTTACTATCATTACTCTGAATTCTTTTTCAGGTAGACTGCCTATTTCCCTCTTCTTTTGTTTGATCTGGTGAGTTTTTACGTTGCTGCTTCATCTGCTACATATTTCTGTGTCTTCTCATTTTGTTTAACTTACTGTGTTTGGTGTCTCCTTTTTGCAGGCTGTCTGTTCGTAATTCCCATTGTTTTTGATGTCTGCCCCCAGTGGGTAAGGTTGGCTCTATGGCTTGTGTAGGCTTCCCAGTGGAGGGGACTGGTGCCTGTGTTCTGGTGGGTGGGGCTGGATCTTGTCTTTTTTGTGGGCAGGGCCACTTCTGGTGGTGTATTTTGGGGTGTCTGTAAACTTAGTAAGATTTTAGGCAGCGTCTCTGTTAACGGGTGGTGTTGTGTTCCTGTCTTGCTAGTTGATTGGCATGGGGCTTCCAGCCCTGGAGCTTTCTGGCCATTGGGTGGAGCCGGGTCTTAGTGCTGAGACAGAGATCTCTGGGAGAGCTCTCGCCAATTGATATCATGTGGAGCTGGGAGGTCTCTTGTGGTCCAATGTCCTGAACTTGGCTCTCCCACCTTAGAGCCTCAGGCCTGACACCAGACCAGAGCACCAAGACCCTGTCAGTTACCAGCAGGTAGGAGACAGCTAAATAGAAAGTATCTCAATGGCTTCTTAAGTGATGGGGAAGATGTGATGCATGAAGTACACAAGCTCAAGTCTCACAGCTTAGTTCTGTGAACTTGAATGAGACAGTTAACCTCTCTGTGCCTCAGGTTTCCTTTCGTGCAGCATCTCCTCATCCCAGAGGCCCAGTCATGTGCAAGGGAAGGGCTGTTGCTCACAGGCTGTGCAGGGAGGAAGGCTGGGAGCCTGGCTCAGGACCGAACTGCGCATGAGTGTCTTGGAAATGTCTATATCTATTTTAAATAAAGCAGTGTGTACATGTCAATCCCAAACTCCCAGTCTGTCTCTCCCCCAACCCTTCCCCTGGTAACCATAAGTTCATTCTCTAAGTCTGTGAGTCTACTTCTGTTTTATAAATGAGTTTATTTGTGTTATATATATATTTTTAGATTCTACATATAAGCGATATCATATGATATTTGTGTGTCTTTGTCTGACCTACTTCACTTAGTATGAGAATCTCCAGGTCCATCCATGTTGCTGTAAATGGCATTATTTCATTCGTTTTAATGGCTGAATAATATTCCATTGTATATATATATATACCACATCTTCTTTATCCATTTATCCATTGATGGACATTTAGGTTGCTTCCATGTCTTGGCTATTGTAAACAGCACTGCAGTGATCTTTGGGGTGCATGTATCCTTTCAAACCATGGTTTTATCCTGATATAGGCCCAGGAGTAGGAATGCTGGATCATATGGTAGTTCTATTTTTAGTCTTTTAAGGAATCTCCATACTGTTCTCCATAGTGGCTGCACAAATTTACATTCCCACCAGCAGTGTACGAGGGTTCCCTTTTCTCCACACCCTCTCCAGCATTTATTGTTTGTAGAGTTTTTGATGATGGCCACTTTGACCAGTGTGAGGTGATATCTCATGGTAGTTTTGATTTCCATTTCTCTAGTAATTAGCGATGTTGAGCATCTTCTCATTTGCCTCTTGGCCATCTCTATGTCTTCTTTGGAGAAATGTCTATTTAGATATTCTGTCTTTTTTTTTTATTGGGTTGTTTGGTTTTTTGACATTGAGTCCCATGAGCTGTTTGTAAATTTTGGAGATTAATCCCTTGTAGATCACATCATTTGCAAATTTTTTCTCCCATTCTTTGGGTTGTCTTTTCGTCTTGTTTATGGTTTCCTTTGCTATGGAAAAGCTTTTAAGTATAATTAGGTCCATTTGTTTATTTTTGTTTCTATTTCCATTACTCTAGGAGACAGATTGAAAAAGATATTGCTGCAATTTATATCAAGGAGTGTTCTGCCTATGTTTCCCTCTAAGCGTTTTATAGTATCCGGACTTACATTTAGCACTTTAATCCATTTTGAGTTTATTTTCGTGTATGGTGTTAGAGAATGATCTAATTTCAGATTTTTACATGTAACTGTCCAGTTTTCCCAGCACCATTTATTGAAGACACTGTCTTTTCTTCATTTTATAGTCTTCCCTCTATTGGCATAGATTAATTGACCATAGGTGCATGGGTTTATCTCTGGGCTTTCTGTCCTGTTCCATTGATTCATAGTTCTGTTTTTGTGCAAGTACCATACTGTTTTGATGACTGTAGCTTGTAGTATAGTCTGAAGTCAGGGAGCTTGCCTCCTCCAGCTCTGTTTTCCTTTCTCAAGATTGCTTTGGCTACTTAGCGTCTTTTCTGACTCCATACAAGTCTTTAGACTTTTTGTTTTAGTTCTGTGAAAAATGCCATTGGTAATTTGATAGGGATTGCATTGAATCTGTATATTACCTTAGAAAGTACTGTTATTTTGACAGTATTGATTCTTCCAATCCAAGACCATGGTATATCTTTCCATCTGCTCGTGTCATCTTTGATTTCTTTCATCAGTGTCTCTTTTCTAATTTGGATTCCCTTTATTTCTTTTTCTTCTCTGATTGCCATGGCTAGGACTTCCAAAACTATGTTGAATAAAAGTGATGAGAGTGGACATCTTTGTTTTGTTCTTGATCTTAGAGGAAATGCTTTCAGCTTTTCACTGTTGAGTATGATGTTAGCTGCAGGTTGGTTGTATATGGACTTATTATGTTGAGGTATGTTCCCTCTATTCTCACTTTCTGGAGAGTTTTTATCCATAAAACAATGTTGAATTTTATCAAAAGGTTTTTCTGCCTCTATTGAGATGGTCATATGGTTTTTATTCTTCAATTTGTTGATGTGGTGCATCACACTGATTGATTTGTGGATATTGAAAAATACTTGCATCCTGGGATGAATTCCACTTGATCATGGTGTATGATTCCTTTAATGTATTGTTGGATTTAGTTTGCTAGTATTTTGTTGAGGATTTTTGCATCTATGTTCATCAGTGATATTAGCCTGTAATTCTCTTTTTTTGTGGTATCTTTGTCTGGTTTTGTTATCAGGGTGATGGTGGCCTCATAGAATGAGTTTTGGAGTGTTCCTTCCTGTGCAGTTTTTTGGAATAGTTTCAGAGGATAGGTGTTAACTCTTTTCTAAATGTTTGATAGAATTTACCTGTGAAGCCATCTGTCCTGGACTTTTGTTCATTGGGAGTTTTTAAATCACAGTTTCAATTTTAACACTTGTGATTGGGAGATTGTACCTTTGTAAAAATTTGTCCATTTCTTCTAGGTTGTCCATTTTATTGGCATATAGTTGCTTGTAGTAGTCTGTTATGATCCTTTGCATTTCTGTGGTGTCTGTTGTTACTTTTCCTTTTTCATTTATAATTTTATTGTTTTGAGACCTCTCCCTCTTTTTCTTGATGAAACTGGCTAAAGATTTCTGCTCTGGTCTTTATGATTTCTTTCCTTCTACAAACTTTGGATTTTGTTTGTTCATCTTTCTCTAGTTGCTTTAGGCGTAAAGTTAGGTTGCTTAATTGAGCTTTTACTTGTTTCCTTAAGTAAGATTGTATTGCTATAAACTTCCCTCTTAGAACTGCTTTTGCCATGTCCCATAGGTTTTGGATCATTGTGCTTTCATTTTCATTTTGTCTCTAGGTATTTTTTGATTTCCTCTTTTACTTCTTCACTGATCCATTGGTTGGTTATTAACATAATATTTAACCTCCATGTGTTTGTGGTTTTTACAGTTTTTTCATGTAGTTGATTTCTAATATCATAGCATTGTGCTCAGAAAAGATGCTTGATATAATTTCAATTTTCTTATATTCACTAAGGCTCACCTTGTGGCCCAGCATGTGATCAATCCTGGAGAATGTTCCATGTGCACTTGAGAAGACTGTATTCTGCTGCTTTTGGATGGAATGCTCTCTAAGTATTAATTAAGTCTGTCTGGTCTAATGTGTCATTTAAGCCCTAGGTTTCCTTATTGATTTTCCGTCTGGATGGTCTGTTCATTGATGAAAGTGGGATGTTAAAGTCCCCCACTATTATTTGTGTTTCTGTTGATTTCTCCTTTTTTTTTTTGGCAGTACGCGGGCCTCTTACTGTTGTGGCCTCTCCCGTTGCAGAGCACAGGCTCTGGACGCACAGGCTCAGTAGCCATAGCTCACGGGCCTAGCCGCTCCATGGCATGTGGGATCTTCCCGGACCGGGGCACGAACCCGCATCCCCTGCATCGGCAGGCGGACTCTCAACCACTGCGCCACCAGGTAAGCCCGATTTCTCTTTTTAAGGCTGTTAGTGTTTGCCTCATATATTGAGGTGCTCCTCTGTTGGGCGCATTTATATTTACAATTGCTTTATCTTCTTATTGGATTGATCCCTCGACCATTATGTTGTGTCCTTTGTTACTTGTAACAGTATTTATTTTAAAGTCTTTTTTGTCTAATAGGAGTATTGCTGCACAAGCTTTCTTTTGATTTCCATCTTCATGGAATACCTTTTCCCTTCCATCCCCTCACTTTCAGTCTGTATGTGCCCCTAGATCAGAAGTGGGTCTCTTGTAGACAGCATGTATATAAGTGCTGTTTTTGTATACTTTCAGCCAGTCTATGTCTTTTCGTTGGAGCATTTAATCTGCGCAAGACCCTATGTGTGCCCTCCAAGAATGGAGTTTCTGTTTTCCCCAGTTCTGTGGAATTCCTGCAGTTAGACCCCACTAGCCTTCAAAGCCAGATTCTCTGGGGGCTCCTCCTCCCAGTGCCAGAACCCCAGGCTGGGGAGTCTGACATGGGGCTCAGAATTCTGAGTTCAATCCTGTGGGAGAACTTCTGTGGTATAATTATTTTCCAGTTTGTTGGTCACCCACCCAGTGGGTATGGGATTTGATCTTATCGTGATTGTGCCCCTCCTACCATCTCATTCTGGCTTCTCCGTTGTCTTTATATATAGGGTATCTTTTTTGGTATGTTCCAGCATTTTTTTTGGTCAATGGTTGTTCAGCAGTCAGTTGTGATTTTGGTGTTTCTGTAAGAAGAGGTGAGCTCACATCCTTATACTCCGCCATCTTGTCCAGGAATTTTCCAGACAAAGACTTTAATTCAGCTATTTTAAATATGTTCAAAGAGCTAAAAGAAATTGTGTCTAAAGAACTAAGGAGAGTATGAGAATGGAGTTGTTTATGCTGCAAATTTATATACAAAAAGTACTTAAGGTACAAATCTAACAATATGTACAGAATATGTATAAAACTATAAAACACTGTTGAAAGAAATCAAAGAAGAGTAAATAGAATTTCCTTGTTCATGGATTGGAAGACTCAATATTAAAATGGCAGTTCTTCCCAACTTGATCTGTACCTTCGGTGTAATTCAAATCAGAATCCCAGCAAAGTCTTTTGTAGTTTGAAACAGTTTTTAAACTGATTCAAATATTCAAATGGAAAGGCAATAGCCTAGGCTTGTCAAAACAATACTGAGGAAACTCAGAAAGATTCTACTACTTGCTTTTAAGTCTTACTATAAAGCTTGCAGTAATAGAAAAATAATAAACACACACACAGCTCAATGAAACACAAGAGAGAGCCCCAAAATAAACATGCTCAAATATAATAAACTAATTTTGGACAAATTTATAAAGTCAGTACAATAGAGAGAGGTTAATATGTGTAACAAATGATGTTAGAGCAATTGAACATCCATGTGCCAAAAATAAAGTGAACCTAGACAAAAAGTTTACCTCTTTTACAAACAGCTCAAAATGGGTCTTAGATTGTAAAATGCCAAACTATAAAAATTCTAGAAGAAAACATAAGATACGATCTACATGATCTTGCATTTAGTACTGAGTCTTTAGATATAACACCAATAATGCAATCAATGACAGAAAAATCAGATAAATTGGAGTAAAGTAAAATTATCTGTTCTGTAAAAGATATTTGTAGTAGGCTCAGTAATCTTTTCCCAAAGACATAGGGTCCTAATCCCCCAAACATGTAAATGTTTGCAGATGTGATTAATGTAGGGATCTTGAGATGGGGAGATTATCATGGATTGTTTGGTAGGCCCTACATGAAACCACTAGTGTCTTTATGAGAAAGATGTGGAAAGAGATTTGACATAGAAGAGGACTATATAATTAACCATAGATGCAGAAACTAGGGTGGCTACAGTCTAAAGAATTCTAGCAACATTTAGAAACTGGAAGAGACCAGGAACAAATTCCCCTCTAGAAAGCATCCAGAGGTCGATTTAACCTACTAACACCTTGGTTTCAGGCAGTGAAACTGATTTTGGACTTTTGCCCTCCTGAACTGTGAGAGAATAAATTTCTGCTACTTTAAGCATTTGTAGTAATTTGTTTCAGCAGCCATTGTAAACTGATAAGCACTGTTAAGAGAATGAAAAGACGAGCCAAAGAATGGGAGAAAATATCTGCAAAATGTATACCTGATAATGGACATGTGTGCAGAATATACCAAAAAAAAAACCCCAAAACCTTAGAACTCAACAATAATAAAACAAACCATCCACTTTAAAAATGGGCAAAAGATTTAAAAAAATACATCACCAAAGTAAATATAAATATGGCAAATAACTATATGAAAAGATGTGCAATATCATGTTAGTAAAATGCAAATCAAATAGCAGTGATAAAACACTACTCTTTTAGCCATTCCAGTAGGTATAGAAGGTAGTTTTTAAAAATGTAGATTACCAATTGCTGGTAAGGAGAATTCTCATTCATTGCCAGTGGGAGGGCAAAATAGTACACCCACTTTGGAAGACAGTTTGGCATTTTCTTGCAAAGCAAAACATAGTGTTGATATATGCTCCAGCCTTGTACTTCTAGATATTCACTCAACTGATGTGAAAACTTATATGTACACTAATCTGCATGAAACTGTTTATAGTAGCTCTGTTCATAATCATCCAAAACTGTTGCCAACCAAGATGTCCTGCACCAGGTAATGGATATACCACCGGTGGTATATCCATATGATGGAATATTATTCAGCAATAAAAAAGAATGGACCATCAAGTACAGAGAAAGACATGGATAAATCTTAAACACATATTCCTAAGTGAAAGATGCCAGTCTGTAAAGCAACATATTTTATTACTGCATTTAAAGGAAATTCTGCAAAAGCAAACCCATAGAGGCAATGAGCAGACCAGTGGTTAGAAGCTTGGGGGATGGGAGAAGAATAAATAAGCAAAGCACAGGGGATTTTTTTATGGCAGTGAAATTATTCTATATGATACAATAATGGAAAACACATGACACTGTGTATTTGTCAGTATCCACAGAACTTTACTATACAATGGTGAACTCTCATGTAGGCAAATTTTTAAACTACTAAGGAAGTTAAGGGATCTCAGGATGAATGTGGGATGTGCCCAAAAGGAAAAAAAAAGAAACTGTAAGAGAGGTATGAAACAGCTTCAGTGATTAGAGTGGGGGAATAAGGTGCTGACCTAAGTAAGTAACTTTGCAAGCTGAGTGCTGTCTGTATGACTAAAGGCAAAAGGAACTGTGCATGAACACTCTACCCTAGTTGATAAAGTTGGTTCCTATGGGGTGTGGGTTAACAATTCTGAAACCATTATAGATGTTGTAATTGAACAATTAAGTAAATGGAAGGGGATGGTGGGAATGAGTTTTGTAGCTGCTAGAGTAGAGGTTACATGAAAACATGAGGAGGAGGCTAGAATGACCCACGTGGTTGTGGATTAGAGCAGAGACATCAGCATCAATGCACATCCCACTTAATGTCAGTGGAGTTACTTGCATTTAGAAATATTTATAGATATGTGTGTACATACAGATTAGTACAGGTACATGTATTTCCTTGCTCCCTCAGCTAAGGGAAAGCTGTGCAACTTTGTACAAATAGTCAAAATTGTTGATTGTGATTTTTGAACTTCCTTTCAAAATTCAAGACATTTTTATTGTTTGCCATTCACTCATTTAACTAATATTTACTGTATGTCCATTGTGAGCCAAGAATGTTCCACTCTGAGGATATGAAACCAATAATGTCATTGACCTCATAGATGAATGGGAAAAACATTCAATAAACAAAGAGTTATATGTATATAGTATAACTATATATCTTCAATTTATTAAAATACATCTAAAGTAAGTAAAGGAAAATATTATTACCTTGTACCAAAATTTCAGAGCAAGAAAAATATTCAGGTCTTTGACTTGGTCTCTCTCTCTCTCTCTCTCTCTATATATATATATATATCTCCTATTTAGGAGTTAGAAATATCCATTCATTCCCTTATTCAACATTTATTAAGGGGTAACTGTGAGACTATTTCTAGAAATTTCCAAGAAGAATTAGACATATTTCCTATCCTTAAATAGGTCAGTATAACGGGAAAGAAATACAATTAAAAAAAATTAAATCCACTCTGGCAGAACGTGCACAAAGTATTACGGAACTATAGGGCATATCATCTAACCTAGCGTGAACGCCAAGGAGGATTCTTGTTATATGCCTTTTCTGAGCTAAAAATTTGAGAAGGAAGTTAGGCTTCAGAACCAGGCAGGAAGAATATAAGAAGTGAGGACGTATACCACAGAGAGAGTATGAGCAATGAGAAAAGAAACAAAATGGAATGTGCAGGAAGCTACACAGTTTAGTGTGGCCCTGGCTTTTCAGGGGGAGGACAGGAATGGTAGGAGATGATGTGGCAGAAGGAGGAAGAAACAAGTTTGTAAAGAGGCGTCAGCCATGTTGTGGAACTTTAATTTTATACTGTGGGGATAGCACACGGATTTTAAGTTGGAAAATGAAATGGCTAGATTTAGAGGTAAAAGATGTATTTCTCTCCTTGAGAATCTTATGGCCTCAGAAATCAACTTTCTCTTTATAGGAGTTGTGTTGCCCTTATCCTTGAAGAAATCCAGAGTTTAGGAATAGAGTAATATATTCTTGACATCATACCAATGCTAAGGAGAGATACGAAGGACTCAAGGAAAAATAAATACAGTGAGAGTTATCTTAGTAATTTTTTTTACAAGAAAGTTGGGACTGTGAATTCTGAGTTCCAAGGCTGATCTTTAGAAATATCTATTTTAAGGGTGGAACATTTAAAGAGCAGGATATCTCTCTAATGGGTTGGCATGTGTAGGAGGAGTATGTTTTGTATATTCTGTATGATCTAAGCAGAATCACTCAAGTGGTCACAAGCAGAGGATGATCATAATTGAAATTAACCTTTTGGTTTCTTCTTACTAAGGCTGTGCCTTTTGGCTGGCATTATAAAATGCTTAACACTTGAAAGCACCTTCTTTTGATATTGCTACAATGATCACAGAAAAATATAACTTTCCTCTCAGTGAAATAAATGAAGCAAATTATAGTGAGGGCTACAAAGAAGAAAATTACATGTTGCCATCAGTTTAGGCAATAGAGTAATAATTTTAATAAAAACTTTCCCTATTAATTTTGTCAGTCAGTCTCTTTCTGTGTGTTACCATTGGATGACTAACCATCCCAATGGGCTAGACAGGCTCACATTACAAGTTTTATTCTTAGGCAAAAGTTTTCCCAGAGCTATCGCAGAATTTATTGTTCTCACTTATTTGCCAAAAAACATAATGTAAGTGACACAGAATAAACTCAAAGTTGTTGAGAAGAGGGTTAATTTGAAAAAATCTGACAGTGCACTGGGTTTCAGATTTCATATGCCACAGAATCACCTGTGAAGGTTGTTTAACATATAAATGCCTCAGTCTCCATCTCTGTCAGTCTCAGGAGATACCTACACTTTTGTGCATTTCTGGTGCATTCCGAAGTTTGAGAATCAGAGTTACAAATGACAAAAACCTTCCAGTATCAGTTTGGAAAACTGATTTTAAAATTTTAGAGCAAGGACAAGAATGCCTCTTCGTTGCATGCTTAAACATAAAAATTTATAAAATGTTAAATTCTTTTTAAATTCTGCATGTCATCTAAAAGATCGGAATTTACAAAGATGAACATAGTAGCTAATATGTTTAAACAACCTAATATAATAAAAGATAAGGGGCTTCTCTGGTGGCGCAGTGGTTGGGAGTCCGCCTGCCGATGCAGGGGACATGGGTTCGTGCCCCGAT
The DNA here is from genome assembly GCF_008692025.1 of Phocoena sinus. Lineage (NCBI taxonomy): Eukaryota > Metazoa > Chordata > Mammalia > Artiodactyla > Phocoenidae > Phocoena > Phocoena sinus. The sequence continues at coordinate 40,190,068 of NC_045772.1, read as the reverse complement.
CCGGGAAGATCCCACATGCCGCGGAGCGGCTGGGCCCGTGACCCATGGCCGCTGAGCCTGTGCGTCCGGAGCCTGTGCTCCGCAATGGGAGAGGCCACAGCAGTGAGAGGCCCACGTACCGAAAAAAAAAAAAAAAAAAAAAAAAAGATAAGTTAATTAAAATAGAAAATAACTGTAGTCTCACATGAGAATGCCAAATGCAAATCAAGGTATGCTTCTTCTGTGCTAAATGAGAATATGCCTATGCAAACTTTGAAAATAGTAAGTTTATATGGAAAAAAATAAGCATGTATATATTGAAGTAATAAATTCATCATGTAAAAAAGAAAAGGTGCTAAAGATTATGTTATGGGGGAAAAAAACCCAGAAGAGCAGTCACCTCTAAAACTGGATTCTGATTCTCTGAAACCATTGGTTGTTTTTTGTTTTTGTTAAACTTGTATAACGTGAAGAAAAAAATATATATATACATACCTCAAGGAAGCATATGCTTCAAGTTTTTGGATGTTGGTCCAAAGAAAACTCAGTGTTTATGTGCAAGGCAGACATTTCACATTTTTTAATGTAATCCAGTTTTTGTGGAAAGGGTCCATGCCCAATATATAAACTTTTCTCAGTAATGCTGTGAGATTGCCACCTGTCTCCTCAGCAATAGTTCATAAAACTAAATAAGAGAATTTATTTTAAGGAAAGTATGCATTAGCCTGTGACATCTGGTTTGTTTAGTGACCCTGTAAATGCCATGGGCCTATCACTTTAAACTGATGAGGTTTACATAACCTTAATTGAATTATCAGGGCATTGAAAACAGAAGGGACAAGAGGGACTACAAGGCGAGTATTCCAGTTTCTAACTTCTACTCCGCTCAAAAAGTCAGTCTCCTGTCAGATTTTTGGAGATTTGTGCCTCCCTGGGGCTATCGCAAACTTCTAGCCTCTGCTGTTTCGATTAAGCTGCGCAGCTCTCAAACAAATACAGAGGATGATTTTCTGAGTGCGTAGAAACAAAATGTGGAGTCTGAAGCTTTGCTAAAATTTGAAAACATCAAAATGATTTCCCCCAGGCCTGAAAATGCTCTCAGTGTTGCAGTGAAATTCAGCCAGCCCTATGCTTACATGGAGTGACCAGTATGAAAATACACTGGACAATGTATTTGAGACTGCTCAGACAAGAGGCACGGTGGACCAAAGCATCAATTTAATGTTAGAACTAAATTCAAATCTGAACTCTCATACTCTGTATGACCTGAGCTATGGTCTCTAACCCTTTTTCCTCATCTGAAAATGGTGATGATATATATCTTGATAGACTCTTGTGATGACTAAATGTTGAAATTCATATAAAGTATCTGAAAAAAAAATGTCTAAAAATAGTTATCTATGAGTAAGAAAATACATAGCTAGGATCATTCATTCCAGGTAAGTTTACTGATCACCTCGTTTACGTAATAGAGATAGTAGGTTATATCAAAATTCTTTGTGAGCATCTGTAACATTTTGAGGAGCACTTTAGATGGCCTTAGAGAATATCTAGTTTATATCCAGGTATAATTAAGCCTTGAGGAATAGGAAAGGGAGCCACCTCTGTCATATGCAGAAATTTCCAAGAAGTTGAGAGGGACTACAAATTTACAGTGACAAAAGATTAAAGCACTTTCTCTCAACTGTACTGAGAATCTCAGAGAAGATGGAAAAGATAGAATGTTAGAATGATTCAGGATTAGGGCATTGTTGTTGTTGTTTGTTTTGTTTTTCCAGGCAGTTATAAAAGATCTAACAGAAGCGGGGTCATTGATAGTGTGGCAGGGTGTAGTTGAAGCCAAAAAAAAAGGAATTAAGAAAATGGAATATTAAATTTTACAATTTGGAGGTACAACTTCTGAGAAATATAAGCTGTGTCTAATGTTTGACTGTGGGTATGTGTGACTTCTGCAAAGAAGTTTTGCTGGCTCTTGAGTTAAGGAAATCAAGAAATTCTAAGTCTAGAGGCTAGAGATGGAGAGACACACTCTGGGTCAGCCTGACACAGCCTTGAACAGCTGTCGATTTGACCAGGATGGTAAATAACAGTATCAAGGAGAGATGACAAGGTTATATGGATATATGTCAATGGATATCACAAATCTCAAAAGAGAAGGGTTCTTAGTATCAAGTTATAAGTTCACAGTGGTGAACAAGAGCTAGGTGAACACTGACAACACCACTATCATCATCACCACCGCAATTCTGACCATCATCACCACCAATACAATTCTGATCAGAGAAACTAAGCTGAATGGAGCCAACAATATGGGAAGTAATTAACAGCCAAGGAAAGATACTGGAGTAAGCAAACTGTGAAATAGTTGAGTATGTAGGAAAGTTTGTTGACCATGAAAGCATCATTCCAGAGGCTAGAGGGAAGAGTTAGTAGGGAAGGGGACAGTGAGAAAAATGGAGTAGGGAAAGGATGCACAGAATATATGGGGATGAGGTTACAAGAAAAGATAGGTGTTAAGAAAAGAGGCATTTAATGTGGTATCCGAGGATGAGGTATGTGGCTACTGTAGGATGACTTGATCTCCGAGTTCCCAAAGGAATTCTGGTTTAAATTTTTTCAGTGTTTCTGTAGTCTAGGTGGTTCAATATGGCTTGTTTGTTGGTAAGAAGTATATTGTATTAGTTAGGTGCGTGGATTGTGGGGTCAGATCATCTAGTTACAGGTCTTCCTGCAGTGCTGACTCACTGTGCAACTTTAATAAGGTACTTAATTTCCCTGAGTCTTGGTTTCATCATCTGTAAAATTATCAGTGTAGCAGGTTCATCATAGAGCTGTAGGATTGAATGTCATAATGTGTATTATATTAAGATTTGAACTTGGCACAAAATTAGCACTTTGCTTTCACTATTACTATTTTTGTATGTATAAGAAGATGATGGCTTTTATTTAAGGTTCAAACAGAACATTCAGTAAAAATTGTAATGTCTTACTCATAATCAGAATTGCTTTTAATTAGTTTATAGAACACGCACCTCAAAATAGAAAAATCAGGAGACTGTGCAGAGTGAGAGAATTCAGGCCTCTCATAAAGAGCCCATCTTACTGGCCACCTTTGCAAAGGAAAGCTTAGTGAGGGCCAGGGAAAGGGGTGCAAAGGAGATTCCTTAGTTTCAAGATTGTTCCCTTTATCTATTGCTGCAAAACAAACCACCTTGAATTTGATGGTATTGAAAACAACATCTAAAAAAAATATTCTCTCTCATAGTTCAGGGGTTGATTGATCCCAGTCAAGTTTCTCTCCCTTAGGGTCATTCATTTGACAAAAGTCAGACAGTGACTGGAACTGGAGTCATCTCAAAGGCTTCTTTTTTAAAATCCATTCTTTGTTTGATAGCAGTTTTATATTTACAAAATTATTACAAAGATAGTAAAAAAAAGTTCCCGTATACTCTACACACAGTTCCCACTACTATTAACATCTTACATTAGTATGGTATTTTTGTCACAAGTAATGAATCGATACATTAGTATCAACTAAAGTACATCATGTCAGTTTTACCCTAATGTCCTTCTTTCTGTTCCAGCATTTCAGCCTGGATAACACATTACATTACATACATGGTCGTGTCTCCTTAAACTCCTCTTTGGCTGGAAGAGTTTCTCAGACTTTCTTTGCTTTTGATGACCTTGTCAGTTTTAAGGATTACTGGTCAGGTATTTTTGTATACTATGCCTCAGTTGGGATTTGTTTGATGTCTTTCTCATGATATGACTGGGGTAGTATGTTTTGGGGGTGTAACCCCAGAGACAAGGTGCCATCCTCATCACAGAATGTCAGAGGTGTGTACTATCAATATGACCTACCATTGTTGTCGTTACCTGTATTCATTTCCTAGTACTGCTGTAGCAAATTACCACAAACTTTAGAAGATTAAAAAAAAATTATTACCTTACATTTCTATATGTTACAAATACCATATAGGTCTCACTAGGCTAAAATCAAGATGTCAGAGGAGCTGTATTCTTCTCCATAAGCTCTAGAGTAACATCTGTTTTCTTGCCATTCCAGCTTCTAGAGGCTTCCCACGTTCCTTGACTCCTTTCCTCCGCCTTCAAAGTCAGCAATGTGGCATCTCTCAGTGCCTTTCTTTCATAATCACATCTCTCCCTCTGACTTTCCTCTTCTGTCTCCCTCTTCCATTTTTAAGGACCCTTTTTAAGGATTACATTAGGTTCAGCTGAATACTACAGGATAACTTCCCTATCTTGAGGTCAACTGATTAGCAACCTTAATTCCATCTGCAACTTTTAATTTGCCTTTGCTATGTAACATAACATATTCATATTTTCCAGGGCCTACAACATGTATGCCTCTGAGGCCATTATTCTTCCTACCAGATTAATCTTGATCACCTGCTTGAGGTAGTATTTTTTCCCCTCCCTTTCATAATATACCCAATGGAAGAAAGTCACTATGCTCAGTCCATTCTTAAGGACTGGGAAATTATGATTTTATGCTTCCATAAGGGCAGAGCATCTATATGAGTTACTTGGAAGTTTTTATCTATTTTTTTCCCCTTTCATTTATTACTCAATCACCGGTTATCTTTATGGACTCATGCATATTTATTTTATTCTTTGGATTATAACCTAATACTACTTAGTTTACTTTGTTTCTCAAGTTTTTCCAGCTTGGCTGTTGGGAACTCTTTCAGATGATTCCTGTATCCCTTAGACATACCCTCATAATTGTGGTGTTTTTTTTTTTTTTTTTTTTTAGCACTTTCTTACTTTCTGGAATTATAAGATGCTCTAGGCTTGTTTATATACCTCCTTCTACATTCTAAGAATCAGCCGTTTCTCTTGTTCCTTTTATTGAAGTCCAAAGTCTGGGTGCTAGCTGTTCCGGTTGCTATTAGGGTGTCATTATTTCTAGGGCCTTTCAGCTGACAGAGCATGGAGATATATATATTTGTGCACTAACCTGTGCATAAGCACATATTTACACATGTTTTTATATTTAGGCACCTATATCTATACTAAGCTAAATATGAGTTGATACTGATGTCTCTAAGTCTAATCAGTTACTACACGGATCATTCTAGCTTATTCCTCCTGCTTATCTATAACCTCCCGCTCCAACATTGAGAAACCTTACTCCTCCCACCCCCTTCCATTTCTTTAATTGTTCAATTTCTGTATACATATAAAATGGGTTCAGAATTGTTGTTAAACCCATATGCCCATAGGAAATAACTTTATCAACTAGAATGCAGTTCATATGTACAGCTCTCTTTGCCTTTAGTGGAACATACTCCACTCATTTCCAGAGTTACTTAGCTCAGGGACTTCTTCTCCCATCCCATTCAGTGAGGTGGTTTCATATAGCTGTAATATAGTTACATGTTTTGGTTACACTTAGCATTTCATCCCGTGATTCCTCTGAAGCCCTAAATAATTTCACAAATATTTGCATACATTGAGGTTCACTGTTTGTGCTATAAAGTTCTGTGAGTTTTGACAAATGCTTAATGTCCTGTACTCACCACTAGAGTGCCAAACAGAACAGTTTAATCACCCCCAAATTTCCTCTGCTTCATCTATTGCAACCCGTATCCCTTGAACTCCTGACAACTAATGGTGTGTTTTGCCTTTCCAGAATGTTATATAATTGGTATCATACCGTATGCAGCTTTCTCAGATTGGTTTATTTTACTAGCAATATGCATTTAAGATTCATCTATGTTTTGTATGGCTTGAGAGCTCATTTCTTTTTATTGCTAAATGATATTGTATAGATGCATCATAGTCTGTTCACTTATTGTAGGACATCTTGGTTGCTTCCAGTTTGGGCAATGATGAAAAGTTTACTATAAACATCTGCAGGTTTTTGTGTAGGCATAGATTTTCAAATCAATTGGATAAATACATAGAAGCACAACTGCAGGATTATATGGTAAGACTATATTCACTTTTGTAAGAAACAGTCAAACCATCTTTTAAGTCATTACACCATTTTGTATTACCATCAATAGTAAATGAGAGTTCTTGCTGCTCTTCATTTTTACCAATATAGGTACTGTCAGTGTGTTTAGATTTTGGCCATTCTAATAGATCATTGTATTATCTCACTGCTGTGTCAATTTGCAGTTTCCTAATGGCAGATAATGTCGAACATTTTTAAGATGCTTATGTTGCCATTTTTGTATCTTCTTTGATGGGATGTCTGTTCATAACTTTTGCCCATTTTTAAAAAATTGAGTCATCTTTTTTTAATTTATGAGTATTAATAGTTCTTGGTATATTTTGGATACACATCCTTTATCAGGTATGTGTTTTGTAAATATTTTCTCCTAGTCAGTGGCTTGTCTTTTCATTCTCTTAACAGTGTCATTTGTAGAAAAGAATTTTTAAAATGAAGTACATCTTTAATTTTTTTTAATTTCATGGATCATACTATTGGTATTGTATTTAAAAGCTCATTGTCAATCCAAGGTCATGTACAATAGATGTTTTATGTTTCTATTAGAAATTTCATTACTTTGAATTTCACATTTAGGTCTATGATCCACTTTGTTTTAAATGAACATAGTCATGTTTATAAAGATATACCATTTTTACAAGCTGGGATCGTATTCTACATACTCATTTGTTTTTTCATTGTGGCAAAATTTGTGTCTGTGCAAAATAGAAATCTTCGGAGTTTAATCCTATGCCTTTTCACTGATGTACATAGAACCATATAACAAATATCCCAATCAAGGTATAGAATATTTCCATCATCCCAATAGGCTTGCTTCTGCTACCCTTCAAGTAAATTTCTCTCCTCATATTTTGATTTTTACCACCATAGATAATACTGCCTATTTTTTGAATTTCATATAAAAGATACCATACAGTATGTATACTTCTGTGCCTAGTTTCTTTCACTCAGATACTGTTTTTGACATGCACATATGTTGTTGCATGTACAGGTGGCTCAGATTTTCTTTTATTGTTGACTAGTGTTCTGTTTTATGAATAAAAATAATTTTTATCCACCATCTTGTTAAAGTATATTTGAGTTGTTTCCAAGTTTTGGCTATTACAAATATTAGCAAAACATTGCTGCCAAAGTGTTTCCCAAAGTGGTTACACCATTTTACCCTTTCAACTGCAATATATAAATATCCTCTTGTTCCACAACTTTTGATATTGGCAGTCTTTTTTATTTTAACTGTGATAACATACATATAACATAAAATTTACCGTGACATTTAATATGTTAACAGTGTTGGCAAAACCATCACCACTGTAGTTCCAGAATATTTTCATCACTCCAAAAGGAAACCTAATCCCATTAAGTAGTCACTTCCCATTCTTCACCTCCCCCTGAAATATTTTTTTCTGTCCAATCTCTCTCTATTCTCTTTATTGGACTCCCAAGTAGGTAATGATAGACTGCCCAACATTGCCCTATAAGAGTCTGTATTCTTTTTCAATCTTTCTTTTCCTTAGGTCTTCTGATGTAATTATTTTATTAATTTGTCTTTAAAACACTTTATTTTTTAGTTTCCGATCTGCTAAGTCCATTAGGTACTGAAATTTTTTTAGATATCATAGTTTTCAGTACTAGAATTTTCATTTGATTCTTGTTTATATTTCTCATTCCTCTGCTGAGGTTTCCTATCTATTTACTCATTATATCCATCTTTTATTTAAGTCCTTGAGTATTTATAATACTTATATTAAAATCTTTGCCTGCTAATTTTGACATCTAGGTCATCTTAAAGATGTTTCTATTACCTGCTTTTGTCTTTATTTTGTGCCATATTTTCTTCTAATAATATTTTTAAATTATATTATGGTATTATGGTGATGCTGTAGACAATCTGAATGTTGTCTTCCTTAAAGAGATCAGACTTTGTTTAGTTAGGCAGATCAATTACTATCAGATAATTCATTTTAACTTGTCAGAATGTTGTGTGTGTGTGTATGTGTTATTTTATTTTTACTCGTCTGTACATAGGTTCTACAGCTCTCAGCCAAGCACACGTGGGGAACCTCTCTGCAGAGTTCTGAGCCCACCTCTCTGTGCAGCTTTCTCCTTTTCAGTGCCCTGCTCAATAAATTCAGCAGCATCTCTGATATCTGCCCTCTCAGCGTAGCAAGACTTCTGTGCTCCACTTATACCCATCTTCCTGTAGCATAATCTAGAAAGAGACCACAGGCAGAAAGCAAGAGCAAATGTGCAGTTCACCTTGTGTGTCTCCCTTCTCTTGAGAAAGATGTATGTAAACAGTTTTCTCTAATATTCTGTCCAGTTTTATAGTTGTTTGCAGAAAAAGAGCAAGTCTAGTATTAGTTACTACATGATGGCTAAGAGAAGTCTTGATTAGGGAACTTTAAGCATTTAACATTCACACTGTATTATAAAATGATAATAATTGGTATTCATAAAACTATTTTTCTCCATTCTTGAAATATTTTTGTTCCAAGGTAATACATATGTGTCCCAATTTTTAGCTTTGCTGTATATTTTTTTCATCTTTTTTCCATGAAGCATAAAGTTGGTTAAAAATCAGTTTAGAAAGGTAATTTAGAAACTCCTTGAAGGGCAGTAATTATATCCTTTAGCAATAAAATAGTAAAGAGATATTAAATATTGGAGTTGTAAGTTAAAAGAATTAGGATGATAAAAGAGGAGTAGTGTTACAGGGGAATGACATAAAGAAATTCTACTGAACCCCTTCAGTAGATGATGGTGTGGAGGCTACTGCAAGGTCTAAATAACATAATAATGCTGGAATAGGAGAAATTAGAGGGTAAAAGATAGGAAGACTCTGCTGGTTTTATTTATTTATTTGACACACTTCATTCAAAAACCTCTTTTTCATAAAGGCTGTAGAAATGTGAACACTGGCATAGAATAAAAATAGATTATTAAATCAAGGGTAAGGAAAAATAAAATCTACGTCAAAAATTAAAATCTAAGACCATGTTAAAGGAGCCACAAATTTGGCTATGAGATTCCTAGTAAATAAAGGAAGGAAGAAAAGTGAACACAGCATCCATAATGCTGAGAAAGAAACTAGATAATTAGGAGAACATGTAAGTGAGTGAGTGAGTGAGTGAGTTTTTTGGTCCCAGCAGCAAAGAAAGATTTCTCTGATGGGTTCTTACAGAGGTACCACATTTAAGCATAGCACCTTTATATTAAAGACAAGTACACAGTATGCTCAAGTAGTGTAATTACATTTTCTGATACTCAGGGGTAGTGCTCTTTAATTTACAATTTACTTATGCATTCCAACAGAACTATATTGAGAAATGCTATGTTTTACTAGATAAAGATTGGATGGTATGGTGTCTTTTATCTGCAATATTTTATCCTTAATATTACTTATAAATACTCTTCAACTTTTTTTTTGCATATTCAGCCATATGCATTCTTTCTTCTGTGTGTACATCATGTAGATATCATAACTGACTGACTGAATGATTGGATGGATGAGTTAGGAGGACAAAAAACATTCAGATCCTAAATAATAACTTCCTATGTAGGAAGCAAAAATCTATTCCCTGTAATGACAAACATTAACTTACCAGTATGCCAGTTGGCCAAATGGGAGATTTAGGAGCAGTAATCTTCCAGAAAAATACTGGATCAAGGTTTCTAATTGACCTTTTTGATATTTATTATAGTTCAGTCTTCTTGCTTCCTAGCTTTCTTTAAACTCTGAAATGTTGAGCCTATGCTCATCTCAACAGGAACTTTATAGCTTCAGCCTGCCCAGATAGAAGAGCATATTTGCATAGCATGAACTTTATATCGACTCTTATGATTCCTCAGATAAATGTCTTTGATATATTTAAAAACGAATGAAATCCATCTCACAAAACTGTGATGGAAAATTAAAGACAAACTTTTATTTTCATCACTTCTAAACTTCAAAGACACCATCTTGGTAGAGCAAGAAAATGTTAACACTTCTGACTCCTACATTTCTTGGTCATAATCCCTCAGTGGATAATCTTACATTGGGAAGGTAATAATGAATACAGATTTTACTTATTTGTCCACATGTCCTTTATTTTAGTGTCCATCACACGAGTATGAGTTAGTTTTGTTCACACAAAGGGAAAAATTTTAATGACCACCCAAGTTAGAAATACTGTAAAGAGATCAGGTAAAGGAGATGGAAGATTTTAGTAACTAAAGAAAGGTTTTCACCAACCTTTTCCTGTGCAACTCTATTAAAAAATGTACCTCAGATGATCTCATGCTTGTAATTCTAGAAACTAGATGAAACGTTGATCAGAGCAAACTACAAAGCAGTGTATGTCATGACAAATTGACTAGACAAGACACATGGGAGAATGTCAGGAATTATAATCTGACATTAGAGTTGATATTGTTCATGGTTGGATTAAATAAATGTGATTACTAAACCATTTTTTCTCTGAATCATTGATAGGATGATTTATATGAATACATTTCATAAAAACATAAGCAATCTTTAAAGGTATGATAAATAATCCTACTTTGTCAAAGGATTTTTTTTTTTTTTTTTTTTTTACTATACTGCTGGATATTTTATTTGGTATTGGGTATCTCTAAAGAGATAGATAGATTTTGGTCTCTGATAGATTTGTGTATCAGTGGTAAGCAAGGTTTATAAAATTAACAGAGAAACAACCAATATTTCCTATTTCCTGGAATATTTTATTGACTTTTTATCTAAAATGATCAAAAAGGTTATTTACTAAATGGTCTGTGGACATTGCCTGCTCCAGTTGTAGTTCTTTAACAAACTTTTTATTTATTCCATTATTATTGGTATATTTTGTTGCATCTTCAATTTTGGTCTTTTATGTTTTCCTAGAAAATCACCAATTTGATAAAATCTTAAAATGTATATCAGCATAAAATAGTATTCCTAAAAATGGGCTTTTGGAGATACTGGATCCAGGAATTGATAACAGATATGCCAAGAAATAAGTATTCCTTAGTAAAATACATTTGCATATTATAACAGGGAAATTAGAAATCAGCAATATGCCTTAACCTATCAGATCTTCTGAAAATTCCTAGAGTCAAAATATCTCCTTATTTTTTTTTAGTTTGGAATTTCCAAAACATACTTGAACATGGATACTTCTACCATCACACAAAAACATACCTATAAATATACTGTAAAACAAGGCTTTGTGGGACAGTGGTTTAGAAACACTAGAATGCAGCAGATATAAAAAGTGATCTCCCATACTCATTCATCTATTTACTACATATTGCTTTTATAATTGCAAGATAATGAATAGACATTGCAAAATATATACAAACATAAATGTGAAGAAAGTTAGTGAAAGTTTTTATTTCTCTACTTCCATTTATGCTTCCTTCTATGGAATGCTGAATGGACTAATTATTCACATATTTTTCCTTAATTATTCAGTAATATTTAATTTAAACATATATAATTAGTTCCTAACTGCAGATTTTACTACATATTTTGTACATTTTTATTAAAATTTTTTCAAATTCTTTGTTTTGGTTTCTCCTTTGAAACAATAATTGTTTCAGACTTTTCTTAACAGTGAATGGATGTTTCTTATTTAAACTTTTTTCATTAATACCTAGTTTGTTACACTGTAATTAGATATTATACCTGTATAAATATGACTTTTAGGAGCTGATTGAAATATTCATTAAGCGTAGCCTGATTTATAATAAGGTTTGTAAATATTTGCAAAAATATATATTCTTCCCTTACAAAGTAAAATATTTAATTTAAATCACGTTATTATATTAATAAGTTATTCATTATACAATATTCTTACAAAATTCATTCAAAAAAGCACATGAAAATGTCATGATTGTGGTTGTTCCAGGTAAATACATGAAAAAAGAGAGGGATGAAAGAATTAAAGGTATTTGCAAAGGAATATTATCATTGATAATAATGACATTATTTTAAACATTCATCGATGTATCTGTTTTACTTAATGGGTCTGCCCATGATTTGAATGATATTTTGAACAATTCAACTACCATCACTTTTTCTTCAATTTTTATTGAGTTTATAATGTGTTTGCTTTAAATTGTTGAGTCATTCATTCATTCAACAAATATTTACTGAATATCCATCATATTCCAGGCATTTTTCTGGGTTCTGAGGATATAGTAGTTAATGAAAAAGACAAATCCAAAAGTTCCTGCTCTCACTGAGCTCATTTTGTAGTCTCATGGTACCATCTTTGATGCGCTGACATTTGACACTAAAAGATAATGAAAGGTCTGTATTAATTTTGGCTTGTCCTTTTACTTGTATACCTATTCAGTGTAAGTTCTCAAAATTTAATATTTACACTTCTCCTTCCTTAAGTTTGTACTTTCCTGGTAAAATTTTACCTATACTTTTATTTTTATTTTATTTTTTTTACTTCTTTCTCCCATTTCTTTGTTGATTGTCTCTTTTATACAAAATATACTATCCTTTTATATCCTACATTGTTTGTTCTATTTTAACTGTTTATTCTGTTCAGTCACTATCTGTTGGTACACAGCCTGAAGCAGCCAGCTCTCTAGTCTCTGGGGATAGAGTGGTGTGAAATACATCCTAGGTTCTTACTTCCCTGAAATTTACCTTCATGTGGGAGAGGCAGATCATATTTTAGATATTAGTAAGCACTATGAAGACAATAAAGCAACTGAATGGGATAAAGGGGATATGAGATATTCGGGATAAGTGAGCAGAGAAGTTTTCTCTGAGTAATTGCTAATTTCTGAATAAAGATCCAGTGACGCAAAGATTTAAGAGAATAGTGTTCTAGGAAGAGGAAAGAACAGGTGCGTAACATTTAGGAACTGAAAGAAAGCCATTGTTGCCGGATGGCATGGAGCAGGTGGGAATGAGGTTAGAGGGTATACAGGAGCCAGATAACAAAGGCCTTTGGATTTGCAGAGTAAGTATGTAAGAAAATATTGAAGACTGCTCTGTTTTGAAGTCTGGCCTCAAATCTGAGAACAGTCAGTGCAAAGTAACCTGTCATTCTAGGTATAGAACTGTCATGCCAGACATATATGAGAGGTGTTCACATCTGGTTCTGCCACTGCTAATCTGTATCCCATCACACATTTAATGAGCAAGAGCTAAGCATTCCTTAGAGAGGATAGTTTCTCTGAAGAGAATGAGGAATTCTATGGAGCACTGGTGTCTTCCTCCTTCCCACAGGCATAGACCTGTCACTCCCTCCCAGCCAGGGAAGAAAGCTCCCAAGAGCACGTTCAGAAAGATTGATCCGTGTCCTGGAATTGGAAAGACACTGCGGCCGGTGTCCGTATCAAGGCTGAGAAACGGCTGAAGGCCAGAGGCTGGCTGGAGGGGACTGGTGTGACAGAGGGGAGGGAGACGTCCTGGAAACACTGAGGTTCACAGTATGGCTGTGGGTTTTCCTGTGGAACGTTCTGGGGAAGGTAGCTGGGTGAGAGTAAGCCTGATGGGAAACAGCCCCAGTGATTGGGTCCATGTGGTGAGGTCCTCCTGAAGGCAAGACAGCGGGAAGGCCAAAACTGATCACCAGAGGCAGCGCCACACATATCAGCCCGCTGCAGGTGCGACAGTCCAGTGACGGGGTCTCCAAAAGGCCCACAAAAGCACCTCACGGGCAGAAAAAGCAAATAAAACGAGATATAAATTTCTGATACAAGCATGGTTCTAGGTTGCCAGACTACAGTAGCACCTGCCATGTAAGGTTGTGTACCCTTGGGATTTCTCACTCTTGCTGAGGCTGGCCTAGCTTGATGGGGAGGAGGCCAAACCTTGGAACCCACCCCCTTTCCATGTGGTGAGTTGAGTCAGGCATCAGTGAGGGGAGAAGAAAAGAAGTTTTGAAAGGAAAAAGGAAGTCAGCTTTTGCTTTAGATCAAAGTGGACTTTATAAACTAGAGAATGAGGTTTTTAGTCAATATCTGAGAGCGACTAAAAATCTATGAACTCGAGATGGTATTCAGTAGAGGGAGTATGAAAAAGTCTATTTTAATCATTGCATTCCTACAATTTTTTTTTGTTCAGTAAACAGCCTGGCAGGGCTTTAATATACTTACCTATATTTTAAAATCTAGATCCATTTATTTTCATAAGTGACAGTGTTGGTCTATCTGCATGTTTAGTCTATTTTTGTTGATGTTTTCTGGGAAGTGCATTGCATTCATATTTTTTAAATTATTTACTTTCCTACTAATTATTTAATGTTTGATTACTTTTGGCCATAGGAATTAATTTTTAAACTAAATCTTTGCTTCTGTGTCTCAACTTAAATCCTTTTAAAATCACAGTCTCTTTATTCTTCCATTCTTCATGTCATTTATCTCTCAGTCAATTGAAGTATCTCTTTGATTATTTTTTAAAAAGAAAGTATATTGGCCTCCTAATATCTGAGAATGGCTTGGCATTTTCTTTGAGAAGAATGACAATTTGGTTGGATAAATATTTTCTGAATGTACAATCATTTTTACTTTAAAACTTTAAAAAATACTCAATATTGCACAGATGCCTGCTGAAAAACTGATTTGTGTTCTAAGGGTATTTGTACTGATTTGTTTTGTTTTGCCTGCATCCTGTACATTATCAGACTTTGTCTAGGATTTGGTCTCTTTTTCTTAGTTAAAATTGCTTTAGAAAGAAGTTCAAGGACTTTTTTCAGGTTAGCAGTGTTTTCTTCTTACATTTATTTGATCACTGCTAATAATCTATCCTGTTTCTTATTCTGAGAGCTGTATTATATGCAAGTTTAAACTTCTTATATCTTGTATGAACTGGTCTCGAGAACAAGCATCCCCTGCTTCGAATCTGCAGTGGTAATCAAGTTATGAGTGTCTTCCTTATTGCTTCTCCAGCACTTGTGCTTTCATATAAGAAGCTCATTCTGCCGGCATTACTAACTAACATAGATTCACCAAAGCATCAAAAGACTGGCTTTTTTTCTAACACAAAATTTTCCTCCATGTTTTTTCTTCTTTTTGGCCATTTCTGTGGAAATCTGGGAGGGAGTTATATCCGTCTGTATTCTAAAAACAAGCCTATCCAGACAAAAAGCACTTATTTTATGCAATGTTCTAGTTGCACCCTTGTAGAAATGTCTATATCCACGTTACTGAATGTAATGCCTAAGAAACATTTATAGAAGTAGAATTGTAGGCTCAAAATTATGCACATTCAAATCTTTTTTTCCATTTTGATAGGCTAAAATATGCATCTCAACATTTGAATAAATTTTAATTTTCTCTCAGTGAGGTTGAGCATGATTTCATAAAATAACTTGGTGTTAATAAATTGTCTTTTCAGGTCTTTGATCTTTTTTAAAACTAGGTTCCAATATGTCACTTATACATTTGAAAGAGTTCTTTGTACATTAAGTGTACTAACATCACATTTTATTAGTTACAGTAGCCTCAGCACTATAAAAAATAGACCCTTAAAAGAATTGTCTTCTATTTTATAAAGACTTTTACTTTACATAGTTGAGATTATTTCATATATGATTTTAACAGTGGTCAATAAAGGAACATTTACAGATTTTATCTCGACAAGGATTCCCTTTTTGGAGACAGCGAATAACATTTTTTGTTTGTTTTACGTTCAGCACAATAATTTTAAGTGGGTTCTTAAAAAGACAGGAAATTACATGAGAATTGTAGGATTAAGGATGTGGCTCAAAAATCACATTTTCCCTTAGGAAAATACAAATTCAGAACCAGTATTTATCCAGTCCACATGAGAAAAATTTAATGAATTGAACGACTTCCTGAAGTCAAAAACCAAACTTTATGAAAACTTAAAAAAGTTCTTTTATCTAAAAGCCCCCCCCCACCTATTTTTTTAAGGTTATGGTTTTTCTTGTGTTTTTCTCTGTAAATCTCCATGAAGACAGGATCCACTTCTGTTTTGGTCACCAGCTTATCCCAACTCTTGGCAGAGTATCTGATGCATAGTATCATATTAAAATATTTGTTAAAATATAGCAGAGGGAGGAACACTCTCAAACTCATTTTACGAGGCCACTATCACCCTGATACCAAAATGAGACAAAGATGTCACAAAAAAAGAAAAATACAGGCCAATATCTCTGATAAACATACATGCAAAAATCCTCAACAAAATACTAGCAAACAGAATCCAACAGCACGTTAAAAGGATCATGCACCATGATCAAGTGGGGTTTATCCCAGGAATACAAGGATTCTTCAATATACGCAAATCAATCAATGTGATATACCATATTAACAAGTTGAAGGAGAAAAACCATATGATCATCTCAATAGATACAGAAAAAACTTGACAAAATTCAACACCCATTTATGAGAAAAACTGTCCAGAAAGTAGGCATAGAGGGAACTTACCTGAACATAATAAAGGCCGTAGATGACAAACCACAGCCAACATCATTCTCAATGGTGAAAAACTGAAACCATTTCCTCTAAGATCAGGAATAAGACAAGGTTGTCCACTCTCACCACTATTATTCAACATAGTTTGGAAGTTTTAGCCACAGCAATCAGAGAAGAAAAAGAAATAAAAGGAATACAAATTGGAAAAGAAGAAGTAAAGCTGTCAGTGTTTACAGATGACATGATACTATACATAGAGAATCCTAAAGAGGCCGCCAGAAAAACCACTAGAGCTAATCAATGAATCTGGTAAAGTAGCAGGATACAAAATTAATGCACAGAAATCTCTTGCATTCCTATACACTAATGATGAAAAATCTGAAAGAGAATTTAAGGAAACACTCCCATTTACCACTGCAGCAAAAAGAATAAAATACCTAGGAATAAACCTACCTAAGGAGACAAAAGACCTGTATGCAAAAAGCTATAAGACACTAATGAAAGAAATGAAAGATGATACAAACAGATGGAGAGATATACCATGTTCTTGGATTGGAAGAATCAACATTGTGAAATGACTATACTACCCTATGCAATCTACAGATTCAGTGCAATCCCTATCAAACTACCAATGGCATTTTTCACAGAACTAGAGCAAAAAATTTCACAATTTGCATGGAAACACAAAAGACCCCGAATAGCCAAAGCAACTTAAGAAAGAAAAATGGAGCTGGAGGAATCAGGCTCTCTGACTTCAGCCTATGCTACAGAGCTACAGTAAGCAAGACAGTATGGTACTGGCACAAAAACAAAAATATAGATCAATAGAACAGGATAGAAAACCCAGAGATAAACCCATGCACATATGGTCACCTTATCTTTGATAAAGGAGGCAAGAGTATACAATAGAGACAAGTCAGCCTCTTCAGCAAGTGATGCTGTGAAAACTGGACAGCTACATGTAAAAGAATGAAATTAGAACGCTTCCTAACACGATACACAGAAATAAACTCAAAATGGATTAAAGAACTAAATGTAAGTCCAGACACTATAAAACTCTTAGAAGAAAACATAGCCAGAACACTCTATGACATAAATCACAGCAAGATCATTTTTTATCCACCTTGCAGAGTAATAGAAATAAAAACAAAATTTTAAAAATGGGACCTGTTGAAACTTAAAAGCTTTTGCACAGCAAAGGAAACCATAAACAAGACGAAAAGACAACCCTCAGAATGGGAGAAAATATTTTCAAATGAAGCAACTGACAAAGGATTAATCTCCAAAACTTACAAGCAGCTCATTCAGCTCAATATCAAAAAAACAAACCACCAAATCCAAAAATGGGCAGAAGACCTAAACAGACATTTCTTCAAAGAAGATATACAGATTGCCAGCAAACACTTGAAAGGATGCTCAACATCACAATCATTCGAGAAATTCAAATCAAAACTGCAATGAGGTATCACCTCACACTGTTCAGAATGGCCATCATCAAAAAAATCTACAAACAATATATGCGGGAGAGGGTGTGGAGAAAATGGAACCCTCTTGCACTGTTGGTGGGAATGTAAATTGATACAGCCTCTATGGAGAACAGTGTGGAGGTTTCTTAAAAAATTAAAAATATGACTATCATATGACCCAGCATTCTCACTACTGGGCATATACCCTGAGAAAACCATAATTCAAAAAGAGACGTGTACCACAGTGTTCACTGCAGCACTATTTACAATAGCCAGGTCATGGAAGCAACCTAAATGTCCATCAACAGATGAATGGATAAAGAAGATGTGGCAGATATATACAATGGAATATTACTCAGCCATAAAAAGAAACAAAATTGAGTTATTTGTAGTGAGGTGGATGGACCTAGAGTCTGTCATACAGAGTGAAGTAAGTCAGAAAAAGAAAAACAAAGTATGTTAACACATATATATATGGAATCTAAAAAAAAGAAAAAAATGGTTTTGAAGAACCTAGGGGCACAACAGGAATAAAGACAGAAACGTAGAGAATGGACTTGAGGACATGGGGTGTGGGGAAGGTAAGCTGGGACGAAGTGAGAAAGTGGCATGGACATATATACACTACCAAAAGTAAAATAGATAGCTAGTGGGAAGTACCACATAGCACAGGGAGATCAGCTCTGTGCTTTCTGACCACCTAGAGGGGTGGGATAGGGAAGGTGGGAGGGAGACACAAGAGGGAGGAGATATGGGAACATATGTATATGTATAGCTGATTCACTTTGTTATAAAGCAGAAACTCACACACCATTGTAAAGCAATTATACTCCAATAGAGATGTTAAAAAATAATATTTGTTATAAATAACAAGAAAATCTTAAAGTTTTATGTGTGTGTATGTTGTGTGTTTGTTAATGGTATATTCAATAAGAGTACATAGGTGATATGTTTTCTAAGCCCTTGTATATCTGAGAAATTAATAGTCTTCTGACATGGAAGACTTGGTTGTTTATAAAATTCTTGTGTTTTAAACATGTTTGTTCAATACCTTTAAGTGTTACTCCAGTGCCTTTTTGGCATCTTATTGTGTTTGAGTATAAAATTTACAAGTACTTTTTTGACCAAAGTTTATAGGCTTTTGTTCTCATCTCTTTTTGAAATTTAAACCTTTAGTCAGGACATGTTTTGATTTGGATCTTATTTAATTTGGGTGGGAGCATAGTGGTTCCCTTTTAACTGTATACTTAGTTACTATTTTAATGAAAACTATTTTCCTCATTTCTGTTTTTAAATATTTCTGTTATTATTCTTCCTGTACATTTATAATTCTTGGTTTATTCTCCATTTTCCTTCTTTCATATTCACTACTTCTTTCCTTCTAATCACTTCCATTTGTTAACTTTTTCTTTATAATAATATGAATGATAAGAATAATGTGAAGGAGGGAACTTCCCTGTTGGTCCAGTGGTTAAGACCTCATGCTTCCACTGTACGGGGCGTGGGTTCGATCCTTAGTCAGGGAACTAAGATATCTTACATGCCCTAAGGTGTGGCCAAAAAAAACGAGGAGAAAAAGGAGATGTAGAAGGAGAAGCAGCAGAATCCAAGCTCTGCCACAAGGAAATAAAATAAAAACCCTTTAAAAAGAGCCTCTTAGGGCTTCCCTGGTGGCTCAGTGGTTGAGAGTCCGCCTGCAATGCAGAGGACTCGGGTTCGTGCCCCAGTCCGGAAGGATCCCACATGCCGCGGAGAGGCTGGGCCCGTGAGCCATGGCTGCTGAGCCTGCGCATCCGGGGCAAAAAAAAAAAAAAAAAAAAAAAAGAGCCTCTTATGCCAAGGGGGGAAATACAAAATTAAATTGTAAAACTTAACCAATACTAATAATTGTTATTTATCATAATCTATGGCATGATGCTAAAGCAGTACTCAGAGCAAAATTCATAGCACTAAATGGCTATATCAATAAACATGAAAATTAAAATTTGTTCCAAGCAGTGGAACCTTATTCCCTTAATTCAGGGGTCCGTGGCCTGTTAGGAACTGGGCTGCACAGCAGGAGGTAAGCGGCGAGCTAGCGAAGCTTCATCTGCTGCTCCCCATCGCTCACATTACTGCCTGAACCATCCCACACCCCATCTGTAGAAAAATTGCCTTCCACAAAACCGGTCCCTGGTGCCAAAATGGTTAGGGACTGCTGCCTTAATTCCTGTTCCTTTAACCTGGATCCTAGCAGGCGGAGACATGTGAAGCAGACCTGAAGTCAACCTACAGAGCTAAGCCAGACTGAGACCAGAGGAGTCAGGCAAAGCCACAATCAACCCATCAAGCTGAGAAGAAGAAATAAGTGTTTATTGTGAAAACCATTTAATTTTAGGGCTGTTTGTAGAAAAAGTTGAGTGATATATTGAAAAATTAATATATTGAGAACATATTAGAGGCATTTCTTCAAAGTATAAAACAAGTATGCCACTATTATCATTATTACTTAACATGGTGCTGAGGTGTTAGTGCATTTAGATAAAGGAATGCAGTCAGAAGAATAAAATAAAAAATGAAAGGAGTTTTACAGTTTATGTGATTATATAACTGGAAAACCAAAGAAATTTAGTGGAAAAACTACAAAACAATAAGAGAATGTGGTAAAATAGCAGGAAGTATACATATAGGAATCAATACAAAGAAACCAGTTATAAGATATGCCAGAGAAAATTCTGTTCTCTGTGGTAAGAATAACAAAAAAGCAAAAAAAATACCTAAGCACAAAAAATTAAAATTGTGCAATAACTATATGAGGAAAAGTTTAATACCCCAAAAGACACATAATAGATTTAAACAAAAAATAAAAACATATATTATTCTTGGATATGAAAATCCAACATCATGAAAATGCCATCTCTTCCTAAATTGCAAATTTGCATGATTTCTATAAAAATGTCTATAGCCTTATTTTTCTACATTAACTATAAAATTCATGTAGCAAAATGAACAAATAAGAATTACCAGGAAACGTCACCAAAGAAGAACAATATTGGGGGATATAACCCTACCAAATATTAAAGCATATTATAAAACCTCTATAATTAAAGCAGTTTATTATTGGTGCAGACCTACAGTGGAACAGGTTCCTAAATCCACAAATAGATACAAATACATGGGGAAATGCAGTATATGAAGAATGAGGCATCTCAAATATGTGAGGAGATAAGAACTTTCTGCTAAAGATTGTTGCTACTTTGTCATCTGAAAAGAGATAATATTGGATTCATGTCACACCGTACTGCACAATAAATTCCAAGTGGATCAGAGATGAAAATGTGGAAACTTAAACCAACGTGTACTTAAAGCATGGGTAAATTGTTTTATAACTAGAGAAAAGGGAACACTTTTAATTATGTCTCAAAACATTACTAAATTTGAGTACATTAAAACTTGCATTCTAGAAAACACTAAAAAATAAATAAAAATTATAATTACATACTGAGAAATAATATTTGAGGCATATAATATACACAAAAGGCTAATTGTTGTAATATATAAACTATTCAGAGAGGAAGATATGAAAATAGCTCTTATATATGTGAAGAGACAGAAAACCTTATTCATGATAATGAAAATAAACATTAAAAGTATATTTCTAAGCTCGTTTGCAAAAATCTACAAATTTGATAACAAACTCTTGTATGGAAACAGGAAGGTTTAGCCATTGCTGATGGGAATGCAAAATAGTTCAACACTTACAATGAAGAATGTGGGAAGACATAGAAAAGTTGCTGGGCATTTACTAATTCATCTGATAGTCCCTCTTCTAGGATTCTATTCCTAAGATGTACCAGCACAAGTATAAAATTACTTAGGCAAAGAGACTTCCCTGGCTGTCCAGTGCTTAAAACTCTGCGCTTCCAATGCAGCGGACGTGGGTTCGATGCCTGGTCAGGGAGCAAAGATCCCACATGCTGCGTGGCTGAGGGTGGAGGGGGGGGATTACTTAGGCAAAAAGTTATTCTTTGTAGTCTTATTTGTAGTGGAAATGTATTGGAAATGACCCACATATCCATCAGTTTGGACCTGATTGAATAAATTATTCTCTGCCTACACAATCAGATACAATGCAGCTGCAAAATGGAATGAAGAATATCTTTATAAATTGATATGGAGCAACGTCCAAGACATAATGTGGAATGAAAAAAGGAAGATGCCAAACAATATACATAGTATGTTATCCTTTGTGCAAGAAATATACTAATATATGTACTCATATTTTCTTACATTTACAAAAATAATCACTAGATGGGTAAATAAAAAAAATAGATACCTGTAGAACTGTGGAGATAGAATAAACGGTTTGGTGAAAAAAATCACAATACAGTTACTACTCCAACATTTTTGTTCCAAATCTTATATTTATGGACAAAACGTTAGAATCACTGGGGAAAATAAGGGAAAGGCATCTCTACTTTCTTTAAGGTGAAAATGTTTGCATCCTTTTTAGGTCACAGTACCAATTTGTTCTTAATTAAAATTTATTGGCTTTGTGGTTACTGGAAATTCTTCACAGAATCTGTCAGTAGATTGACTTTGAGTCTTTCCTTTTCAACGTGGTAATTTTCTTTTCCTATCTTTTCATGGCATCTTAGAGGAAAAAGTTGGAGAAGCTGTGCATTTTACTACTCACAAAATTTTACACAATAATTAAATTATGAATTTTTAATTATTTTATTTTTATGATATATTTGTAAGATCTGACAAGATAAGTGCTACTCAGTCTCCTTTTTAAAATGGATTGGCTAATCTTGTTTATCTATTTTATATAGTTAATATTCAAAGTCATTCCTGCAAAAAAAGAAACATTTCCCCATTTGAGATCTTGCTTAAAATTTCCTAAACTTATTAGAGAAGACTTTGGAGATTTATATCATTTGTTCTAACTATGGGGACTTTATAAAATTTCTCTCATAGAGTTTGTTTTTTTTTCATAATTTTATAATATAGTTTCATCATATTATTAAAACATTTCTGAATATTTTATATTTTTTGTTCTAGTTGTTATATAGGGCAGTTATTTATTTTGGTATATTTATTTTGTACCTGGGCACTTTGATTTCCCATTAGTTCTAATACATAGAAAAGCATGTTGTCTTCAAGTATTTATGACAGTGATGTCAAGTTTCTAAAAGTAATAACTAATACATCTGATTTGTGGCTTATTGACTTAATAAAACATGAGACTGGTAATTCTCCTTTTCTTAAACTAAATTATTGTAAGAAAGCTTTCAGAGTTGCATTTAAATATAATGCTGACTGTTCTTCAGAGTAAGAGAGAACCCATCTATTCATAAGTATACTATTGGGGACTTTCTGTGATACCCAGTTATTTGTGCCCACTTTAAAAAGTGGGAATTCCAGCAGAACTCTTAGGAACACATTCCAGTAACTAATAATACTCATCATCAGGGAATATCATTGTATGTCAGTTAAATCCCTAGTGTTTCAATTCAAATCAGCTACTTCTTAGACTATCCCTCATTAATTGAGGTAGCTCATTATCAACATTTTGTTATATCTCTCAAGGTTCATTTTTCTTCATATAAAAATTGTTGCTCCTTTTTCAATTATTCTCATATATGCTTCAAAAATGCTCAGTGAAGAGTAGGTTCACCTGAACAAATACATCATGAGATAAGTTTCATTTACTGTTATTACATCCCTTATAAAACCATGTTTATCATGCCTGAAAATGTTTCTAGTGGCCCTTCGCCTGATGCTTTAAATCACTTAGTTATCATTTTTAACTTTATCACACAGAAAAAAAATGCTAATCAAAAGAGATTATTCTAATTTTACTCCAAATAATCCTTAAGTAAAATAAAGGAAATTAGGAAATAAGATTTCTGATGAAAGTAACTATACATAGAAAACTAGTTTAGTTATGTAAAATTATCTTTTAAAGCAATCTGCATTGGAGGTTATATTTTCTAACAATAAGTTTTTATGGAGCTTAGATAACTAACTAAACAATGTTTGGTGATTTAGGCAAAGGTATATGTGAGTACTGGAAAGTATATATGAATTAGTATGGACTTTGTTAAATACATAATATCAGTAGTTAAACACATAGAAAGGCAATAAAATACTGATAACGTGAACATTTTTCCAACTTACATCAAGGAATATATGGTTTGAAATTTTGACTTTATATAATAAGAGGAAAAAATTTTTATTATATTTCTAGACAAAAATTAGGTAGCCCAACATTGATATCATATGTACATACTTGGAGCATTGCCTTCAGAAACAATTCTAAAGACTTGAAACAGATACATACTTTTGCTTGTTTTAACTGATCACTAGTTTCACTGCAGTATAATAGATTCTGAGTAAAAGTGTGTTAGATTAAAAAATGAATTTATATATTTATTAAAATCAGCGAAGTAGGGCTTCCCTGGTGGCGCAGTGGTTGAGGGTCCGCCTGCCGGTGCAGGGGACATTGGTTCGTGCCCCGGTCCGGGAGGATCCCACATGCCGCAGAGCAGCTGGGCCCGTGAGCCATGGCCGCTGAGCCTGCGCGTCCAGGGCCTGTGCTCTGCGATGGGAGAGGCCACAGCAGTGAGGGGCCCAAGTATCGCAAAAAAATAAAATAAAATAAACAAAATAAAATAAAATCAGCGAAGTATATTTTTGTTATGAAAAGATTCTGAAGCATACTATATCAATGAAAGATTTACTTTCATATTAATCTTTCACTTATTTAAAAATTAATCAATTTGTTTCTTGAAAAACTAGAAATTACTGATGTCTGGATCACATCATCTGACTATAATTTTCAGTTCAGTAGAAATAAAAATGACTTTTTCTCTTGATAGTCCTCCATTTTGACTATCAAGGACTATTTTGCTTCAAGGACTATCTTTATCAGTGGAAGTATAAGCTGAATGTGAACTCTTATTTCATGCAAATACAGCTCTCACTGGGTATAAATCCGTGAAGGACAACTATTTCTTCTTCACAGATTGCCAGTGACCTAAGAGGGGAGGGGAGGAAAGCTTCCAGGAATCAAGCAGAAGAATTAGTATAAACACTGTGTCCACTGTGATCGCCCATCATGATTAAAATCAGAAATCTTTCAAGTGTCACTAATTTAAATAGGTCTTTCGTTGTTTTATAAAATCCAATGGACCATTCAGAATGGCTGGATCAACTCTTTCCCCTTATCACTGCACCACTGCTGTAGTTCAGTCATTGTAAATCAATTCTTCCCATGTTCCTACAGCCTAAGCAAAACTGAGTTGAAATACAGGGAAAGATGGATATTGTTGGTAGAAACCAGAAAGATATTTTATTCATTAGTTTTGCTTTTCATTCTTCTGATTAACTTGGACTTTTCAATGAAAATTGGTTGTGGAGCAGTTGTTAGTGTGATATGGGGGAAATGAAGTATAACTGATGGTTGTCTCTGAAATTTAAAATCTTCTTTACAAATATTGTGCCATTTCATTTTGGGAACAAGCTAGTGAGAGAGTAAAGACATTTATAGGTAATGAAATCTGATAGAGAAGATAAATTTAACATGGTTCTTATGATTCCCAAATATTTAAAAATTATAGGCACTGGAGAACAGCTGAGGACTTAATGGACATAATCCCTGAGAAATAAGCAGGTGTAAGGTTAAGTAAACCAGCATTTTACAGCTCTTTCTTTTTCTTACGATTCTAAACATTAGGCAGAAGACTGAACACAGCACGGACCCGGAGAAAAGGCCTCTTCTAATAGGCAGAGAAAGAGCACAGCTTTAGGCTGCTTTCAGGGGATATAAAGACAAAAAACAAATAAACAGAAAAACCATAAGGGGCCAGGATCTCAGTCAGATGGGTGATGCAGAGAATGACGTCAATACTGTGTCAGTTTGTACTCAAGATATTTGCTAAATTTTAAAGCTGCGTAGGTCAAAATATAAGAAACCAAGTACAAACTCTGAAAAATTTTTTAAAGAAGTCAGTAGTGTCTACATGTTAAGAAAACTAGCATTGGGCTTCCCTGGTGGCTCAGTGGTTGAGAGTCTGCCTGCCGATGCAGGGGACACGGGTTTGTGCCCCGGTCTGGGAAGATCCCACATGCTGCGGAGCGGCTGGGCCCGTGAGCCATGGCTGCTGAGCCTGCGCGTCCGGAGCCTGTGCTCCGCAAGGGGAGAGGCCACAACAGTGAGAGGCCCGCGTACCACACATACACAAAAAAATAAAAATAATACCCTCTTTTTAAGGTCATAATGCTTATGTTCTTCTGCTTCTGCTGTTTGGATTCTAAATTCTCTGCATATTCAAGTTTGATAAAATACAAAGAAATAAAATTTTCTTGTTTCCTACAGAAATTAAGCATGATTAAATGGGATTGCCTAATCATTATGTTGAACTAAGTTTGCAAGTTTTTAGATATTTCATTAGATGTCGCTCCCCCTGCACATACAGACACATACCTGCCTAGTAACATCGTAGTATCAAGTAGATACTTATGAGAAAAACCAGATCAAATACAGAAAAATAATTTACTCTTCCCCTGCATATCTGAGATATACTGTGAGTTAAATTTTGTAATTTTAGTGTATAAATATTTGGAATATAACTCATTCATGGCCTACTTCCTGTGCCTTAAAAATGTTGTTAAATTGTTTTGCTTAATTAGAAGGATATTTATTTTGATAATAGCTGATAACAGTATTCAAGTATTATTTAGAATAACTCATTACTAATTTTACGACAGATTTTACATTATATTGGTACTTCAGTGAATGTAGCTTTTAAAAATTGTGTTGAGTTTCCTTCAATAGTTATCTAATAATAAATATAATCAAGGTTTTTAAGAAGCATATATAAACTTGAAAAAAGTATTTAAAATGGTGTTTTTATTGCTTTTAAATTAAGGACCTTATTTATAGTTGCTATGATTGAGTTATTCATATGCAACTGAAGAATCAAATTTTATTTTCCTTTACTGTGGTTATTATAGTCAAACCCACAAAGCTATTATTTTATTTTTAATTGTAGTCTTTTCAGTTTTGTGCGTTTCATGTTTTTTTTTTTTTGGAAGTTGATAAGGTTAACTGTCAGTTTTCACCCCAGGGTGAGAGTCTCATTTTCTAGAACTTCTGAAAACTCAAGAACCATACTTCTTCATGAATTTGTAAAACATTATTCTCTTTTGACTTGCCATGTAAAAATATTGGAAGTTAGTAATAATAATAAGCCCATTTCTATGGAAATGGTCTATATTATTTAATCAATCTTTCTAGATGCTAAACAATTCATGAACTTCTTGAAATTCAATAAGCAGTTCATGAATACTTGAAAAGAGAGATTCTGTTTAAAAAAATCAGAAACTGGTAAGTTCTATCAGTGACAAATGCTCTCCCATCAAATTCAAACTGGTTATGAAACAACCCAGTTTTGAAACTCATCCTGAGTGCACTCACAGCAGTAAGAATAGACAAGGTACAAAATTCATTTTCTTAGGTGATTTGTAAAAAAAGGCTTTCTGAACACAATACCAGAAGAGGAGTTCCAGAAAGATTTCAAGCCATGGTAGCTTCATTGTAATTAACGTAGTCTCCCAGAGAGATTTCTTAGAAGGTAAACACTCATTGTGGTACTTGTTAGTAATTGTCTTTGTTATTTTACTGTCACACCTTTTAAGTTCGGTAAGGCACTTTGCAACTAAAAGAATGTCTTTCAGAGAACCTTGGAAAGGATGGTGTAAGGGGCCTGGTACATATCTGGAGTGTAGGAAAATAAAATAAAATCGCATTCTTCATACTATCAGTGTACATTCTTATTCTGCCATGGATGCATTTTTAATCGCTCTCCTTAAAAGCTTGATCCAGCAGCCTTAGAAATAAACAGCTCTCTATCATTATCCTATTATAAGTGAACAGCCTCTCAATCCTATCCTGATTTTCAGAAAGAAAAAAAAAAGACATTTAGAAATCGTTCTGAAATATACTTTCTACAAACATTTCCGGTGGGTG
Organism: Phocoena sinus; assembly: GCF_008692025.1. Taxonomy (NCBI): domain Eukaryota; kingdom Metazoa; phylum Chordata; class Mammalia; order Artiodactyla; family Phocoenidae; genus Phocoena; species Phocoena sinus. The sequence continues at coordinate 40,162,239 of NC_045772.1, read as the reverse complement.
ATCTTACTAGCCTGTTAAACATTTGTAATCACACAGAGCCTAAAATATGGAACTGCAAGCATGTTAGCAAAGTGTGAAATTTCAGTGCTCAGAAGGCGTCCAACACTCACAGTGAGCTGATTTCCAGAACTGGAGCTGCACCAGCTCTCCAGAGAGCTAAAGCTGCCAGTCCATCCTCCTATCTCCCTTGGAGGATAATAAGTGGTAGCAACAATCCATGTGGGTGGAAACTGAAGAAATAGAAGGATAAAGTAGAGGAGGAGGAGAAGGTGGCACGTGCACGGCAGTGATGGAATAAATGACACAGCTTAAATTCGGCGGGTTTCTGTTCCTGGTTTTAGACTGATGATGTGCACAGCTTTTTTTCCCCCTCCTTTTTAAATTATCAAACATAATCCTAACTAAGCACCTGGCTGCCTTGCTCCTAGACTGCATCGGCGGTGTCTGTCTCCTTTCATCTACCATTTTAATGCAAAATCTGAATGCAGTTTCACTGCTCTAAGAGATTTGCTGGGAGCCTACTGATATTTTTCCAAGAACGCTTAAAAATACATCTTTGTATCAGAATTTCAAGCACTGGAATAATAAAAGAGTGATGACAAGAATAAGCAAGTGGTTTAGGGAAAAATCATAATCTACTTCCCCAAAGTAATGGTATTAAGAATCCTATTGCTAGCATGAGTCATGGTTAAATTAGTACATAATTAAAATGAAATAATAGATTATGATAACTGTTATGCCTTCAGTTTTTCTATCTCTTTCTCCAAAGGGGTGACAGTGGTGAAAAATACAGGAAGTAGCATGATTTGTTTGGGATGAGATGAATGGTTCAATTACACAAAGAAATTTTTGGTTGGTTTGGATAAATATTGAAAATTGTGTTATATCAATATATCAGCGTGCCCTTTTCTTCAACAACACAAATATTTAAATCCCCTTTGGCTGTTCATGTGAATTCAGCCCAGCCACCAGTTCTATACCTGGTTGCAATTAGCTATAAACACATAATTCCCAAGGTAGGTTGTTTAAGGCTAGGTGGAAAGATTTAATACTTCTTAGACACAGTCAGATAGTTTATTCTTGTATGAAGGCCTGTGAGCCCTACCACACAGGAATGTGTACAGCAGCACTTGTTTCTGACTATGGCTACATTCTTCATAGGACAGTCCACTATTCTGTCATTATTTTAGTTGAGGCTATACACGAAGCAAGATGGGAAGATGTGAAAGCTTTAAAGACTCAGGTTCTTTGGGGTCCTGAAGACAGGCAAGTGGCCACTCAGCCAGGTTCGTGTCTAAGGCCTATACCATGAATCAGAGCCTCCAGTTATTTGATGTGCCCACTTCCCTTTATTATACATGAAAGCTTACATACAAAAAGAGGGGCCATAGCTGTCCAGGAAAGGACAGGTAAATATAAACATAGAAAAGTAGTCATCAAGTTGAATATATACCTAGTTCTGACAGGAGACTTGGTCATGGAAAAAGCAATCACAGTGCGAAATTGATGGAATTAAAAAATAATTACATGTGGGAGAAAATGTCCAACTAGCAGCAGAATGCTTTTGGGAATTCTCCATTACAAGTGTGGGTGTAGACACCACCTTATTTCATTTTTGATAAGTGTTTTTACAAGTTCCACATTTCAAGTGTGTTCTGAAGTCTGCTACAGAGCTAATGTGAAAATAGCCTAATTCTAAAATTATACTCCTGTTGCTGTTACTGTATGTATCTACTTTTAAAAATAATTAGACTGCTTAATATCTTGAAAACTTATGTTGAAAAATCTAATGAGTAAAATATTCACCAGGATTTCCATTTGACAATGTGTGAAGTAATGGATCCCAGTACGATATTTATGTTACAAGACTGTAGTCTCACATTTAACAAAGATTTTTCCAAATACAGACTAAAGATCTTTGGTAGACCGTATTATTTTAGCTGTGTTGAACATGGTCAAATCATCACAGAGTCTGATAAAAGTTGATTCAGCTAAAGATCTGTCTCTTCATATAAAAGATTACAGTTGATCTAAACTCTTAAAAACTCTCAATGGATTGCCTCAGATTCATAGAAAATACATTTCAGTTTTAGAGAAGTTAACTATTTCAAAGACAGTCTATCTAAATACTTTTATAGCTTTTAATCTGTACAGTTTTTTTGTGAAGTAGTATATACTATTGATTAAGATCATGGGCCAGGGATTCAGACTGACCTAGATTCACTCTGTGGTCTACCACTTACTTGCTTTTTGGGCCTGGACGAATCTCATAAAATCAGAGTCTTTCTTTTCAGATTTATTAAATGGAGATAACAAAAATTTATCTCATAGAAGTTTTTGTGGGGATTGAAATAATATAAAAAGTTATTTAGGGGCTTCCCTGGTGGCGCAGTGGTTGGGAGTCCGCCTGCCGATGCAGGGGATACGGGTTCGTGCCCCGGTCTGGGAAGATCCCACATACCGCGGAGCGGCTGGGCCCGTGAGCCATGGCCGCTGAGCCCGCGCGTCCGGAGCCTGTGCTCCGCAACGGGAGAGGCCACAACAGTGAGAGGCCCGCGTACCGCAAAAAAAAAAAAAAAAAAAAAAAAAAAGTTATTTAGGACAGTGCCTGGTACATGTGAGATGCCGCTATTCTTATTACAAATCAAAAATAAAAGTTAAATTACAATGGATTAAGTTGTAATCTCATTAGAGAACATCAGATTAGTTGTAAAATCACTGTAGAAATCCCTTGTACTATGCTGGGAAATTAACATATGCCTCTTAATAACCTGTGCTCAAATTTTCAGGGTGGCCAGGTACCAATAGTAAACCTTGAAGGAACAAATTTCACTGACAGTTACATGACTTGAACTAGCTGATTTCTAGTATCAACAGTAGTATTGACCTAAAATCAGGAAATTTAATCAGTTCATATTCAAAAAGAAATTGAGGGAATCTAAGATGTAAAGAAAATCAAGCAAGAGAGAAAAATCTCATTTCCATGAACTGAAAATAAAATATCAGAGGTATTTAAGATGAGGTCTTACCCTCCACCAATAACAATAGAAAGAGATGGAGAGAAAAGGAGAGACTAGGTATTACATGAGTCAGCAATTCACATTGGAAGTTTTTCATCTTCAGGTCAGTAGATCAAATATGATCTCAGGCAGTGCAGAAGACTCTAAATATACCGGTTGTTTGTGCTGTGAAAAAGACAATGTATAATTAAGCTCTCATCCACCCAGGTCCATACCAGACTCGGCTTACCCAGGAATGAGTCACAGCTCTGATGCGCTGATTGCCCTGGGCAGAGCCAAAGCAGTGATTAAATAGCTCAGAGTTTAGGAGCTGGAGGGAACCTCTGCATTAATTCTCCTTCATGCTTAAAAATTAAGGCTGATTCTGGAGCAATCCCAGTGATTGCTAGGGATTTAAGATGGTCTTCTGCAAACCATCCCCAGGAATTGATGCCAACAGGCTTTCCACCGAGCAGATGAAATGCGGGCTGGGGAGCTCTAGGGCTAATTTGTTTTTCATATATTATGAATGTTTTCAAATATAAATTATTAACTGTACTTTAAAAGTTGACTGAATAAAATGAATTTTCAGTTAACCTACTCTCCAAATGGTCTGCAACATATAAATAACTGAAGATACAAAAACATTTCTTTACTCAACATATGATTAAGTTTATTCCTTTGAATAAAACATTACTTTTTTTTCTGGACTCTGTATCATAATGCTTAAATCTTATTTTGTCACATGGGAAGACTTTATTGTAACGATAAAAAAAAAAGCCTTTCTAAACTGATCAAAATAATATATTTTTATTTAATTGACCCAGAAGATTATAGTGGATACTGATTACTTTTCACTGGTTGGGTATGATGCTGCTGCTTGGGTCACTGGCTTAAGTTTCACATATCCAGATTATCTATATATTATCTATGCATTGTGTATCCAGGTTACCTATAAATATCCATGCATCATGAATCCAGCTGTGCATACAGAAAGATTCTATTCCACACTCAAATTTGTGCACAGTTTCACAACTGGTAAGATTTATAAAGCACCTACCATATTAAATATGTGGGAAGGATTGTACTTAACCCATCACCACCGTTCATTGCTCAAAGAGAATATAGTTGGGGGAGTTCCAAGGACAAAATGTGTTTATGTTCAAAGTGACTCAGATATATAGATTTGATTCTGAACCTCCATATACTTTTAATCAAAGATAGATTGAACGACAGATTTTACATGCAGAGTTTATTTTATTATCTTAGTAAATAAGTTCATTAAAAAAGCATTTGAACAAGGTGGATTTCATTTTCAGATATAAGGTAACTGGAAATGCCCTTCTTCCGGTAGAAAGAGTATACAATGAAAGAAACTTCATCATGCTTAAGCTCTCCCGCTCTGAGGCGGTGCTCCTCTCATATGTTCATAGTTTCTATTTCTCCAATTTGATTAAAGGGTCTTGAATAGTGAACTCAATAATAATAGCCTTGGAGTTCAGTTCAGATCCTGGTTCATACTCTGGAGTTGACATTCCAGCTGTCTCATTTGGGGTAAGTGTTTAACTCCTCTGAGCCTTGGTTTTTTATTTGGTAAAATAGTTTGTAAGCTGATAAGTTTATAAGGTATTTTTTTTAAGAAATCAGAAATATTCCCTGAATTCTCTCATAATTCCTAGCAAAGTGTCAGACTTATTTAACTTAGCATAATGCCCTCAAGATCCATCCATGTTGTTGCAAGTGGCAGGATATCATTCTTTTTTATGGCTGAGTAATATTCTATATATATGTATATATATATAAATCTCACATTTTGGGACACAGGTTTTTTTCCATATCTTGGCTATTATAAATACTGTTGCAATGAATGGACATACTTATATCTTTTTGATATATTGATATTGTTTTTTCTTCAGATAAATCCCCAAAGTGGAATTGCTGGATCTTGTTGTAGTTCTATTTTTAATTACTTTTAGGAGTCTCCATACTTTTTTCCATAGTGGCTACACCAGTTTACATTCCCACCAACAGTGCACAAGGGTTCTCTTTCCTCCACTTCCTTGCCAACACCTGTGATGATAGCCATTCTGATAGGTGTGAAGTGATATCTCATAGTGGTTTTGATTTGCATTTCTTTGATAATTAGTGATATTGAGTATCTGCTTATGTGTCTGTAGACCATCTGTATGTCTTCTTGGGAAAATGTCTATACAGAGCCTCTGCCCATTTTTTAATAGGATTGGTTGTTTTGATATTGAGTTGTATGAGTTTTTTTCTATATTTTGGATACTAATCCCTTATCAGACATATGGATTTGCAAATATTTTCTCCCACTCAGAAGATTGCCTTTTGACATTGTTGATGGTATCTTTTGCCATCCAGAAACTTTTTAGTTTGATATAGCCCCACTTTATTTTTGCTTTCATTGCTTTTGGTGTCAAATCCAAAAAAATATATCATCACTAAGACTGACGTCAAGGAGCTTACCACCTATGTTTTCTTCTATGAGTTTCATGGTCTCAAATCTTACATTCAATTTTTTAATCCATTTTGAGTTAATTTTTGTGTATGATATATGACATTGTACCAGTTTCATTCTTTTGCATGTGTCTGTCCAGTTTTTACAACGCCACTTACTGAAGAGACTATCCTTTTCCTGGTGTATTTTCTTGGCTGTTTTTTTTTTTTAATAAATTAATTGACTATATATGCGTTGGTTTATTTCTGGGCTCTCTATTCTCTTCCACTGATCTATATGTCTGTTTTATGCCAATACCATACTGTTTTGATTACTATAGCTTTGTAAAATAGTTTGAAATCAGGGAGCATGAAGCCTCCAGCTTTGTCCTCCTTTCCCAAGATTGTTTTGGCTACTCAGGGTCTTTTGTGGTTCCATACACATTTTGAGATGGTTTGCTCTATTTCTGTGAAAAATGACACTGAAATTTTGATGGGGATTGCATTGAATCTGTAGACTGTGTAGTATGGACTTTTTAACAATATTAATTTTTCCAACTCCTGAACACCGAACATCATTCCATATATTTGTATTTTCTTCAATTTCTTTTATTGTCTTACAGTTTTTAGTGTATAAATCTTTCACCTCCTTGGATAAATTTTTCCTAGGTATTTTTTTTTTGAAGCAATTGTAAGTAAGATTGCATTCTTAATTTCTCTTTCTAGTTTGTTATTAATGTATAAAAATGCAACAGATATCTGTATACTGATTTGTTATCCTGCAACTTTACTGAATTCATTGATTAGTTTTAACCGTTTTTTGGTGGAGTCCTTAGGGTTTTCTATATATAATACTATGTTTTCCGCAAATAGTGAAAACTTTACTTCTTCCTTTCTGATTTGGATACCTTCTATTACTTTTTCTTTCCAAGTTGCTCTGTCTAGGACTTCCAATACTGTGTCAATAAAAATGGCAAGAGTGAACATTTTTGTCTTCTTCCTGATCTTAGAGGAAAAACTTTCAGCTTTTTAGCATTGAGTATGAATAACTGTGAGCTTGTCATATATGGTCTATATTATGTTGAGGTAAGTTTGTTCCATATCCATTTTATCGAGAGTTTTTTATTATAAATAGATGTTGAATTTTGTCAAATGCTTTTTCTGCATTTATTAAGATGGTCATGTCATTTTTATTTTTCCTTTTTGTTGATGTGGTGTATCATGTTGATTGATCTGCAGATACTGAACTATTCTTGCATCCCTGGAATAAATCCCACTTGATCATAGTGTATGATCCTTTTAATGTATCATTGAATTCAGTTTGCTAATATTTTGTTGAGGATTTTTGAGTCTGTATTCATCAAAGATATTGGCCTATAATTTTCTTTCTTGTGGTATCCTTGTCTGGTTTTGGTATCATTGTAATGTGCATTTGGAAGTGTTCCCTCCTGTTTTTGGAAGAGTTTGAGAAGAATAGGTATTAATTCTTCTTTGAATGTTTGGTAGAATTCATGAGTGAAGCTGTCTGGTCCTGGACTTTTTTTGTTGGGAGATTTTTTTAATTGCTAATTCAATCTCCTTACTAGTAATCAGTCTGTTCAGATTTTCTATTTCTTTATGTTTCAATTGGAAGGCTATAGTTTTCTGGGAATGTATGATTTATTCCACAAAGCTCAATATTGATATATAAATGTTCATGGTAGTCTCTTATGATCCTTTGTATTTCTGTGGTATCAATTGTAATGTCTCTTTTATTTCTGATTTTATTCATTTAGCCCTTTAACCATCTAGTTAATGGTTTGTCAATTTTGTTTGTTTTCAAAGAAACCAGCTCTTGGTTTCATTGGTCTTTTCTATTATCTTCTTAGTCTCTTTCATTTATTTCTGCTCTGATCTTTGCTTTTTCTTTCCTTTTAATTTTGGGCTTTATTTATTCTTCTTTTTCTAGTTCCTTAAGGGGTAAACATAGGTTGTTTATTTGAGATTTTTCTTGTTTCCTGAGCTAAACATGTATTGCAATGAAATTTCCTCTTAGAACTACTTTTGCTACATTCCCATAAATTTTGGTGAGTTGTATTTTCATTTTCTTTTATCTCAAGTTTTTAAAATTTTTCTTTTGATTTCCTCCTTGATCCACGGTTGTTTGGTTTGATGTTGTTTAATCTCTACATATTTGTGAAATTTTCAGTTTTCTTTTTGTAATTTATTTTTAGTTTCACACTATTAAGGTCAGGAAAAATACTTGATATAATTTCAGTCTTCTTAAAATGTTTAAGACTGGTTTTGTGGCCTAGCACATGATCTGTTCTGGAGAATGTTCCATGTACACTTGAAAATAATATGTATTCTGCCATTTGGGGAGAGAAACATATATATGTATAACTGCTAAGTCTATCTGGTCTAACATGACACTTAAGCTGATGTTTCCTTGTTAATTATGTCTGAATGATCTATCCATTGGTGTAAGTGAAGCTATATATCCTTTTAAACTACATATTTAAATTTTAAAATTAGTTCTTATATTTGTGCTTACCTTACAAAAAATCAAAGGAGGTGTATATAATTATTTAAGGTTAAAAGTACAAGATATAGGGCTTCCTTGGTGGCACAGTGGTTGAGAGTCCGCCTGCCGATGCAGGGGATGCGGGTTTGTGCCCTGGTCCGGGAAGATCCCACATGCCGCAGAGCGGCTGGGCCCATGAGCCATGGCCGGTGGGCCTGCGCGTCTGGAGCCTGTGCTCCGCAAAGGGAGAGGCCACAGCAGTGAGAGGCTTGCGTACCACCAAACAACAACAACAACAACAACAAAACAAAGGTACAAGATATGATGATATCAGTAAGAAAGATAAAGGGAAAAGTACTTCAGTGATTAATGGAAATTATGGATATATTTTCTTCATCTGCTAAATATATATATATATATATATTTTTTAAACTTTATAATTACTCTTTGACTTTCAGTGATACAATGTATTGACAACCCCAAAAACTAAAAAATAAGAACCAACATCTCATGAAATTTCCAATAAAGTGTATGAACAGATTTTATTCTCTCCTCCTCTCATCAGTACCAGATTAATTTCTTTTCTGTCATATACAGCTATATTTCACATTGCTTTTAGGAGTGAATTTGCATACTTTAGATCAAGTACTGTTTCTATATCCTTATGTTATTTAACTGAAAAGGCAATCTTAATTGGTAGAAACTTATTTATTAAAAGAAATTAATTTTTTCTTAAAATTTTCATCTTTCAATGAGAGCTACAAAATGGAAAATAATATAGGTTTTCTCTATTAATGTCTAGGTAGTATAGTGTGAAAGTAATTTTAATTTCCATGTCACATCTGGAATGCAATAAAAATTACATAACCATATGGAAGATTTATTATTTGAATAAAAACACTAATAAATTGAAATACTGAAAATATGTATATATGGCTTAACCTTAGTAAGTATTTACTTGGGAAATTAAAAGAATATTTAAAAACTCAATTCTAGGGGCTTCCCTGGTGGCGCGGTGGTTGAGAGTCTGCCTGCCGATGCAGGGGACGCGGGTTCGTGCCCCGGTCCGGGAGGATCCCACATGCCGCGGAGCGGCTGGGCCCGTGAGCCATGGCCGCTGGACCTGCGTGTCCGGAGCCTGTGCTTCGCGACGGGAGAGGCCACAACAGTGAGAGGCCCGCGTGCCGCAAAAAAAAAAAAAAAAAAAAAACTCAATTCTAACTCAATGTAGTAAAATAATGCAACATGGGTACATTAATTTCTTTAATTTGGGACTTTTAAATTTATTTCTTTGTAGCCATCATTGATTTCCAATTCTTGTTTTCATATCATGTTTTTCTTCATTTTTTTCTGTCATATTATTTATTCAGATGTCTGACTCTCCAGCAAAAGCTGTACCTTTATCAACTGATATTCACATTTAGTTCACTACATTGTGTCTAGTGAAGGAGAATCATGTTTATTATAATAAACAAAGAAATAAATAATGCTACATATATTTCACAGGCTATTATGTGGATCTTAAAATTCTGTGGAAGAATATTTAGTAACAAGGGAAAATATTTTTTAAATCATCTAAAATGGCCAAAAGCAGGATATAAAACTTATGTAATCATAATTCCAATTTTATATATAAATATATACATATAAAATTGCCAGAGATTAATACACCAAAATAATATTCGATATGCTAAGGGTGTTGGGAGCCGGAAAGTGAGATTAGTCATAATATTGCTTTTCTTCCTTATAAATTTCTTTATTTTCCAAAATTTCTATGGTGAATATATATTAATTTTTACAAGTTATATGCATTTAATCGTTTTAAAATATATTTTGAATAATGGATTTATCTTTGAAACTAAAAGTATTTAGTTTAAATTATTAAAAGTCATTGCCTTACTTCATTCATATCTGATCTGATATTATGCCCTGAGACAATAATGTACCTTTTAGTACTCTACCAAGAATGGAAAATACAGCAAAATACCTTTATTACTATTACAAATTGAGGAAAAACTAATTACTCCATTTTCTCTCAATTATATCCCCACTTGAAAATTGCACATACTGAGTAGAAAAAACAATGGTGTAAAAACTGTAACCAGTCACCTTCAGAGTATTTCAGTATGAAGACCATGTTCATAAAATTTTAATCTCTGAAAGAGTTACTGGTTTCCAGTTCTATAGCCAAAAAAAAAAAAAGATTTTTTTTAAAAAAGGTTGACAGAGCACAAGATAGAATAATATTTTGATTTTACCTTTGGAACCTTAGTATGGGCTTTAAATCAGTGCACAGAACTTTTTTCAATTTATATATATATATTTCCCTTTGTGAAAGTAACAAATGTTGAAAGGTTCTGTAAAATATAAGTGCCTTTTGATACATTGATAAAACAAAGCTACAAAGAATATATCACATAACAAGACCCAACTGAGCATGAGTTTTAACTGTAATCTTAGCTGACATTTATCTAAAATTGTCTCATACTTTGTCATTGCACTGTTATAGGTACAAGTTTGAGTGGCCCATAAATCAGAGGTTCTCTAATTCTGTCTGAAAAATTAACGTTGATTTATTTAAATTTATCTGAAATCCCAAGGCCCTTAGAGAATGGATGATTAAATACAGATGTATGGCTCTCTGCAAGGTAGCTGACATTGCACCAGGGTCTATAAAAGCTCTATACTTGCTCCAGTCTTTTATCAAAGCTCTCTATTTCAGAATAGAAGATTATAGAAAAGAATCTTCACTTTATTGAAAAGCTTCAACCCATCCTGATTTACTCGTACAAAATTCCACGTAAACTGACCTTGAGGAGCCTTCTAAGATAATGCCAACTACTCTCTTAATGAAATTTTCTATTCAAGAATTTTACCCGGGAGGTTTAGAGATGGTTTTATCTCTGCTATGTACATTAGATTCTGAATGGTTAGGTAAATTCTCTAGTACATTGTATGGCTCATTGCCAGGTTCCTGTCTCCCAGCTTACCATGCTAATAGTATTTTCTCATTCACCATTCATGGATATAAGAGGAAAATGACATATATGCACATATATTGAAGTACTGCCATCCTTTATTACATTTATATTTCTAAATGTTTGATTTTCAAAACAAAGGATTTAGGTCCTTTAAATAGCATCCAAAAGAAACCAAGGGTGAGAAAACTTAGGAAACCTTGAACAAATCTGAGTTTGAATAACTATGTGGTTATATGTCTTTATGCCTGATGCACTCCTATTTGAAACTTTGATCCAAATTTAAAATCTCCGGTTAAACAAATTTTTACATAAAGAGTAATAGCAGTTGTTTTGTGGTGCATTTAGTGCCTCAGTAAAACAAAATTTATTAACTTCAAAGTCTCCTAAAAGCATTGTTTTTTCTTACCTCTACTTGTACTTTTAAAACTTCAGTCCATTATTTAATAAAGGAAAATACAATTTTAAACTTATTTGCCAAGGTAGGTAACTTATTTACCTACTAAGGCAAGTATGTTAGTGAAATAAACATCTTTTTAACCTAAACTCATCTGAAAGATGAAAATTCCAGAATTTATAAGGATCACCTCCATTATGAATTTCTCTTATTAAAAGAAATCCTTATAAATTGTTTTCATAAAAGTTTCAGAATTATGCTAGTTGCAGGAACTCTTCATAAATGTTACAGGGACTCAAAGTTTTCACTTTGTAAGAGCACTATTTTAGTGTTCATACTTTGGCTGATTCCCTCCCACAAGGTCAATGTGGGGTGATAAATAGAAAACACCCATAAATGAAAAAAACAACAACACAAAGTGTCTAGGGTTCTGTTTTGAATTAGTATGTACATCCTGTGTAAGGACTGGGGGACAAGGCAGGGAGTAGAGTTTTTGGCTTGGGGCATTGCTGTGCTGCAGAATGATAAAATAGTAAAAAGAACTGCTGGGATTATGTTGTTGCTTCTCTTTGCCAATGATTTTGGGCAAACGGTGCCTGCTTCACATCGGTAATGATTCAGGGTACTCTCAGGATTTGTCAGGAGTAAAATCGGAAGCCCTATGTATTTAAGAATCTGATAAAATAGATTAAAATAACTAATTTTAGGCAGGGCTTCCCCACCCCTCCTTTCTAAACTTACTGGACTGATGAACTCTAAAGAGGGTCTCCTCCTAATGTCTTATTGGGAGAAAGGGTAAGTGTAAGCCTTTTCTGATTCTAGGTAGTAAAGAGTGAATAGTGGTTTTCTAATGACTCTGGGTCTTCATCCTAGGGGTTCATTTGCTCTCTATACCTCAGCTGTTTGGATCTGTCATGTCCTTCCCACATGTCTGACAAATAGCTAATATACGGAGGGCAAATGAGCTCACTGGATAAAATAAAATCAACCTCTCCCAATACACCATTTATTAAATGAACTGTCCTTCACTCTGAAGGTAATCTTGAACTAATAGATAAAATCACCCAAACTCTTTTATCCTCCATCCACAGAATAATTCATTATTATTGGTCCAGAAAAATATTACCAAGCTTATCAAGAACAGTAAAAGGAACCCATTAGTCATAAAAAGCTAGTATGAGAAGAAAAGATAAAGTAAAAATCAAAATTTTTCATCTGAAGAAATACTCCAAACCACAAAGAGAAAAACTGGTACATAACATCAATATGAATTAAACCTAATTAAATAATTGTCACAGATAAGGTACACCAGATGAATCAGAAATTCAAAAACTGAGAAGTGGAAAAAAAATTATTCATTGAAGAAAAACAGAAAATCAACTCAGAAATAAATATGGAAATAAAAAGTATCCAAGGGAGAAAAAAATATGACTCAATACACAGTGATAGATACAGAAAGTAAAAGAACAAAAATGAAATCTGAAAAATAAAAGATTAAATTATGAAAAAAAGAAGGCAGGCACAGAGATCCAACATACATACATGCATACAATTGGAATGGGAAGATCTAATAAAAACAAAACAGAACTTTATAACTGAGCTAAATATTAAAATTTTTCTGACATAAAAGCGGACCTGCCCTTTCTACTGAAAAGGTCTATCTTTGTACCTAGAAAAATTAACCTGGAAGGGTCAAGTCCAAAATATATCAAAATAAATCTATGCCTCCAGAACAAAACAAACAAACAAACAAAGAAAAAGAAACTAAGTCACTTACAAAAGGAAGAAATTGGTGTGAATAAAAACTTCTTTTGTGAAATGTTTGTTCAAAACTTCTCCTGTTGTTTAAACTAGGTTGGTTCATTTTTTACTGAGTTATGAGCTATTTATATATTCAATATTAAAATATTTTATCAGATTTTGTTTTCAAATATTTTCTCCCAGTTTATAGTTTGCATTTTTGCATGTGGCTGTTAAGCACTTGAAATGTGGCCAAGTGTGACTAGAAAGCCAATTTTTTTTAATGTTTTATTTTTAAGTTTTTTAAAAATTGAAGTATAGTTGATTTACAGTGTTGTGTTAGTTTCAAGTGTACAGCAAAGTGATTCAGTTATACATATATATGTGTATGTATACTTTTCAGATTCTTTTCCCTTATAGGCTATTATAAAATATTGAGTTTAGTTCCCTGTGCTATATGGTAGGTCCTTGTTGGTTGTCTATTTTATATATAGTAGTATGTATATGTTCATCTCAAACTCCTAATTTATCCCTCTTCCCTTTCCCTGTAACCATAAGTTTGTTTTCTATGTTTCT